>NW_028274814.1:61798050-62105217 GCF_037043125.1 Eumetopias jubatus
TAAAAATTATATCATCATCTCAATAGAGGCAGAAAAAGCATCTGACAAAATTCAACACCCATTTATGATAAAAACTTCCAATGAAGTGAGGCTACAGGGAATCTACCTCAACATAATAAAGGTGATATATGATAAACCCACAGCAAATATTATACTTAACAGTGGGAAGCTGAAAGCTTTGGTCTAAAATCAGAAACAAGACAAGGATGCCCACTTTCACCACTTTTATTCAACATTGTATTGGAAGCTATTGTCCTGGCAATCAGATAAGAAAAAGAAATAAAAAGCATCCAAATAGGAAAGAAAGATGTAAAACTGTCACTATTTGCAGATGACATAATTCTATATATAAAAACCCTAAGGATTCCACCAAATAACTCTTAGAACAAATAAATGAATTCAGTAAAGTTTCAGGGCACAAAATTAGTATATTAAAATTGGTTGTGTTTCTATATACTAATAACAGAAATTTATTTATTTATCAGGAAGAAAAACTTTAAAAACCATTCCATTTTGAATGGCATCAAAAAGAATACAATACCTAGGAATAAGTTTTACCAAGGAGGTGAAATGCCTGTATACTGAAAATATAAGACAATAATAAAAGAAATTGAAGATACAAATAAATGCAAATATATTTCATGCTCATAAATTGGAAGAATTAATATTGTTAAAATGTCTCTATTACCAAAGCAATCTACAAATTTAATGCAATCTCTATCAAAATTCCAATAGCATTTTTTCATAGTACTAAAACAAATAATTCTAAAATTTGTATGGAAACAAAAAAGACCCCAAATAGCCAACGCAATCTTGAGAAAGAAGTATAAAACTGGAGGTATCATGCTCCCAGATTTAAAACTATACTACAAAGCTGTAATAATCAAAACAATATGGTATTGGCATAAAAACCAATGCATAGATCAATGGAATGGAAAAGAAAATTCAGAAACAAACCCACACATATGTAGTCAACGAATCTATGACAAAGGAGGCAAAAATATACAGTCAGGAAGGGACAGTCTTTTCAATAAATGGTGCTGGGAAAACTGGACAGCCACATGCAAAAAAAAAAATGAAAGTGGACTGCTATCTTATACTATACACAAAATAAACTCAAATTTATTAAAGACTTAAATGTAAAACCTGAAACCATAAAAGAAGAAAAAATATGCAGTAAACTCTTTGACATTAGTCTTAACAATATTTTTTTTTTAATTTGGCTTCTCAGGCAAAGATAACAAAAGTGAACAAAACAAAAAACAAAAGGGACTACATCAAACTAAGAGGCTTCTGTACAGCGAAGGAAACCATCAATAAAATAGAAAAGCAAAATTCTGAATGGGAGAAGATATTTGCAAATTATATATCAGGTAAGGGTCTAATACACAAAATATATAAAGAGCTCAATAACAAAAAACCAAACAGTCTGACTTAAAAATAGGCAAATAACTTGAATAGATGTTTTTCCAAAGACATACACAGGTGGCAAATAGGCACACGAATAGATGTTCAATATCACTAATAACCAGGGAAATGCCAATCAAAATCACAATGAGATAACACCACAAACCTGTTAGAATGGCTATTATCAAAAACACAAGAAGTAACAAGTTTTGGCAAGGATGTGGAGAAAAGAGATCCCTTCTTCACTCCTGGTGGGAATGTAAATTGGTGCCACCACTATGCAAAAAGTATGAAATTTGCTCAAAAAACTTAAAAATATAACTACCATATGATCAATACCACTTCTGAGTACTTACCCAAAGAAAATAAAAACACTAGATTTTATCAGCCAAAGCTGAATTTAAACACACAGTCTTGTCTCCAGTATGGGTTATAGTATGTGACTCTCCCCAAGGGGCAAGGCTATGACATTTAATTCAGAGACTGTAAGGAGAAATAAATATTCTAAAGTGTTTTTCATTTGGGGAAAACTCTTATTCCAGCAATATTCTTGCTTAATTATTTTCTCTAATAAGAAACTGAAAAGCTACTGGAAGTCCAAGATGGCACAGAAGAAGGAGACCTTAGTTATGTCTGGTCCCAGGAATTCAGCTAGATATCTATCAAATCATTCTGAACACCTGTGAACTCAACCGGAGATCTAAGAAAATAGCTGCAACTTTACAAATAGAAAAGCGATCACTTTCTCCAAGAATGAAAAGATGGAAAAACTCACCTCAAAAAAGAGAACAAGAGGCAGGACTGACTGCCAGGGACCTAATCAGTATGGACATAAGTAAGATGTCAGAACTAGAGCTCAGAATAATGATTACAAAGATTCTAGCTGGGCTTGAGAAAAGCACAGAAGACACTAGAGAATTCCTTTTTGGAGAAATAAAAGAACTAAAATCTAACCAAGTCAAAATCAAAAAGGCTACTAATGAGATGCAATAAAAAATGGAGACTCTAACTGCTAGGATAAATGAGGCAGAAGAGAGAATTAGTGATACAGAAGACAAAATGATGGAGAATAAAGAAGCTGGGGGAAAAAGAGATAAACAACTACTGGATCATGATGAGGAGAATTCAAGGCATAAGTGACACCATAAAGCAAAACATCAGAATAATTGGGATCCCAGAAGAAGAGAAAAGGTAGGGGGTGCAGAAGGTATATTGGAGCAAATTATAGCTAAGAACTTTCCTAATCTGGGGAAGGAAACAGGCATTCAAGTCCAGGAGGCACAGAGAATCACCCTCAAAATCAATAAAAATAGAACAGTATCCCGACATATGCTAGTGAAAATTGCAAATGTCAGGGACAAAGAGAAAATTCAAAAAGCAGCTCAGGACAAGAGGTCTGTAACCTACAAGGGTGGTAACATTAGACTGGCAGCAGACCTATCCACAGAGACCTGGCAGGCCAGAGAGGACTGGCATGATACTGGCATGATATAGTCAGAGTGCTAAATAAGAAAAATATGCAGCCAAGAATACTTTATCCAGCTAGGATGTCATTCAAAATAGAAGGAGATAAAAAGCTTCCACGACAAACAGAAACTAAAAGAATTTGTGATCACTAAACCGGCCCGGCAAGAATTATTAAAAGGGATCCTTTAAGTGAAGAGAGAGCCCAAAAGTAACACAGACAAGAAAGGAAAAGAGACAATACATGGAAACAGTGACTTTACAGGTAATACTATTGCACCAAATTTATATCTTTCAATAATTACTCTGAATGTAAATGGGCTAAATTCCTCAATCAAAAGACACAGGGTATCAGATTAGATTTAAAAAAAAAAAGACCCATTGATATGCTGCCTGCAAGAGACTCATTTTAGACCCAAAGACACCTCTAGATTGAATGTGAGGGGGTGGAAAACCATTTATCATGCTAATGGACATCAAAAGAAAACTGGGGTGGCAATCCCTATATTAGACAAATTAGATTTTAGAACAAAGACTGTAATAAGAGATGAGGGAGGACATTATATTATAATTAGAGGGTATTTCCAACAAGATCTAACAGTTGTAAATATTTATGCCCCCAACTTGGTAGCAGCCAATTATATAAACCGATTAATAACAAATCAAAGAAACACATTGATAGTAATACAATAATAGTGGGGGACTTTAACACCCCATTCACTGCAATGGACAGATCAGCTAAGCAGAGGATCAACAAGGAAACAAGGGCTTTGAATGACACACTGGACCAGATGGACTTCACAAATATATTCAGAGCATTCCATCCTAAAGCAACAGAATACACATTCTTCTCAAGGGCACATGGAACTTTCTCCAGAATAGATCACATACTGGGTCACAAATCAGATCTCAACCAGTATCAAAAGGCTGGAATCATTCCCTGCATATTTTCAGGCCACAATGTTCTGAAATTTGAACTTAATCACAAGAGGAAATTTGGAGGGAACTCAAACATTTGGAGGTTAAAGGGCATCCTGCTAAAGAATGAATGGGTCAACAAGGAAATTAAAAAATTCATGGAAACAAGTGAAAATGAAAACACAACTGTTCAAAATCTTTGGGATGCAGCAAAGGAGGTCCTAAGAGGGAAGTATATAGCAATACAAGCTTTTCTCAAGAAACAAGAAAGGTCTCAAATACACAACCTAAACTTACACTGAAAGGAGCTGGAGAAGGAACAGCAAATAAAACCTAAACCTGGCAGGAGAAGAGAATTAATAAAAATTAGTAAAGATTAGAGCAGAAATCAATGAAATAAAAACTAAAAGAACAGTAGAACAGATCAATGAAACTAGGAGCTCGTTCTTTGAAAGAATTAATAATATTGATAAACCCTTGACCAGATTTATCAAAAAGAAAAGAGAAAGGACCCAAATAAATAAAATCATGAATAAAAGAGGAGAGATCACAACCAACACCAAAGAAATACAAACAATTGTAAGAACATATTATGAGCAACTATATGCCAACAAATTAGGCAATCTGGAAGAAATGGATGCATTCCTAGAGACATATAAACTACCAAAACTGAACCAGGGAGAAACAGAAAACCCACACAGACCCATAACCAGTAAGGAAATTGACGCAGTAATCAAAAATCTTCCAATAAACAAGAGTCCAGGACCAGATGGCTTCCCTGGGGAATTCTACCAAACATTTAATGAAGAATTAATACCTATTCTGAAGCTGTTTCAAAAAATAGAAATGGAAGGAAAATTTACAAATTTATTCTATGAGGCCGGCATTACCTTGATCCACAAACCAGACAAAGACCCCATCAAAAAGGAGAATTACACACCAATATCCCCAATGAACATGAATGCAAAAATTCTCACCAAAATACTAGCCAAGAGGACCCAACAATACATTAAAAGGATTATTCACCACAACCAAGTGGGATTTATTCCTGGGATGCAAGGGTGGTTCAACATACACAAATCAATCAATGTGAAACACAACATAAATATAAGAAAAGACAAGAACTATATGATCTTCTCAATAGATGCAAAAAAGCATTTGACAATATACAGCATCCTTTCTTGATTACAACTCTTCACAGTGTAGGGCTAGAGGGTACATACCTCAATATCATAAAAAGCCATCTACGAAAAGCCCATAGCGAATATCATTCTCAATGGGCAAAAAACTGAGAGCTTTTCCCCTTAGGTCAGGAACACAGCAGGGATGTCTACTATCACCACTACTATTCTACATAGTGCTGTAAGTCCTAGCCTCAGCAATCAGACAACAAAATGGAATCAAATGCATCCAACTTGGCAAAGAAGTCAAACTCATGCTTCACAGATGACATGATACTCTATGTGGAAAATCAAAAAGACTATACCCCCAAATTGCTAGAACTCATACAGGAAAATCAACAAAGTGGCAGGATATAAAATCAATGTACAGAAATCAGTTGCATTTCCATACACTAACAACGAGACAGAAGAAAGAAATTAAGGAGTCAATCCCATTTATCCAGCTAGGATTGCACCAAAAACCGTAAGATACATAGGAATAAATGTAACCAAAGAGGCAAAGGATCTGTACTTGGAAAACTATAGAACACTAATGAAAAAATTGAGGAAGACACAAAGAAATGGAAAAATGTTCCATGCTCATGGATTGGAAGAACAAATATTATGAAGACGTCAATGCTACCTAGAGCAATCTACACATTCAAAGCAGTCCCTATCAAAATACCATCAACTTTCTTCACAGAGCTAGAACAAATAATCCTAAAATTTGTATGGAACCAGAAAAGACCAGAATAGCCAAAGGAATGTTGAAAAAGAAAACCAAAACTGGTGGCATCACAATTCCTGACTTCAAGTTATAATCTTCAAGACAATATGGTACTGGCACAAAAACAGACACATAGATCAATGGAAAAGAACAGAGAAACCAGAAATGGACCCTCAACTCTATGGTCAACTAATCTTCCACAAAGCAGGAAAGAATATCCAATGGAAAAAAGATGCCTCTTCAACAAATGGTGTTGGGAAAATTGGACAGCCACATGCAGGAGAATGAAACTGGACTATTTCCTTACACGAGACACAAAAATAGACTCAAGATGAATAAAGACCTGTATGTGAGACAGGAATCCAACAAAATCCTAGAGGAGAACATAGGCAGAAACCTCTATGACCTTGGCTGCAGGAACTTCTTGCTAGACACATCTCAAAGGCAAGAGAAATAAAGGCAAAAATGAGCTATTGGGACCTCATCAAGATAAAAAAGCTTTTGCACAGCAAAGGAAACAGTGGACAAAATCAAAAGACAACTGACAGAATGGGAGAAGATATTTGCAAATGTCTTATCAGATAAAGGGCTAATATCCAAAATCTATAAAGAACTTATCAAATTCAACACCCAAAGAACAAATAATCCAATCAAGAAATGGGCAGAAGACATGGACAGACATTTCTCCAAAGAAAACATACAAATAGCCAACAGACACTTGAAAAAATGCTCAGCATCACTCAGCATCAGGGAAATACAAATCAAAACCACAATGTGGTCTCACCTCACACCAGTCAGAATGGCTAAAATTAACAAGTCAGGAAATGACAGATGTTGGTGAGGATACAGAGAAAGGGGAGCCCTCCTACACTGTTGGTGGGAATGCAAGCTGGTGCAGCCACTCTGGAAAACGGTATGGAGGTTCCTCAAAAAGTTAAAAACAGAGCTACCCTATGACCCAGCAATTGTACTACTAGGGATTTACTCCAAATATACAAATGGAGTGATCCAAAGGGGTCCGGCACACCAATGTTTATAGCAGGAATGTCCACAAGAGCCAAACTATGGAAAAGCCCAGATGTTGTCCATCAACAGATGAATAGATAAAGAAGATGTGGGGTATATGTAAGTACATATATATATATACATACATATGCATATATATATATATATATATATATATATATATACACATTCAATGGAATGTTATACAGCCATGAAAAAATGAAATTTTGCCATGTTACAACATGGTTGGAACTGGAGGGTAATATGCTAAGCAAAATATGTCAGTCAGAGAAAGACAATTATCATATGATCTCAGTCATGTCTGGAAGTTTAAGAAACAAAACAGAGGATCATAGGGGAAGAGAAACAAGATAAAATCAGAGATGGAAACAAACCATAAGAGACTCGTAGGCTCAGGAAACAAACTGAGGGTTGCTGGGAAGGAGATGAGGGGATGGGGTAACTGGGTGATGGACATTAAAGAGGGCATGTGATGTAATGAGCACTGGGTATTATATAAGACTAATGAATCACTGAACTCTACCTCTGAAAATAATAATACATAATATGTTAATTAATTGAATTTAAATTTAAAAGACTCTCCCTCCCTCTCCCTCTGCCCCACCCCCACTAAAATAAATAAATCTTTAAAAAAACACTAATTTGAAAAGATATGTACCCCTATGTTTATTGAAGCATTATTTACAATAGCCAAGATATGGAAACAACCTAAGTGGCCATTGATGGATGAATGAATAAAAAAGATGTGATATATATACACAATGGAATACTACTCAGCCATGAAAATGAAGGAAATCTCACCATTTGCAACAATATGGATGGGCCTTTAGAGTATTATGCAAAATAAAGTAAATCAGACGGAGAAAGACAAATACTATATGATTTCATTTATATGTGGAGCCTAAGAAACAAAACAAAACCCATATATATAGAGAACAGATTGATGGTTATCAGAGGGGAAGGTATTTAAAGAGTGAAAAGGTTGAAAGGTCAGTTGTATGTTGATGTATAGGAACTAGACTTATTTTGTGGTGATCAGTTTGTAATATATGCAAACAAATTATAAAATATGCAAATTATTATGTTATACACTTGAAATTAATATAATGTTATATACCAATTTCCCTCAGTAAAAAAAGGTGTGTGAAAAAGAAATCTTAAGACTGTTTACTTTGACACATAGCTTGAAAAGCTATAGATATTGCTGAGACATTTCTAGGTGATAAATCTATGTTCTGATTCTTATTTTATTGTAAATATTTCTGCTAAAAAATAAAAAATAAACAGTAGGCATTAGTGATTTCATTGCTGCCTTTCTTTGGTTGTTTTTATTTAATATATCTAAGATGAAAAGAGAAAATTTGGTGAGACAAATATATACATATACTATTTTGATGTCCATGCCATGAAATATTCAAAAGAATAAGTGGAATTAATATATGTTGATTCTGGACTAGAAGAGACCACACATGAAGGTTTTATACATTATGGATCTGTAGTCCAAGAGGAGATAAGACAGATTAAAAGCATGAGTTTCAAGTTCCCTTATAATTAAATTCAATGAATCAGTGTAAATTTAAAAGCAAAAGCAAATCTAAGCAATTTAATAAATCAATTTTTTAAGTAAGGGTTTCATTTTTTCATTGAGTAAAAAAACTATTGTAGTTGTAAAAGACTGTGATACACAATCCATATTAGGGAGAAACATGGTCCTAACCTTTAAGAAATATCTCTTGCTCTTTCTTTCCCAAAACAACTATCTTAATAAATATCTTTCAAATCAAGTGGTAACAACCACAGAAGTCATGTCAGTCTGCATTTGCATTATCTAACTGATGATCTGAAGAATGATGAAGGGATGACGATTCCATTAAGCTGTCAGCCCAAGTCACTGTGCACACAGCATTGTAAATTATCCATTTCTTCATTGTGCTCCCCTTATTTTCAAATGTTAGAGTAGGATCCAGTTAGGCTCAGAAGGGTCCCAGAGGAATATTTTCTGCCCTTGCCCACCCTGCATCCTGCATCCTCACACACTTCAAATCTCATCTTGTGGGAGTCACAAGGTCAAACTGGTTGGTTCTATGCAGTTCCAAACAAGAGGTGCCTTTTAATATGCAGTTTTTCCTGATTCATAGGAACTTTAATATTATCACAAATATGCATGAACATTATTTCTTTCTGAACCAGTAAACCAGGTAGATACCCCTGTCATGGCCAGAAAAAAAAAAACATTTAGTTAGGCAGAGTGATCTTTCCCATCAGTCCAATACTCAGCCATTAAACAAAGCAGCAGGTGGATAATGACGGAGTTAATGGCTATTAGATGGTTCTTATTAAAGGAATAATATCAACTGCTGAATATTTGCTATGTTCCATTCACAATGGAACAACCTTACAAACTTTGAAATAGGTGTAATTGTTTTCCCAATTTTATCTCCTATCTTACAACCTTTGAATTAGGTGTAATTGTTTTCCCAATTTTATAGATGAAGAAACAAAAGCTTATAGAACCTGTGACACTGCTAGGAGCTGAATCAGGATTTGAATCCTGCTTCAAATTTTAACTTGAGAGTTAATTTTAGACTTCACAGAGGAAGCTGTGCATGACAACAGTCCAAACACACAGAAAAAGCAAGCTTGGTCCACCATGAAGCTATGACGTAGAGAAGAAAATACTATTTTTTCCGAAAATTTGATATGTCTATGAGGGTATTACACAGGCAATTTACCTGAATTTCATTATGAAACAAAAAAAAAATTAAAGAGCATGGAAAGTTGGTACTCTTTCAGGAATAATAATAATAAGGTAACACCCTTAGAGCTCCCACTAAAGGCCCTGCCTTTTTTTTTTTAAGTTTCCCATCTGTGCTCCTATAAGCATGAAATTGAAAGAAGACACTGCCATGCCAAACAAACCCAAATTTCCTATCTGAATTCTCTAGAATGTCTCCTTTTTCAACCTACTTGTAGATTTTTATTTTATTCTTTATTTGGTTCCAGTGCATTCTACATCAAAGCAATAGTTCCAGCCTCCCTTTCAAGTCTCTAAATCTCATTGCCTTTATTCAATTTCTTCTCACTCTATTCTACTACTTTCATTTTTATGGTCCATCTTACTCTTTCTATTTTCTTCTGTGGTTGTGAACATTATGAATACCCCTGCTCCTGTCCCTGTGAATGTTATAAATCCTCTGACATCATCTTCTTTATTTTTCTCACTTTCTGTCTGGGATAGCTAAAATAAACCCCATATTTACATAATAGGTAACATCTATATAATCTCTTGTGTATATATTTGCCAAAGAGAGGCAAGAATATATTTGTTAATTCATGAATTTATTTGCAATTGAGATTATAGTGTTTATCCAGAGTATATATTAATTATATAGATTCTTTGACATTTAATTACACATCTAGCAATGATTTTTTTAAAAAGAATCATTAAAAATGAATTATGTTAAATGGCAAATACACAAAAACCTCACATAACAGTGATAATTATGACTAGATAATTTATCACCTTGATAATGATAATAAAGATGGCAATGATGATGATGATAAATCTATGAACTAAATATTATTATACTTGTATACACACAAAAAAAACCTATCCTCCTTAAGTGATGGTAAATAAGCCTAAAATGAATAAGCCTACAATCATGGTTGACTGTAATCACGCCACTAATATTGTCTTTTGCACAACTCCTACTTAGTGATTTTGAATTTAATGTATTTCCAAAGGCATTGCCAGATGCCAGTGAATACATAAAGAATATAAAAGAGAAAAAAAATAGAACAAGTGCCTTAAAACATTATCAAGTATCAACAGTTTTGTTTTAACAACTTCTGAAAAGCTGAAAAGTACTTCCTATTGTACTCTACATACTAGATAATCCATGTTCACATTTACTTACATAAATGCTGTTGTCTGGAGGCTCTGTTATTACCATTTATTATTTATGGAGTGCCAACAGGATTTTAAGACATTTTCCCTTTATGTTGAGTCACACTCAGTCTAGATAGAACAAATGAGATGAGGCATAAAAACCCAGGAGTAGGTGGGAGTATTAAGTTCTTGCTTGTTTTGTTTGTTTGTTTCTATGCTACTTTCCTCGATGACAGAGAACACAAGCATCAGTGTTCTTGATCAAAGAAGGAGCATAGGAAAAAGAAGAAAACGTGGCTAAAGTCAGGACATGTCAAAGAAATGGCCAAAAAATGCCTTAATTCATCTATTATAATTCTAGCTTCAGGAAGAATAAGAAAAGGATATTGTTCTTTTGAGTCCCAGAAAGAAAAAAGAAATCCAAGAAATGAATTTGTGAAGTCAAACTTTAAGAAAGTAAATTGAGTAAGAAAAGCTAGGATTTGCTTTTATGCTTAATCAATTGAATTTTATTGGTGCTCTTTTTACCGTGTATTACAGACCATATTACAATACTTAATTCATATTCATTTCCCATTAATTCAGTTAAATGGCTCTGTTGGCCACTCTTACAATAAAGACAACTAATAATGATGGAATTGAAAAAGATATATTGTGGCCCATGCATCATTTCTCAATACTGGAGGTAAAACAGAATCCAGGATTCTGGAGCCAAACTGTATGGGTTCAAATCCTGACTCTGTCACTTACTAACTGCGTAACCGTAGACAATTTACCTAACCTCTCTGTGTTTCAATTTCCTCATCTTTAAATACGGATAATAATAATATCTACCCCATTGAGTTGTTACAAAAATTAACTTAGTTAATAAATATAAAAATTAGAATAAGTGCCTTCCATATATTAAGCACTATTTAAGTATCTGCTGTTATTTGAAAGTTATTTTTGTAAAAATATGTGACTAATTATGACATTCACTTCTGGTTTTAATAATACTCATAAAACCGGAAATAGAAAAAAATTCTTAATTTGAGGTATCGGTTAAGAATGCTTCTGGTGGAAAATAACAGAAAACTCCATGAATGGTGGTTTAAGCTACAAAAACATTTTGTGTTTATTTTAAAATAATTTCAGAAGCAGACAGTCTCAGAACTGGGTCAGTGAGCCAAAAATATAACCCAGGACTCGCTCATTCCAGCTTTGTGTTCTGCCCATGCTTAGTTAGCTGTCAGCTCTTCATTCTCATGCTGGTTGCTTATGATTAGAAGGGCTGCCACAGCTCCACACAGCAAGACTAGATGTAGAGAAAGGAGAACTGTCAACAAGTCCTACACTCACATATGAACTGACACCTATCCCCTAAGACGATTCAAGTTATCTCTCTCTTAAAACACTAGCAGACTTCCTATAAAACAGGCTCTGCAGCATCTATAATGAGAGGCCACAGAATGGCTTTTGGGTCAGCCCACTAGCAAGTTCTGTTACTTTGATAAAGACAGTCTATCAGAAACCAACAACAAATGTCACACATATGGTGAGACACTCAAAGTATTCTGATTGAAGCTCAGAATAAAAAAAAAAAATCTGCTTATTTACAGGTATTATTCAATATTTTTATGGAGGCCCTAGCCAATGACTGTAAGCAATGAAAATCAAAGATAATCAACTGAAAAATTTAGATTTGAAATGAAATAAAATCAAAATTCAATTCCTTTGTCTCACTAGCAACATTTCAAGTGTTCAATGGCCTCATGTGGTAGTGGTTACCATACTGGACAACACCAATTGAGAACACTTCCACCATCTCAGAAAGTTTGACTTGACATTGCTGTAGTTTAGAGGTAAAGTTGTCAGTATCTATCAACCTTTAAAATGTGAGTATTTGTTGAATGTACAATTACACTATTGATAATAATTTACTGAAACACACAAGTACACAAAGATGTATGTATAAAATTGCAGTATCATTAGCAGTACTCAAAAACTGGAAATGATATAAGTACCTATCACAAGAGGGGGATTTAATAAATTATAGTCCATTTGTATTGTAACATATCATGCAGATATTTGAAAGAATGACATATAACTATATATAGTAATAAGGAAAATTGCTTGCCATATATTGTTGAGTGAAGCAAGTTACACATGTAGAGGATGATCTTATTTTGATTTTAAATTATATGTAAATTTGTATAAATTGTATACATACATTTGCATAAGTTTCAGGACCAGGACTAGGGGGATGTAAGTGAGGTGTTTAGAACACAAAATATAAGGTGCTCACTCTCAACGCCTCTTTAATTTTACACACTAGATCCCTCACTCTCCGTACCAGAGTCCTGGCCTTGATGTGGGCCTTGAAAAATTCTTGAGAAGAACCATACATGAGTAAAAGAGTATTATCATTTTAACCCTTTTTACTTATATGTTATTTGAATTTTTTTTTTTTTAAGAAAAGATTGGAAGAACTTGTTTAATGAGGCCTGTATCCAAGGGACCAATGTCTACCATATGGCAGTGAAAGGTTTTCTTTAGCCTGGGGCCCCTTACAGTGCAGCAACACGTTAGTATTTGAGCAGACTTTCATGTTCACTTCCACATAATTTCTCAGAATTTTCATTTATTTTATTAATTCTCCAACCCTTTGACAGAGGAAATACTATCAACACTGACTGTATGAATGATCATATTTGCTTCTAAGTATGTTTTTTAATGTTCTCAATGCTTATTAGTAATAGCTCTTCTAGGGTCAGTTTCTGTATAGTTACCATATAATTGAGCAAAATTTTAATGACTCTTTAACAGCACAGAAAGTGGTTAGTCATTTGCCAAATAATTGCATTAGCTGAAGTCACTGGTCTATGTACCAAAAGATACTCTGCTAACCATGGAATCTCTAACATGAATATGAGTGACTTCAGTCTTTTTCATTCAGTCTATTTATCTTTCTTTCTGATCAATCTTCATTCCCTTTGTTGTTTTGCTTTTCCAAGTTTTGAACTTTACATGATTATTTAAATGCAATTTGATAACCTTATTTTTTCAGGAGAGCATATTTGTTGTATCCTACTAACCTTTAGTAATTAAAACTAACATTTGGCTTAGCTTTATTTTATTAGGCATACTTTTCACAAAAGATAAAGTGTAGGAGTGTGCCCTGTTTTATACTGATAATAAATTGACACAATCTTCTTGCTATTTTTATATTGCCACCATATGGTGTGAAATGTTTCCATTGTGTTTTGTTGTTTTTCAAAGACAGAACTAATAGTTTCCTTTTCTGTTTTAAAACCTTCCAAACCCATCCATAAAAAATCCTACCCATAATTCCACCATCCAAATTCACAGTTATAAATTAGTAAATGGCTGAAATAAACAAAACATATTTCAAAATACAGATTACCTGGTTTTTATTTTCCCCACGTGTAATTTTAAAAACAAACGCTGTGTCCCCCAGTCTTCTGCTGTGATGCCAGTATGTCACAAGTCAGTTTATGGAAGAATGAAACCTTTATCTAAGTCAGCCAGCTGTTTGGGATGCATTATGCCGAACAATGGATTTGATCATTTTTCCTAATGACCTGATTAACTTTGGTCACATGAAAATACTGATAGTTGCTTAGAAATTAAAGTTAAGATGATGTCAATTTATAATTTTAACCAAAGTTCTATTTCAATAGGATAGGTGTTTATGTATTCCTTTAGAGAGTAAACAAACTAAATTAATATTTTAATATGGAATAAACTGATTCATGTTTTTGGATTCACGTCTGTTTGTAAATTTTATCTACATTTCCTAGTTGAACAAAGAGTGAAATCACTTTTAAGGAAAAGAAATTAACTATTTTTAAATTAGTGGACCCATCCTATTTCAGTCATGTGGTTCTTTTTTGGCTAGATTAAGTTGCATGAAAAATAACATTAATTTGGTTCTTAATACAGTTAGTTAGCTTGAAAAATTTAAATCTCAAAATCCTTCAGCAGTCCACTGTTTATTTCCATTATTATAAATACATGGAAGCATTTGTCTATAATCTCTATTGACTATTTTAGATGCTTCTTTCCAGACCTCAGTTTACCCTTAGAAAGTTAAAAGAAAAAATCTCTATCATTCTAAAATTCTATAATTCTATCTGAATTTTCAAATGGTCTAATAAAAATATATTCTTGCTTCATGTTATTTGATGTGCATAAATTTTTCTTTTAAAATTTCTGCCTAATTACATTTCTCTGCCACTGTTACAAATTATTTATTACTACCACTATCTGAATTAGATGTGTTAATAAGATACCTTATTTGGAAGGGATGGAAACATAGTATCATGTTAGTTTAAGGCAAAAACAAAAATGATGGTTCATATATCTGGGAGATTCAAGGCCTTACTAGCTTCGGGTGGAGCAAGCAGAATCCAAGTGGTCAAATGTCAGGCATTTGTCTGTCTCCATGTCTACTTTGGTTTGGGTTTATTTCCAGGCATATTTTTTATGTGTACCATAAAAAATGACCACCATTAGCTTCATTTGTCTTTACATCCAATGAACTCAATCAACGAAATTATTGTTAAAGTGCACATTTTTCCTGATAGCTCTAAAGTCCTAGGATGAACTCTATTTGGCCTAATATGGGTCATGTAGCCAAATCTGAACTAATTCCAGGGGCTAAGAGGATTCTCATTGGCCAGACCTGGGTCACCCACCCCTGACATCAACTATTTTAATCACTGAAGTCACTCTGATTGGATCCATGTGGACTCAGAGAGGAGGAATGATTCCCCCCTCCCTAAAATTAGGTGTGCCACATTTAAGGAGAAGGAACATAGGGCAGGTAAAACCACAAGATGTCCACCTTGCCAACTCGCAACAGCATTCCATCAACTTGAGTCCCTAAACAGCGTACTCTACCATCCAGTCTATTTGTGCAGCTATTGTTAATGTAGTTGAGTCCAAAATGTTTATTTTATGACACCGACTTGATATTTTCCAGAATCTAGTATCTTACATGCAGTGATGAAACATTTTTAAAAACAAGTATAAAATACATTCTATTATAGAAATGTCTTTTATCAGTATTTTTTCAATAGTTTTTTTACAGATTTTTGTCAAATTTTCTCTGTATTATCTAATTTATAATTTAATATGATAATGAATAATAACTGTAGGGGGGCGGAGCAAGATGGCGGAGGAGTAGGAGACCTAGATTTCGTCTGGTCTCAGGAATTCAGCTGAATAGAAATCAAACCATTCTGAATACCTACGAACTCAACAGGAGATCGAAGAGGAGAGTAGCAACAACTCTCTGAACAGAGAAGCGACCACTTACTGGAAGGTAGGACGTGCGGAGAAGTGAATCTGAGGCGATATTCGGGAGGATAGACGGCGGGGGAGGGGCCTCCGCCGGCCGCTTCTGGCAAGTGATAGAGCCGCGGGGCACAAAATCCGACCTTTTAGAAGTTGGCTCGGCTGAGGGACGTCGCTGCAGTGGCTAAGCAGGGGGTGGAATCCTCCCGGGACAGTGTGGTCTCAGGACCCTTGGGGTCACAGAAAGACCGGGGGTGCCTGAGTGCGGCAGAGCTCCCAGGTATCAGAGCGGGGAAGCCGGCTGCAGAGACGGAGCCGAGGCGCGGGCTCTCAGCTCGGGGTTGCCATAAACTGTGATCTGCGGCCCAGTCGGGCCACTGCTCCTCCAGCAGGGACCCAACAAGCGGCAGAGCCGGGGAGACTCCCCTTCCTTCCCGGGGAGGAGCGGTGCGGGAGCGCACCGCAGGGATCTGCTGGGTTTGGAGACTCCACACGGGGTCGGGTGCCAGAGATAGAAACGCTCCGTCACAGGCCAGGTGAGCACGGAGTGCGGCCGGAGACCAGGGAGACGGGAGTGACTGCTTTTCTCTGGGGGCACACTGAGGAGCGGGACCCCGAGTTCTCAGCTCCTCCGGGTGGAGACTGGGAGGCCATCATTTTCGCCCTGGTCCTCCAAAGCTGTGCCGAGAGCTTGCAGGGAACAAAATCTCCTGAGAGCAAACCGGAGCAGCTTCCTTAACCCTGACCGACAAGGGCGGGGCAATTCAGCCTCCGGCAAAGACATTTGGAAACCACAGCAACAGGCCCCTCCCCCAGAAGATCAGCACGAACAGCCAGCAAGCCAAGACCAAGTTTACGGATCAAGGAGAATGGGAGAACTCCAGCGCTAGCGGAATACTGCACATAGAATTCATGGCTTTTTTTTACCATGATTCATTAGTTCATCAAAGTTAATTTTTGTTAACTGTTTTTTTTATTTTTCTTTTTCCCTTTTTCAACCAACATCTTATCAATCCCTTTTTTTAAAAAAAAAACTTTTTATTTTTCATTTTTAGAGTCATATTTTATCCCTTCATAGTAGTTACCCTTATTTTTGGCATATATATATATAAGTTGTTCTCTCTTTAAAATTGAGATACAGTTTCTTCTAACAGATCAAAATATACCCTAAATCACTAGTGTATGGCTTTGTTCTAGTCTCCTACCTGATCACATTCTCTCCCTTTTTCCTTTTTTTTTCTTAAATCTTCTTTCTTTTTTCAAACAACTTCTTATCAAGTCCTTTTATAAAATCTTTTATAATTTTCATCTTTACAGTCATCTTCCATCCCTTCATTGTATCAACCCTTATTTTGTACATATATGTCTTTCTTCCTTTAAAATTTTAGGAGGCACTTTTTTCTAACAGACCAAAATACGCCCAAAATCTAGTGTGTGGCACTGATCTATGCACTAGCCTGATCATATTTGATCATATTCTGCTTTTTTTGTATTGTTCTGTTTTTGCTTTTATCTTTTTTTTTTTTCTCTTTCTTTTTTCTTTCTTTCCCTTTCTTTTCCCCTGGTTTCAGGTCTTTTCTGATTTGTATACAGTATATTTGCTGGGGACGTTGTAAACCTGTTAGCATTTTGTTCTCTCATTCATCTATTCTCCTCTGGACAAAATGACAAGATGAAAAAAATCACCTCAGCAAAAAGAACAAGAGGTAGTACCGTCAGCCAGGGACCTACTCAATACGGACATTAGTACGATGTTGGACCTAGAGTTCAGAATCATGACTTTAAAGATACTAGCTGGGCTTGAAAAAAGCGTGGAAGTTATTAGAGAAACCCTTTCTGGAGAAATAAAAGAACTAAAATCTAACCAAGTCGAAATCAAAAAGGCTATTGATGAGGTGCAATCAAAAATGGGGGCACTAAATGCTAGGATAAATGAGGTAGAAGAGAGAATCAGTGATATAGAAGACCAAATGATGGAAAATAAAGAGGCTGAGAAAAAGAGAGAAACAACTACAGGATCACGAGGGCAGAATTCGAGAGATAAGTGATACGATAAGACGAAACAACATTAGAATAATTGGGATCCCAGAAGAAGAAGAAAGAGAGAGAGGGGCAGAAGGTATATTGGAGCAAATAATAGCAGAGAACTTCCCTAATGTGAGGAAGGAAACAGGCATCAAAATCCAGGAGGCACAGAGAACCCCTCTCAAAATCAATAATAATAGGTCAACACCCCAACATCTAATAGTAAAACTTACGAGTCTCAGAGACAAAGAGAAAATCCTGAAAGCAGCTCGGGAGAAGAGATCTGTAACCTACAATGGCAGAAACATTAGATTGGCAACAGACCTATCCACAGAGACCTGGCAGGCCAAAAAGGACTGGCAAGATATCTTCAGAGCACTAAACGAGAAAAATATGCAGCCAAGAATACTATATCCAGCTAGGCTGTCATTGAAAATAGAAGGAGAGATAAAAAGCTTCCAGAACAAACAAAAACTAAAGGAATTTGCAAACACGAAACCAGCCCTCCAAGAAATATTGAAAGGGGTCCTCTAAGCAAAGAGAGAGCCTAAAAGCAGCAAAGATCAGAAAGGAACACAGACAACATACAGTTAACAGTCACCTTACAGGCAATACAATGGCACCAAATTCATACCTTTCAATGGTTACCCTGAATGTAAATGGGCTAAATGCCCCAATCAAAAGACACAGGCTATCAGATTGGATTAAAAAACAAGACCCATCAATATGCTGTCTGCAAGAGACTCATTTTAGACCCAAAGACACCCCCACATTGAAAGTGAGGGGGTAGAAAACCATTTACATGCTAATGGACACCAAAAGAAAGCTGGGGTGGCAATCCTTATATCAGACAAACTAGATTTTAAAACAAAGACTGTAATAAGAGATGAGGAAGGACACTATATCCTACTTAAAGGGTCTATCTAACAAGAAGATCTAACAATTGTAAATATCTATGCCCCGAACATGGGAGCAGCCGATTATATAAGGCAATTAATAACAAAAGCAAAGAAACACATTGACAACAATACAATAATAGTGGGGGACTTTAACACCCCCCTGACTGAAATGGACAGATCATCTAAGCAAAAGATCAACAAGGAAATAAAGACTTTAAATGACACACTGGACCAAATGGACTTCACAGACATATTCAGAACATTCCATCCCAAAGCAACGGAATACACATTCTTCTCTAGTGCCCATGGAACATTCTCCAGAATTGATCACATCCTAGGTCACAAATCAGGTCTCAAACAGTACCAAAAGATTGGGATCATTCCCTGCATATTTTCAGACCACAATGCTTTGAAACTAGAACTCAATCACAAGAGGAAAGTCGGAAAGAACTCAAATACATGGAGGCTAAAGAGGATCCTACTAAAGAATGAATGGGTCAACCAGGAAATTAAAGAAGAATTAAAAAAATTCATGGAAACCAATGAAAATGAAAACACAACTGTTCAAAATCTTTGGGATACAGCAAAGGCAGGCCTGAGAGGAAAGTGTATAGCAATACAGCCTTTCTCAAGAAACAAGAAAGGTCTCAAATAGACAACCTAACCCAGACCTAAAGGAGCTGGAGAAAGAACAGCAAATAAAGCCTAAACCCAGCAGAAGAAGAGAAATAATAAAGATCAGAGCAGAAATCAATGAACTAGAAACCAAAAGAACAGTAGAAAAGATCAACAAAACTAGGAGCTGGTTCTTTGAAAGAATTAACAAGATTGATAAACCCCTGGCCAGACTGATCAAAAAGAAAAGAGAAATGACCCAAATCAACAAAATCATGAGTGAAAGAGGAGAGATCACAACCAACACCAAAGAAATAAAAACAATTATAAGAACATATTATGAGCAACTCTATGCCAGCAAATTAGATAACCTGGAAGAAATGGGTGCATTCCTAGAGATGGATCAACTACCAAAATTGAACCAGGAAGAAACAGAAAACCTGAACAGATCTATAGCCACTAAGGAAATTGAAGCAGTCATCAAAAATCTCCCAAGAAACAAAAGCGCAGGGCCAGATGGCTTCCCAGGGGAATTCTATCAGACATTTAAAGAAGAATTAATACCTATTCTCCTGAAACTGTTCCAAAAAATAGAAATGGAAGGAAAACTTCCAAACTCATTTTATGAGGCCACCACTACCTTGATCCCAAAACCAGACAAAGACCCCATCAAAAAGGAGAATTACAGACCAATATCCTTGATGAACATGGATGCAAAAATTCTCACCAAAAGACTAGCCAATAGGATCCAACAGTACATTAAAAGGATTATTCACTACGACCAAGTGGGATTTATCCCTGGGCTGCAAGGATGGTTCAACATCCGCAAATCAATCAACGTGATACAATACATTAACAAAAGAAAGAACAAGAATCATATGATCCTCTCAATAGATGCAGAAGAAGCATTTGACAAAGTACAGCATCCTTTCTTGATTAAAACTCTTCAGAGTATAGGGATAGAGGGTACATACCTCAATATCATAAAAGCCATCTATGAAAAACCTACAGCGAATATCATTCTCAATGGGGAAAGGCTGAGAGCTTTCCCCCTAAGGTCAGGAACGCGGCAGGGAAGTCCACTCTCACCACTGCTATTCAACATAGTATTAGAAGTCCTAGCCACAGCAATCAGACAACAAAAAGAAGTTAAAGGTATCCAAATTGGCAAAGAGGACGTCAAACTCTCACTCTTTGCAGATGATATGATACTGTATGTGGAAAACCCAAAAGACTCCACCCAAAACTGCTAGAACTCATACAGGAATTCAGTAAAGTAGCAGGATATAAAATCAATGCACAGAAATCAGTGGCATTCCTAGACACCAAGAAGACAGAAGAGAGACAAATCAAGGAGTCGATCCCATTTACAATTGAACCCAAAACCATTAGATACCTAGGAATAAATTTAACCAAAGAGGCAAAGGATCTGTACTCAGAAAACTATAAAATACTCATGAAAGAAATTGAAGAAGACACAAAGAAATGGAAAAACGTTCCATGCTCATGGATTGGGAGAACCAACATTGTGAAGATGTCAATGCTACCTAGAGCAATCTACACATTCAGTGCAATCCCCATCAAAATACCATCCACTTTTTTCAAAGAAATGGAACAAATAATCCTAAAATTTGTATGGAACCAGAAGAGACCCCAAATAGCCAGAGGAATATTGAAAAAGAAAAGCAAAGCTGGCGGCATCACAATTCCGGACTTCCAGCTCTATTACAAAGCTGTCATCATCAAGACAGTATGGTACTGGCACAAAAACAGACACATAGATCAATGGAACAGAATCGAGAGCCCAGAAATGGACCCTCAACTCTATGGTCAACTTATCTTTGACAAAGCAGGAAAGAATGTCCAATGGAAAAAAGACAGTCTCTTCAACAAATGGTGTTGGGAAAATTGGACAGCCACATGCAGAAGAATGAAACTGGACCATTTCCTTACACTACACACAAAAATAGACTCCAAATGGTTGAAAGACCTAAACGTGAGACAGGAGTCCATCAAAATCCTAAAGGAGAACACGGGCAGCAACCTCTTCGATCTCAGCCGCAGCAACTTCTTCCTAGAAACATCGCCAAAGGCACGGGAAGCCAGGGCAAAAATGAACTATTGGGATTTCATCAAGATAAAAAGCTTTTGCACAGCAAAAGAAACAGTCCACAAATCCAAAAGACAACTGACAGAATGGGAGAAAATATTTGCAAATGACATATCAGATAAAGGGCTAGTATCCAAAATCTATAAAGAACTTATCAAACTCAACACCCAAAGAACAAATAATCCAATCAAGAAATGGGCAGAAGACATGAACAGACATTTTTCCAAAGAAGACATCCAAATGGCCAACAGGCACATGAAAAAGTGCTCAACATCGCTCGGCATCAGGGAAATCCAAATCAAAACCTCGATGAGATACCACCTCACACCCGTCAGAATGGCTAAAATTAACAAGTCAGGGAACGACAGATGTTGGCGGGGATGTGGAGAAAGGGGAACCCTCCTCCACTGTTGGTGGGAATGCAAGCTGGTGCAACCACTCTGGAAAACAGTATGGAGGTTCCTCAAACAGTTGAAATTAGAGCTACCATTCGATCCAGCAATTGCACTACTGGGTATTTACCACAAAGACACAAATGTAGGGACCCGAAGGGGTACGTGCACCCCAATGTTTATAGCAGCAATGTCCACAATAGCCAAACTGTGGAAAGAGCCAAGATGTCCATTGACAGATGAATGGATAAAGAAGATGTGGTATATATACACAATAGAATATTATGCAGCCATCAAAAGGAATGAGATCTTGCCATTTGCAACGACGTGGATGGAACTGGAGGGTGTTATGCTTAGTGAAATAAGTCAATCAGAGAAAGACATGTATCATATGACCTCACTGATATGAGGAATTCTTAATCTCAGGAAACAAACTGAGTGTTACTGGAGTGGTTGGGGGTGGGAGGAATGGGGTGGCTGGGTGATAGACATTGGGGAGGGTATGTGCTACAGTGAGCGCTGTGAATTGTGCAAGACTGTTGAATCACAGATCTGTACTTCTGAAGCAAATAACGTAACATATTTTAAGAAAAAAGAAAAAGAAGAAGATAACAGGACAGGAAGAATGAAGGGGAGTAAGTCAGAGGTGGAGACGAACTATGAGAGATGATGGACTCTGAAAAACAAACTGAGGGTTCTAGAGGGGAGGAGGGTAGGGGGATGGGTTAGCCTGGTGATGTGTATTAAAGAGGGCACATTCTGCATGGAGCACTGGGTGTTATGAACAAACAATGAATCATGGAACACTACATCAAAAACTAATGATGTAATATATGGTGATTAACATAACAATAAAAAAATTTAAAAAATATGATAATGAATAGATCAGTAAATATTATTCACTTGTTCACTTTCCAAACTTGAAAGATTTGAGGCCTCGTAAATTTTCTATTAATCCTCAAATTATTTTATTACTAAGATCGTCATGGGAAAAAAACAATTGTTCAGTGTACTTGCTTTGGGAAATCCACTTACAGTATATATCTACTTACAGTAAAATCCTTATATTATCAATTAAGACCCTGATATAAGATCCAAGACAGACATACAAGAGTCAGCAACTAGATTCTTACATGCTTATCACTTCTAAAAAAATTAATTTTAGGCAATTGAACTTTTCAAATAAGTTTAATAAATATTTAAAATTGTCAAATTATAAAAACAAATTTAGCACCCTGATTCAAAGTCTTACTTGTACTTCCCTCAGCATTTTAATTGTATATAATTGATCATCTTCATGATTTATCCAAAATATATTTACTATCAGGTAATAAGTTCTTTAGAGAACTCTTCACCTAAGTGAGCCTCCTCAGACAAGGTCTACTGTGCTTGAAGTGAATAGTATCATTACAGATGCAAATTGAGAATAGATTGGAGTTTAATGAGACTCACAGAGCCAGATATTCTGTACCTCCAAATAGTCTTAGGTTGTAATTAAGCACCATTGGCTACTTTTAGGCTATTAGGGAACCAATTTACCAGGTTAGTCAGCATAAAAAACAAGCAACACTTTTTCCTCCCTCCCTCCCTCCCTCCCTCCCTCCCTTCTTTCCTTTCCTTCCTTTCTTCTTTCCTTCCTTCTCTTTCTTTCTCTCTTTCTCTTTCTTTAAGGAACATATGTTTATTTCTCCTGGCAGTTTAGCAAGGTTCAGAGTAGGTGACTTTTTGCTTCTTCAGACATCCAAATGGCCAACAGGCACATGAAAAAGTGCTCAACATCGCTCGGCATCAGGGAAATCCAAATCAAAACCTCAATGAGATACCACCTCACATCCGTCAGAATGGCTAAAATTAACAAGTCAGGGAACGACAGATGTTGGCGGGGATGTGGAGAAAGGGGAACCCTTTATGTAAATCCTTAATGAAAAATATGTATAATATTTTAAGTTAGGGTTCACATACAATGTCATATTTAGAGTATTCAGATTTGAAACCATGGGCGTGAATTTCAGTTGCAGCTTCTCACTACAGTTTAGTTTGACTCTCATAAAAGGTGACTAGTCTCCGATCCCCCCTCCAAAATAGCCCTTGGTTTCATTGTCCTCAGCTGTCCCACTCATTAGACTCACCTGTGGAGCATTTAAAACCTTCTGATGCTAGGGCCCCATCCCCAGAGATTCTGAGTTAATTGGCCTGGGGTGTGGCTTGTCATTGGTTTGTTCCTTAAAATTCTCAGGCTCCACAGAATTATGTATGCAAAGGCATCAAATACCTCTTTCTCTTTCTTTTGTCCCTTAGTTTCACAATTTAGCCATTTTAAGGAAGATTATAATATGAACATGATCTCTTTAAGAATACTTAGATGATTGCATAATGATTCTGTCTTTTCATTTGTCAGCAATGATATAGTAACTCTTACAGTTACTATAAAATGGTCTCATAAATTGTATTTTAAAATTATTGAAACTGTGTTCACCAGCTAATGAACTTTTTTTCTATAAACCCAGTCAGACACAAATTTCTATAAAAGTAAGTAATGACCATTTTTCACCTTCCATAGAGAGAGGTATTCTGTTTCTAATAATGTCACTACTAGTCTCCCAGGCATGCAGACCTGATTCTTCCTTCTCCACCACAGTACCTTGTAGTGGGTTAAATAGAGCTCATTTTATTTTCAATTTAAAAATAAAAACACCCTATTTGGTGGTGGGGGTTTGGGTAATCAATGCCTCCTCCTGTTTTACAGTGATTTTTTATCTGTGATCTGTTTGTGAACTCTGCCCCTGCTGTTTCTGGAGCTGTTGGGTTCCTGCCTCTCCACATTGTTCACCAGACCTTCATTTAATAAATATTTCTGAAGCACCTAATATGTGCCACATTCTATTTAAAACTGTGGACCTAGCAGCAAGCAAGACAGGCCAGAAGAGCGAGTTCTATCATGGAGATTGCTCTTCAGAAGGGGAGACAGAATAGAGGACAAATAAATAAAAATGAAAATGTAGTACAGAGAATGTAATGGTCACAATCTCGTATTCCATATAACACACTTTGGGAACTTCCGGTCTCTATGTGTATCTAAAATAACTTTCTCCCTCCCTGGTTATCACAAACTCTAAAATGACTCAGTTATTTAGTCCCAAGAAATCTTTCACTTCCCCCTTACCAACAAATTCTTATAGAATTAGGTCTAGCTTAAGTTTCCAGAATTTTGTCTGTTGAAAGCTCACTCTATTTTATCTTGAAGTTCAGGAGAGAAATGTTGAAAGGGGCACGCTGTAATATTTCAAACGAACTCTTGCTTGGAACCCCTAATATGTTGATTATTTTCCTCTTGTTTCTTTGTTATTTTCTGTTGGCTTTGACTCTAAATTTTCTTCATATTCTAGTTCTTACACTGATCAAAGATGAGTTTTTCCATCTCCTTCTATTAACCTGGATATTCTTTCTCTTCACCCAGCACCTGAATTTAGTTTGGCCAGTACTATTTTTACTCTGCCCTTCTCAAGTTTTATTGACAAGCCTGGAGGCTCCACATTATCAGGACTCAGCAAATACATATGCTACTTCCAACTCTGTTGTTATACTAGTTATTCAACAAATATTTACTGACCATCTTCTATGTTCTAAGATCCATATGATGCACAGGGGTTACAAAGATGAACAAGATATGGCCCATCTTCTATGGAACTTTACAGATGCTTAAAGGAACACAGGATAAGGTCAGTTAGTTAAACACACACACACACAAAAACTATTAAAGTGGATAATCATAACATAAATAACTGAAGTGTGTAATTTTCACTTTAAACCCTTAAATATATACTGACTCACCAAACTTTAGATATAGGGTCAAGGTCTTTTCTTCCATTGCTTATTGGAATTTTGCATGCTCTTTCTTGCATAGCCATAACACATCATCTATAATTTCTAGGTTCAGTTTGCTTAAACAGAGTAATAATGTTACAACACTATAGAAGTATCTGTACCAAAACCATTTAGATTTTTGTGATTTTTTCCCAGTCTTTTACAGTTTTCTTGCTCATACCTATTCTGATAGCACTTGTTTTAGCATTTCATTTTTATAGTCTTTCCAAAGTACTCAGATACATTTTCAAGAAATAACTCTCTTTCATTCCACACTTAATATTTCATCAGGTTAATGTTTAATTAAATTACATGTTTTAAAATATCAAGTATAATTAACATAATCAGGTTTTAGTACAAACATGACTGACTCTTGCTAAGTGCACACCCCAGGGGAGGGAGGCAAAGACATGCAAACAAGAGAGGGAGACCTTCCAGCTGGGAGCATTCAGTGCACCTGGGGTATCTATCGCTACATTTCAGAGACAGCAGGGAATGCTCTGGTTAATCCGGCAGGTTGCTTAAGAGATCTACTCCATATTATGTTATTGTAATACCATATAAATGGTTTAATAAAAGCTTATGCAAAATATTGTTATATCTTAAAAGGATCCTTCTCTGTTACCCAGCCTTATTTCTTCTTCTCCCTCTTCTTCTTCCTCTTCCTCCTCCCCTCTCTGTCTTCCTCTTCCTATCACTCCTCCTCCTCCTCTTTCTTCTACCTTTGATTATTTCAATTTATCTTTTGGAACAAGTAATATAAGTCTATAGTACAAAATTTTTAAAGTAAAACAGTGAAAAGTATCTCTGCTACCCCTGCTCCCTAGTTGCCGGCCCTTTTTTCCAGAGACCAACCACCAATGTTACCAATTCCTTCTGTGTCCTTTTTTAAATGAATATAAAAACACATCAAACACATAATCACATATTCTTTTTTTTTCCTTTTATAAAAATACAAAATGTTAGCTTATCACTTCTGCCATTTCTAGGATGAGTTTTGAAATTTTCCTTCACCCTCATGGGAGACAGAATTTTCATCAAGCAGGTCAAGAACTTGTCAAATGCCCTGTGTTTAGCTGACTAAGGCTTCCAGCAGATGGCCAGATTATGTCCCCATTACTACTATATCTTGATTCTGTGCCAGTTTTATAAAATATACCAAGAAGACATCATCTGTTTCCTCTCTAAGGTAAGCTCAACATCATTTCTTTCTCATTTATTCATTTCTAAGGTATATATTTGGTGGATTTCCTTAGAGGTGTATCTTCTTGACATACAATACTGTTATACCTTCCCTCCTATCAGATTTTCAGTTATTACTTATTTATTTGGTGTATGAGATAAGCTTTTTCATGAAAATACTTCTAACAAGTCTTGGTATTTCCCTTTTAGCTTATATGTGTGTGTACATGTTGTAATGTTTGTTCATTTTATTTACAACCATGTGCTTTACATTTGTTGTGGTATTTGAATTTTTAAGCAATACTTCTGGTGTCTTTCTCATGTGAGTCACTGAGAAGTTCCTTCAGTCTTATTTTTCTTTCCATGTTCTATCTGTTTTTCTCCAGTGAAATCAGCATGATGGCTTTATCTTGGAGTTTGCTTTGCTTTCTTTACATTTTCAGTGTAAAGCCCACTTGAACAGGTCAGCTAACCTCTGGGAAAACACATTTGTTCTTCCCCATTTGGAATATGCAAGTCACCCAAGAGCCTATCATTCCAGGATATTAAGTCATGGTCCAGGTATCTAAGCCCATTTCACTAACACTAACTGCATTGTCGGTAGTTCCCTTCCCAGAGATTCCCCTATCTTCCAAATGTTCTACTCCAATGAAAAAGAAACAATGGAAACATGACCTATAGTCCACTAGTTTCCTGCCTAAAAATTCACAGTCCCTAAAGATATTTCCCTAATCTTTTGTTAGTGTCTTTTTTCTGTTAAAGAATGAACAATTTGTTAATTTGCCAGCTTTGTTAATTAATTCATTACTTTATCCAACAAATATTTATTTAGTGCCCAGGGGCTGGAGTTATTAAAAATGATTAAATTTTACAGTAATTTATTATTGTGTAACTATAGTGTCTATAATTTAAACTGGTAAGTATTACATAAAAGTATGTTACAAAAGATATAGGATAAGTGAGGAAGAAGCAACTAAATCTGGTGGGTAGCCAAGTAGTGGAAGCAAGTAAGAAGGCTTTGCAGAAGAGAAAATCTGGGATTTTAAAAATAAGTAGGAATCTATCAGGCAGGTAATGCAGAAAAGTGCATACAGGGAGGCAGAGGATTTTGTGCAAAAGCACAGAGGTATGAATACACATGTAAAACCTAAACTAAGGAAACATCAGTAGTAATGAACAGGTGAATACACAGTTGGGAGACAGTTTAGAGTTAGAATTTGTAAGGTTTACCGACTATTAGGATATGGAAAATGAGAGAAAGGTAGGATTCCAGAATGACTAAGTTTGATAAGGGGTAGACTGATGATAGATGGTGAAGTCTGAGATGAGAAAGTCATGAACGGGAACAGGTTTGGGTGTTAGACTTATGATAATGAACTCAATTCTGCACATACAGATTTTGAGGTAGCTATAAGCTATTCAAGCAGACGAGCTCTCTCATAGCTATGAGAACTGTCAGTCTGAGCCCAAGAGTGAAGACTTAATAAAACGTAAGCACGGGCAATTGTTAAAGCAAAGTTTGATATGGATTGAAAAGTTAATTAGAAGTAAACAAGTAACATAACATAATAAAAAAATTAATTATAAAAAAGAAGTAAACAAGTGGGACATCTTGTCTTAAACACTCTTTCAAATAAGAGGTAAAATTTGGAACAATTTTTTAATCCATTTATCTGTCTTAACAAGTTAGTAATGGAAAAACATATAGTAATAGAAAACATTAGTAATAGAAATATAATAGTAATAAAAAAAACCATAGAATTTCTAGGGAAGATGATGGAGTAGGAGGACCCTAAACTCACCTCATCCCACAGATACAACTAGATAACACTCACACCAGAGCAAACAACACAGAATAGGACCAAAGACTGGCCAAACAAACTCCACAACTAAATATAGAGAAGAGGCCACAGAGAAGAGGGTAGAAAGGGCAAAGACTCCGTGGGAACCTAAACCCTGTGGGTCTGAACACTGGAGGGAGGGAGCTATGGACACAGAGAGGGGACAGAAACAGACTATCACGTCGGGGAGCGTGCGAGGGATAGCAAAATTCCCCAAGCATTTGGCTTTGAAAATCAGAGAGTCTGAATTTTGTGAGTGCTTATAACCAGTGGGACTTAAAGCCTGGAACTCTCAAAATTAGCAGGTTCTGCTCTGCAAGGGCCCAAAGGGCAATAGAAAGCTGAGTCCCTGCCCTTAAAGAGACAACACAGCAAAGAGCCCTCAGAGATACAGCTAAGAAGCAGCAGTTTGAAAGGCCAGAGGCTTACAGGAGAAAGAGTTAGCTGCTAATCTCAGAGTTCGCTGAGGGGCTTCTCCAGAAACAAAGGAGCTGGTAGGCACCATTTCCCTCCCCTGCCCTCATTATAAACACAGGGCTACTTGGCAGGAACCAGTGCAAAGCTTGCACTCACAACCTAACTTGTTACACCATGCCCTGCCCCCACCTTCAGCCAGACTTGCCTCAGTCCCAGTGTTGTGGATCCTCTCCATCAGAAGACCCATGCAAACATTGCCATCTGTCTCTTGCCTCCCTCACAGCATGCACAACAGCATGCTAAAACTGTACACCTTGCCACAAGCTCTGTGGAATAGCCCCTTGCCTGCCTGGTCTTTGCAGCAGCTGCCTGTCCCAGTGGAGGACCAATGCCGCCTAGTTAAAAGTGCACCTCCTACCCACTACTTTCAAGAGCAAGAGATATAACTGACTTTCCTAAGACAGAAACAGACACAGAGAGTTTGGCAAAATGAGGAGACAAAAGAATATGTCACAAATGAAAGAACAGGACAAAACCAGAGCAAGAGACTTAAGCAAAATGGATATAAATAGCATGCCTGATAGAAAATTTAAAATAATGATCGTAAAGATATGCACTGGGCTTGAGAAAAGAGTGGAGGACATCAGGGAGACCCTTAAAACAGAGATAAAAAGAACCAATCAGTTATGAAGAACACAATAAATGAAATTTAGAATACACTTGATGGAATAAATAGCACGCTGGGAAAAATCAGAGGAATGAAATAATGAACTAGAAGACATAATATGGAAAATAATTAGGCTGAGAAAATGAAAAAAAAACAGAATTATGCAAAACAAGAATACACTTAGGAAACTCAGTGATACCATCAAGAGTAATAATATTCTCATTATAAGGATCCCAGAAGGAGAAGAGAGAGAAAAGGGGACAGAAAATTTATTTGAAGAAATACAAGCTGAAAACTTCCCTACCTGGGGAAGGAAATAGATATGCAGATCCAGGAGGCACAGAGATCCCCCAACAAAATCAACCAAAGGAGGTCCACACCAAGACACATAGTAATCAAAAATGGCAAAAAAAAAAAAATAGTGATAAAGAAAAAAATAGAAAAGCATCAAGAGGAAAGAAGACAGATTCCCAAGGGAAACCCCATAAGGCTATCAGCAGGTTTTTCAGAAGAAACTTTGCAGGCCAGAAGAGAGGCACATGATATATTCAAACTGCTGAAAGGGAAAATTTTGCAGCTGAGAATATTCTACACAGCAAAGCTATCATTCAGAATAGAAGGAGAGATAAAGGATTTCTCAAACAAAAACTAAAGGAGTTCATGACCAGTAAACCAACGCTTCAAGAAATATTAAAGGGGACTCTGAGTAGAAAGGAAAGACCAAAAGTGACAATATAAAAAGTATGTAACATAAAAGCAGTAAACATAAGTATTTATGTATATGCCTAAAACAAGGGTGGGAGAGGAGTAAAGAATGGGTTAAAACTCAAGCAACCATCAACTTAATATAGGCAGATGTTGTATACAAACCTAATGGTCGCCACAAATCAAAAACCACTAATAAATATGCAAAAAATAAAGAGAACGGAATCCAAGTATATCACTAAAGAAAAAGAGCAAACCATGAAAGAGAGAAAGATAAGAAAGGTCAGAGAAAAACTACAGAAACAATTACAAAACAAGTAACAAAATGGCAACAAATACATAGCATCAATAATTACTTTGAATGTAAATGGACTAAATGTTCCAATCAAAAGACATAGGGAGACAGAATGGATAAGAAAAACAAGACTCATCTATATACTGCCTGCAAGAGACTCACTGTAGACCAAAAGACACCTGCAGATTGAAAGTGAGCAGATAGAGAAACACTTATCACACAAATGGATGTCAAAAGAAAACCAGAGTAGCAATACTTATATTGGGCAAAATAAGCTTTAAAGCAAAGACTGTAACAAGAGACAAAGAAGGACACTATATAGTCATAAAAGGGAAAATCCAACAAGACAGTATAACAATTGTAAAATATTTATGCACCCAACATGAGAGCACCTAAATACATAAAACAATAATAAACATAAAGGAACTAATCAATAATAATACAATAATAGTAGGGGACTTTAACACCCCACGTATATCAATGGTTAAACCATCCAAACAGAAAACCAACAAGGAAACAGTGGCTTTGAATGACACACTAGACCAGATGGATTTAACAGATATATTCAGAACATTCCACCCTAAAACAGCAGAACACATATTCTTTTCAAGTGCACATAAAACATTCTCCAGAATAGATCACATATTAGTCCACAAAACAAGCCTCAACAAATTCAAGAAGACCAAAGTCATACCATGCATCTTTTCTCACCAAAACTCTACAAAACTAGAAGTCAACCACAACAAAAAATCTGGAAGGACCATAAATACAGAGAGGTTAAATAATATGCTATTAAACAATGAATAGGCCAACCAAGAAATCAAAGATGAAGTAAAAAATTATATGGAAACAGGGATGCCTGGGTGGCTCAGTCTATTAAGCATCTGCCTTTGGCTCAGGTCATGATCCCAGGGTCCTGGGATCGAGTCCTGCATTGGGCTCCTTGCTCAGTGGGGAGTCTGCTTCTTCCTCTGCCTGCTGCTCCCCCAACTTGTGCACATGCACACACTCCCTCTGTCTCTCTCTGATAAATATAAATAAATAAAATCTTTAAAAAAATTTTTAAAGTATAGGGAAACAAATGAAAATGAAAACACAACAGTCCAAAATCTTTGGGATGTACCAAAAGCAGTTCTACAAGGGACGTTTAAATACAGCAATACATGCCTACCTTAACAAGCAAAAAAAAAAAATCTCATATAAACAACTTAACCTTACTTGTAAATGAGCTAGAAAAAAAACAACCAACAAAATCCAAAACCAGTAAAGAAAGGAAATAATAAAGATTAGAGCAGAAATAAATGATACAGAAACAAAAAAAAAAAAAATAAAGTAAATTAAAAAAATTAAAAACAGATCAATGAAATCAGGAGCTGGTTCTCTGAAAAGATCAACAAAACTGATAAAACTCCAGCAAGACTCATCAAAAAGAGAGAGAGAGGACACTCAAATAAAATCACACATGAGGGCGCCTGAGTGGCTCAGTTGGTTGAGCGACTGCCTTCGGCTCAGGTCATGATCCTGCAGTCCCGGGATCGAGTCCTGCATCGGGCTCCCTGCTCAGCAGGGAGTCTGCTTCTCCCTCTGACCCTCCCCTCTCTCATGTACTCTCTCTCTCTCATTCTCACTCTCTCAAAATGAATAATAAATAAATCTTTAAAAAAAATAATAAAATCACACATGAAAGAAGACAAATAACAAACAACACCACAGAAATACAATTATAAGAACATATTATGAAAAAGTATATGCCAACAAATTGAACAACCTAGAAGAAATGGATAAATTCCTAGAAACATAACTTACCAATACTGAAGCAGGAAGAAACAGAAATTTTGAACAGACTGATTACCAGCAAGGAGATTGAATCAATAATCAAAAAATGCCCTACAAACAAAAGTCCAGGACCAGATGGCTTCACAGGCAAATTCTTCCAGACATTTAAAGAAGAGTTAATACCTATTCTTCTCAAACTATTCCATGAAATAGAAGAAGGAAAACTTCCAAATTCATTCTATTAGGCCAGTATCACACTGATACCAAAACCAGATAAAGACACCACAAAAAAGAGAGCTATAGGCCAATATTTCTGATGAACATAGATGCAAAAATCCTCAAAAAAATACTAGCAAACTGAATCCAAAATACATTAAAAAAATCTTTCACCACAATCAATTTGACTTGCAAATCAAAGTGATATATCACATCAATAAGAGAAAAGATAAAAAAAATCATTTCAATAGATGCAGAAAAAGCATTTGACAAAATACAATATCTCTTTATGACAAAAGCCCTCAACAAAGTAGGTTTAGAGGGAACATACTTCAACATAAGAAAGGCCGTATATAAAAAACCCACAGTCATCATCATACTCAATGGGAAAAAACTGAGAGCTTTCCCAAGATCCGAAACAAGACAAGAATGTCCACTCTCATCACTTTTATTCAACATAGTACTGGAAGTCCTAGCCACAGCATTCAGACAATAAAAAGAAATAAAAGGCATCCAAATCGGCAAGGACGAAATCAAACTTTCACTATTTGCAGATGACATGATACTCTATATAGAAAACCTGAAAGATTCCACCAAAAAACTGCTAGAACTGATAAAGGAATTCAGTGACATCACAGGATACAAAAATCAATGTGCAGAAATCTGTCACATTTCTATACAATAATAATGAAGAAGCAGACAGAGAAATTAAGAAAATGATCCCATTTACAACTGCACCAAAAAGAATAAAATACCTGGGAATGGAGGTGAAACACCTGTACTCTGGAAACTATAAGACACTGATGAATATAAAAAAAAAAACAAAAAACTGATGAAAGAAATTGAAGACAACATTAAAAACTGAAAGACATCCCATGCTCATGGATTGGAAGAACAAATATTGTTAAAATGTCTATACTACCCAAAGCAATCTACACATTTAATGCAATCCTTATCAAAATACCAACAGCATTTTTCACAGAACTAGAACAAACAATCCTAAAATTTATATGGAACCAAAGAAGGCCCAAAATAGCCAAGGCAATCTTGAAGAAGAAAAGCAAAGCTGGAGGCACCACAATTCCACATGCCAAGTTATATTACAAAGCTGTAGTAATCAAAACAGTATGGTACCGGCACAAAAACAGACTCATAGATCAAGAGAACAGAATAGAAAATCCAGAAATAAACTCACAGTTATATGGTCAATCTTCAACAAAGCAGAAAAAAAAAGTCTCTTCAACAAGTGGCTTTGGGAAAATTGGACAGCTACATGCAGAAGAATGAAACTGGACCACTTTCTTACACCATACACAAAAATAAACTCAAAATGGATTAAAGACCTAAATTTGAGACCTGAAACCATAAAAATTCTAGAGGGGAACACAGGCAGTAATGTCTCTGACATCGGCCATAGCAACATTTTTCTAGATATGTCTCCTGAGGCAAGGAGATAAATAAAAGCAAAAATAAATCATTAAGACTACATCAAAATAAAAAGCTTCTGAACAGTGAAGGAAACAATCAACAAAACTAAAAGGCAACCTATGGAATGGGAGATGATATCTGCAAATGACATATCCAATAAAGGGTTAGTATCCAAAATATATAAAGAACTTATAAAACTCAACACCAAAAAAATAATAATCCAACTAAAAAATGGGCAGAAGACATGAACAGACATTTCTCCATAGAAGACATATAGATGGCCAACAGACACAAGAAAAGATGCTCAACATCACTCATCATCAGGGAATGCAAATCCAAACTACGATATACCCTCATACCTGTCAGATGGCTAAAATCAAAAACACAAACAAATGTTGATATGATGTGGAAAAAAGGAACAGTCATGCACTCTTGGTGGGAATGCAGACTGGTGCAGCCTCTGTGGAAAATGGTATGAAGATTTCTCAAAACGTTAAAAATAGAACTACTCTATAATTCAGTAACCACACTACTGGGTATTTACCCAAAGAATACAAAAACACTAATTCAAAGAAATACATGCACCCCTATGTTTATTGCAGCATTATTTACAGTAGCCAAGATATGGAAGCAGCCTAAGTGTCCACTGATAGATGAATGGTTAAAGAAAAGGTAAATATATATATATATACATATATATATATATATATACATACATACACACACATATATGTATATATATATATTTGCAATATATTATTCAGCCAAAAAAACAAATGAAATCTTGCCTTTTGCAAGGACATGGATTGAGCTGGACAGTATAATGCTAAGCAAAATTAGAGAAAGACAAATACCATATAATTTCACTCATGTGGAATTTAATAAAAAGGAATAAGCAAGGAAAAAAGAGAGAGAGAAAGAAACAAACCAAGAAACATACTCTTTAGAGAACAAACTGAGGGTTACTAGAGGGGAGGTGGGGGGGAGGATGGGTGAAATAGTTGATGGGGATTAAGGAGTGCACTTGTCATGGTAAACACTGGGTGATGTACGGAATTGTTGAATCACTATATTGTACACCTGAAACTAATATAACACTGTATATTAACTATATTGGAATTAAAATTTTAAAAATAAAATAATAGGAAGAGTAAGAGAAAATCGTAGGAGAAAAAATATGTCATAATACAATATAATGTTGTCTATTATATTGGGGCCAAAAACACCAGTTCCAGCACACTTTGCCATTTATGACCCTGGTTCTGAATTATTCTTTTCGATCTTTTTTGGTAATATCACACCAGATCCTCCCTAAAAATTAGACAAAGACTAAAATCAATAAGTCACTTCAGGTACCTCCAACTGAATTGACCAAATCTTTGTAATTTATAATTTAACACTTGGTCTGCACAGTTACTGCTATGGTGATGACCTAGCAACTGGCTACTTTTGGATATTTATGAATGCCAAAGGAATAATGGGCCAAATGTGACAAACGATTCCTTATTGCTATTAACAGACAATTCAATTAACCCTGTGATTTGGTTACAAATGTTATTGGTTATTTAGCATTTTAAGTTTCTCAATGAATTCAATATAAATGAAGGAAGTTTAATATGTCCTCAATATGTCACTCTATGGACTGGGAGTAGTTTCATTTTTTCAAATATTTTATCACAACCATAAAGTGGCCCAATTCATAAAGATGAAAAAAAAAGCAAGACTTTCTGAAAATTCCAACACAGAGACACCAATACTATCTATGAGAGAAGGAATTCAGGCAAAGCAGAAATGCAAAATGTTGTGTCAAAAGTAAATAGGTCTCTGTTTCATGAGGGAAGCATACCCACAGGGGAGAAACTGGGTTGAATGAATTTTCCTTTCATGCATTTCAGGCTGTACAGGAAAACTGCCAGGGATGTGACAGAAAGCTAAGCTAAACCAAATCTGTTGAATCTTTTTGGTTCAACATCATTTCTACCCCATGCTCCTTTATAGAATGGAAACTGAAGACATTCTAATTCAAGTTACATGATTAGTTAGATGATCAATTCTTCCTCTAGTCTAACCTATGAATAGGCCATCACAATGTCTTTATATTCTTTGGAATTTTAAGAAAAAAAACACATAAAAATGAAGATCTAACAGATTTGTGTATGTGTTGTAGAAATCTTTATTTAAAACACGTGACAATAATAGTAAAAGCAACCATAACTTTAAAGTTCTGCTTCAGTATACTCATTTTTTTAAGTAACTAATAAACTCTGGGCAAGGGAGAATGCTGACCCAGTTTCTTTTGCCTCACATAATCTCAGTCAATTATTGGCATCTCTATTCCATTTCTCTTTAAGGTCCAGGACAGAGATCATGTTTATATTACATACCAATCTTCTCTCCTTACTTTGTTCTTCATCGTACTGTCCTTATCTCAAGAGATCAATTATTTATCACCTGCTATATGTTAAGTATTGGAAACACAAAGGCAAATAATACTTAGACTCTACTCTCAAATAGTTTATAAACTTATAGAGTAAATCAACAGTCAAAATAATTGTAGAAAAGGCAGATAATTCTGACTTCCCAAAAGAGGTAGCACATGGACTGAATCTTCAATGACAAGTAGAAGTGAAGCAAGGAGGTAGCATGTGCAAAGTAGCATGGAATCAAGGGAAACCACAGCACATTCAAGAAGTAAGTCGTTCTTTAAGAATGAACATAGGTATTATAAGATGAGGTCAGCAGACTAGATAGAAATGATAGAAGTAGGCAGGACTAGATAAAATCACTAAGCCTCTATGCCATCCTAGGAGTTTGACTTTAACCTGAACCTTCTACATAGCCATTGAAACGTTTAGTTAGAATAGAATTTCCATAATAGAAAAAGGTTCTCTGATAACACAATTGAAAATATACTGAATGCAGAACAAGAATACAGGCAGAAACACAGTTTAGGAGAAGCTGTTGTACTTTAGAAAAGCGATGACATCTGAACTATGGTATTGACAGAAGGGAAGTTTAGCTCAAAGCACTCTAACCAGTTGGGAGGAGATTACCACAATACTCCAGGAAAGAAATGATGTTGTCCTAAAACAAGGCTGGGGCAGTAGAGATGAAAAAAAAAAAAAAAAAAGGAGATGAATTTGAGATTTTCTTTCTCTCAATTTCTATACAACATGCCTATTGTTTTGAATTTCTCCTTAGAATCTAAGTATATGTGAGTGAAACCTGTTGACTTTCTTGCTCCATGGACTGGATAAAAATTGTCTAATGTTGTTTTCATTTGTAGGTATTTGAGATTAAGATCTAAATATAAATACATTTATAACACACTTTTTTACCAACTCTTACCTGTAAGTACATGCTATAAAAGAATTTAATAATCAGCCAGAACCCTAGTGAGCCAGCTTCCTAAATGGATGAAAGCATTTGGTAGAAAAAAAGAGCTTGAAGAATGATCCTGTTAAAATATAAGTTAAATCATCTCACTCCTACTCAAAATCGTTCAATATCTTTCCTTCTTGCTCTCAGTAAAAGTCAGTCCTTTACTGACTTTTTACTAATTTTTACTAACTCACAAGGCCCTACAAGAGCAGGAACATGACTCTCTGACTTCAGTTCTTCAAGTCCTACTACTCTTTCCCCTTCCTCATTATGTGGCCATGTTGGACTCCTTGCTGTTCCTCAAAGTCTGCAGGCATGCTTGGGCATTGAGCACTTGCTCCTCTTGTTTCCCAGTTATCCTCCTGGCTTGCTCCCTCACCTCCTTTGGGTCTTTTCCTTACCTTATCACTTTATTTAAAAATAAAATATCTCTCTCACTCAGCATTCTCTGGTCAATTTTTATTTTTCCATAACACTCATCACAATCTAATAAACTTTATAACTTTACTTATCTTGTGTAATGTTTATCTCCTACTATTCCACAACTAGAAAGTAAGTTCCATGAGGGCAGGAATGTTTAATGTTTTTCTTCATCTCTAGTGCCTAGAACAATGCCAAGAGCATTGTAGAAACAAATGAATAAACTGCTGATTCAGCATGACTGTCAATCATGGTGTTTGTTCCAAAGACCTAATGACTGACCCGCAAAATCTTAACCATGGAAAGAACCCTGCAATTAGTTATTGTCTTTTTCATCAGGAAACCACTAGCAAAGTCAGATATAGTCTGAACTGTTTCCATGAACACAGAATAAAGCACCAGAATTAGAATTTGGTTCATAATAATTTATAACCAGTCTTTGCCTGACAATTAATGACTATAAAGCTGTGTTAAATTCTTTAGCATAGTATAAAAGCTGTGCTTATTCATAAATGCAGCTTTCTACTCTATCTGGTAACAACAAAATGCTCACTGTTCATTACCACTGAGAAAGCTTTTTGTTGAGAGTAATTCCATTGCCTTCAGCTTTGTGGTTAGACATTTTAGGGTCCTCACTTGAAGGTGACCATATCAGCTGAAGCAATCATCACAATGAACAAAACTAAATTACTGGGTGATGCATCCAAAGACCCTTTTTTAGTGGTCTTATTTTTGGGAAGGTTTTTACTGCTATTTGATTTTGTAATACATGAAAGATTGCTCATCGTAAAAAATAAAATCAACTAATATAGACACAGAATTTAGAAGAATAAGTTTACATTCATCCTTCTCCCCAATTCTGTCCTCCTCCCCAGAAGTAACAAATATTAGTAGTTTAGTACATATTTTTCTATGTTTTTCCTATGCATTTACACAAATATGCACACCCAGAGTTTTATTTTTGGAAGATATATATACATACACACACACACACACACACACACACACACACATATATACATATATCATTTTTTTGGAAAGTGCTTTCTTTACATAGTGTTTTGAACTTTCTTCCACATTAGTACATACTGAATTCAGCAATTATATGCCTGGATTTATCTTATTTTCTTGGATTAATTATTGAAAGTATCCTCTTTCACTATCAAAAGTAGCCTAGTTTGAACAGCAAATTATGTGGTCCCCTAATATAAAGCTACCTGATTAATGAATTCATAGTAGTATATAAAACCATAATTTTTGTCATCATTACCTTATAAATGAACATTTAGATATCACCTTTTTTGGCTTTATGAATAAGGCTGCAGTGAACATCCATATACACATATGTCTTTGTGCATGTGTATGTATATTTGGATAAATTCTGTAAGTCCAATTGTGATGTTAAAGGATACATGCACTTACAATTTTTATATACTGTCAAATTGTTTTCTAAAAAGCTATGCCATTTTCTACTTCCATCAACAGCACCTATGTTCTTCCCATACCCTTATCAACCACCTCTGGATATTATACATTTTTTTGGCCAACTCAATGGGTAAAATATCATATCTCATTCTTATTCAAATTTATGTTTCACTGATTACAATTGAGGTTACTTCATATCTTTTCCCCATTTTTCAATGAGATTGTTTTTCCCTTATAAATTTGTACATATGTTTTTATATTAAATGTAATATATAAGTTGTAAATATTTTCTCCAAGTATTTCACCTATTTTTTCAATAGCATAAAAAACAAATGTGCCAATTTCACAGCTATACCCACCAGTATTTTTATTCTCCAAAAGTGGTTAAAATACATGTAACTCAAAGCCTACTGTCAATATACTATGAATTCTTTTAATTGTATATACCATTTCTCCAAATTTTACATTAATTCCTTATTTTTTCAATAGTAAATATTTTATTTACAATTTTGAGTGCAACAACAAATAAATATGTATTAAATATAAATCACTCTAGCTCTTACACATAAAATCTCATCTCTTTAGAGGAAGCAAAACTTAATCAGATTCTTTTGCATTTTTCATACTTTGACTACATCTAATTTGATCTTCAACAAATTTCATCAAGGTTGAGTTAACTTTCATCCCAAGGTCAACATGGATTGCAGTGTCTGTCATCCAAGCATGCAACTGACACCTGAAATGTTACTCATATAATTTTTTTCAGTAATTTATGAAGAAATAGAGATAATAGGCTTCCTCACTGGAGAAAACATTTAATGATTTCCAGAGGGACAGAGAAAAAGCAATTTTTATATATATGTATATTATATTTATATATAAATATGTATATTATATACATATACACAAACACTCGATTCAATATTCTGTAGGCAAAAGATTTCCCTGAAACACTCTCTCAAATGAATATATGCTATTTGCCAGTTGGTTGTCAAATAATCTTTCTCTTTTGTTTGTATGAAAAAGCCATTTAGTGAGGTATTATCTTTTCTTTGAATACACTGTTCATTAATTAACAAAAATTAAACATAAAAATAGAATAGCAGCAGGAATTCTGATTAATAACATGATATTCATCCTTTAGATATAATAGTCTTTGTATTATTTGATATACTATTAAATATAATAGTCTTTATCAAAATCCCATTGCAACTAACAACAGGCATTAAAATTGGATTTCAGCATTTTTATTATAACCTGATTTATATTTAACAAGTCCTCATCAGTTCCACACTTTTTAACAGGTGACAAAAAGGCAAAATCTGGGCTGTTCAAATAATACCACTGAACAGCAACTGGAAATAACTGATCTCCCCCTAATTAGGATCAACTTAATAAACTGTGGTAAATTAGCTGACCTGAAACTTTCAGGCTTGGCCAATTTATCTTTATATATGTACTGACACATTCTCGAACAAGACTTCCAAATATTAGATAAATATTCCTTTTTTAGTAATTCCACACTTCTGTCCACTTTGCATAAAGATCACCTGCACTAATTTATCACATTCTTCATACTCTTGAGACTCTCCACAGGTGTTCACTAATGACAGTCTAAGTGTGAGGAATAAAACTTGGTTTTCCTGCTGTTTGACTCTATGCAATTGTTATAATTCCCTCAGCTCAGATTCAAGTTGTAATTGTTATGTAAGATGAGATTGGAAAGGCAATTTTTTTGCTGTCTCATTCCTCTGAGTATTTCAAAGCATTGTCGTCATAGCAGGAGCTCTAATGGTAATCACAATCCATCTTTAAAAGACTTGAGTGAAAAATTTTAAAATGCAAAAGATCTTTTTTTTTTAATCACTAGAGTAATAAAGCATTAGTCAGTCACAGCCAATCCCACCCAAACCCCAGTCTGATAGAACCCAGTTTGTTTTCTGCCAGATTTGATCATTATTTCTAGAATGCAGTTCTTAGGAAAGAAATCATTCACCTATTTTAAAACTAGATATTGATTTGAAAGTTTTTTTTAAGATTTATTTATTTATGTATTTATTTATTTATTTGTTTATTTATTCGAGAGACAGAGACACCACAAGCCAGAGGAGGGGCAGAGGGAGAAGGAGAGAAGCAGATTCCCCCCGCCCCACCCCAGTACAGAGCCTGACTCAGGTCTTGATCTCAGGACCCATGATATCATGAACTGAGCTGAAACCAAGTCAGACACTTCGACTGAGCCACTCAGGCACCCCTGATTTGAAAGCTGTTTTTGTTTTTTTTTTTCAAATTTTATCTTATTATGTTATGTTAATCACCATACATTACATCATTAGTTTTTGATGTAGTGTTCCATGATTAATTGTTTGTGTATAACACCCAGTGCTCCATTCAATATGTGCCCTCTTTAATACCCATCACCAGGCTAACCCACTCCCCATCCCCCTCCCCTCTAGAACCCTCCGTTTGTTTCTCAGAGTCCATAGTCTCTCGTGGTTTGTCTCCCCCTCCGATTCCCCCCCCTCCATTTTTCCCTTTCTACTATCTTCAATAGTCTGCAATTAAGGTGAAAATTTGACATCTTTGAATGCTTTTCTCCAATACCAATTATTAATAGCTGTATATTAAAGTAGGAATCACTGGATTGAATGGTATTTCCTATGTGCCATCTGCTGATATTGATAAAGGAAATGTTCTAATTCTGTCCTTCATTTATGACAATAAGGAGCCTGTTAATCATTTAATTAAATCAGCTCACTATTGCTGCCCACAATGAATCCAAGCAAGGGATCTGGAGCTAAAGAAAACTAGAAAACTGGATTACATTTCAATTCTACCATTTATTATGTCACCTAGACAAATTACCTCCACTTTCCAAGTCTCATAAAAATGGAGATAATAATACTCACCTCATAAGTTATGAAAATAAAATGTTAAATGTTCAGCAGAGTGCCTGGCACTTCTAAGCATTCAAAAGGCAACGTTATTATCATTACATCTTTTTTTTTTTTTTTTGGTGAATTATTTTACAATAAATGATGGTAATCTTTCGTATCTTTCAAAACCATGGTAAAAATTTGGCTCTCATACCAACATGCACTGATGAAACTGGGGGAAAATATAAAGTCCAATTGGCTAGGGTACCTTTTGAATTGAGTACTTTTACACATTGCTGGTGAAAGTACACGTGGGTACGTTATTTCTGAAAAGCAATTTGGCAAAATATGTCAAAAATCTTAAAAATATACACATTCTTCAGGTCATTGTTTCCTTCTTAATTATTTATCCTAAGGTTTTAGTCATAAAGATGTTCACTGAAGAATTACATATAATACCAAAAGTCAGAATCAACTTATAACTTCACTAGTTATGAATTATGGCTCAAAGATAGACACAAAAGAAGTACAACTAAAACTCTAGACATTACGGGCGCCTGGGTGGCTCAGTTGGTTAAGCAACTGCCTTCGGCTCGGGTCATGATCCCGGAGTCCCGGGATAGAGTCCCACATCGCACCCCCTGCTTGGCGGGGAGTCTGCTTCTCCCTCTGACCCTCCCCCCTCTCGTGCTCTCTGTCTCTCATTCTCTCTCTCTCAAATAAATAAAATCTTAAAAAAAAAAAAAACTCTAGACATTACATCTAAAACAAACATAAGAAGACTTTAAAAAGTAGAGGAAAGAAAAAAAAAAGTAGAGAAAAGGTAACCTGGCTTAGGACCTGAAGAAAGACATGGCAGTAAGTTCCCCGGGTTTTCTTTTTGCTGGAGAAATAATAACTTATAAGTGCCAATAGGCACAAGCGAACAAAAAAGTCCTAAGGAAGAGCCACTTCTCTCTAAACAAAGGACTAGGAAAGGAATAGCCTAGTAAGATGGAAAACTTTTAGACCATAACCACTCCTACCCAAACCAATGGGTCCTGAGGGAGAGGGGTGGTTCATTACTGCTTCCTACCTGGCCTCCACCAATACCACTAAGTGGGGGTGGCAGTCCACATGGCCTCTACTGACACCACCCCAATGGTGGTAGACAAATGTGCACCCTCACTCCCAATGCCATCAGCAAAGGCTGAGTGGGGATTATGGATCTTGCTGGTCTGTAACAAGGAACATCCTTTTCCCTAGTAGAGCCAGTACTTTCATCCTTGCCTAACAGTTACAAGCCCCTCTCCCTTACACTGTCCGTAAAGATCACAGGGGGAGCTTGGACTTCAATCCCCACCTGGTGGTAACAAGGCATCCCTTCACCCTCCCATTAGAATGGTATCAGTGGAGGTCATGTGGACTGTTACTCCTACTTAGTGGTAACAAGGAACCCCTCCCCACAGCAGTGTTGGTGGAGACCAAGTAGGGACGAGGAATGAGGTACCCTTTCCCTCAGGCCAGAATGATGTCACTGGTGGCCCAGTGGGGAGGCTGACTCTTTTGCCCACCTATCAGTTATAGGACTCTCCCCCAGCCCTCCTGCATGTCAACAGAGGCCAAGGGGAGAATCTAGACTTCCACTACTACCTGGAAGTAAGGAAGTGGCTTCTCACCCACTTCCTCTCTGCAATAGTGTCAAATAAATTCTTCTGAACCAGAAGATTTAAAGAAGATCTAGAGTCCCAAAACATAATACTTTAAATGCCTAAGATACAATCATAAGTCACTTGTCATATCAAGAAGCAGGAAAATCTTAACTTGAATGAGAAAAAAAAAACAGATGCCAACATTGAGATAACACAGATGTTGGAATTATCTGACAAGATTTTTATGGCATTCATCATAAAAATACTTCAACAATTTGAACATGCATGAAACAAATGAAAACAATAGAAAAAACTGATGATATAAATTAGAACCAAATGGAAATTTTATAATTGAAAAATAAAAAACACTAAAGAAAAACTCAATAGATAAGCTCAACAGAAGAATGGAGGACAGAGAAAATAAATAGTAAACTTGAAGACAGAACAAAAGAAATAAACCAATTTGAACAACAGAGAGAAAACAGACTGAAAAGAAAATGAACAGAGCCTCAGGGAACTATGGGACTATAACAAAGGATCTAACACTTATGTCATTGAAGTCCCAGAAGGAGAAGAAAAAGAGGGAAGGCAGAAAAAGCATTTTTAGACAATCGCTGAAAATTTCCCCAATTTGGAAAACACAGACATTTTCAAAGAAACTGAGCAAACTCCAAATAGAAACTCAAAGAATTCCACAATAAGATAGGTCATAGTCAAACTTTTGAAAACCAAAGGCAAAGAAAAATTCTTAACAGCAGCAAGAGACAAATGGCATCTTACCTATAGGGGAAAAACAATCCAAATGACAGGGAATTTCTTATCCAAAACCACAAGGGCCTGTAGAAAGTGGCATAACATTTTTCAAGTACTGAAAGTAAAGAACTGTTGATCTAGAACTTTTATCCAGCAAAAATATTCAGAAATGAAGAAGAAATCACGACATTATAAGAGGAGGCAAAAAAAAAAAAAAAATTTGTTACCAACAGACTTACTCTAAAAAAATGACTAAAGGAAGTTCCTGAAACAGAAAGTAAATAACAAAAGAAGGAATCTTGGAACATCAAGAAGGAAGGAAGAGCAACAAAAGAGTAAAATTATGAGTAAATATAATAGACCTTTTTTTCTTGATTTTTCTAAATTGTGGTTGACTATTGAAGCAAAAATGATGACACTGATTTGTAAAACAAAAAATGTAAAATGCATGTATGTAAAGGAATAGGCAGAACTCATTCTATGAGGCCAATATTACCCTGTTACCAGAACTAGACAAAGGCATTACAAGAAAACTGGAAACCAGTATCTCTTATGAATATAGACACAAAATCCTCAGCAAAATACTAGTAAGCCAAATCTAGCAACATATAAACATATTAAAAGAATAAAGAACAAAAACCATGTTATTATCTCAATAGATGCATAAAAGTACCTGACAAAACTCTAACACCCTTTTTTGATTAAAAGAAACAAAGTAGGAATAGAAGGGAACTTACTCAAACTAATCTACGAAAAACCCACAACCAACATTTTACTTAAAAGCGTATGACAACACTTTCCGCCTAACTTCAGGAACAAGACAAGAATATTCACTCTCATCACTTCTATTTAAAATTGTACCAGAAATTCTAGACAGGGCACTCAGTTAAAGGAATCTAGACTGAAGAGGAAGAAGTAAAAGTATTTACAGATCTATAAATTCAATGCAGTTCCCATTCAAATCCTAGGTGAAATTTTTTTTTTTGCAGAAATTAACAAACTGATCTTAAAGTTCATACAGAAATGTGAGGGACCCAGAACTGCAAAAAAAATTTTGAAAAAGAGAAAAGTTCTTGGAGAATTCATTCTTCCTCATTTCAAAACTTACTACAAAGCTACATTAAACAAGAAAGGGTGGTACTGACAAAGGTAAACAGATAGATCAAGGAAATAGAAATGATAGAGTGGAAATAATAAAGTCAATTGCTTTTTGACAAGCTAGCCAAGATAATTCAATGGGGGAAAGAGTAGTCTTTTCAACAAATGATCTAGAACTTCGAGAGAGATGAGTTGGGTGAGGGGCAGAGGGAGAAGCAGACTTCCTGCAGAGCAGGGAGCCCTATGTCGGACTCACAGAACTATGAGTCCTCAGAGAACTCATAGAACTATGTTCTCTCTCTCAAAAGCAGATGTCCACATGCAAAAAATAGAAGTTGCACCTCTTCTTATACTATACACAGAAATTACCCAAAATGGATCATAGACCTGAATGTAAGAACTAAAACTATAAAACTCTTAGAAGAAAACATAGAGGTAAATATTTATGACCTTTGATTAGGCAAGGGCATTTAAGATATGACACCAAAAGCATAATAAAATAAAATAAATAAATTGGAATTAATCAAAATCAAAAACTTTTGTGCTATGAAAAATACCATCAAGAAAGTGAAAACATAATCTATAGATTGGGGAAAGCATTAGCAAATCACATATCTGATAAAGAGCTTGTATCCAGAATACATATATGTATATGTAAATGTATGTATATACATGTGCATATATGTATATATGTATATCTCTTACAACTCAATAATAAAATTAAAAAATAAGTGAAGTTTCCAAATAAACATTTCTCCAAAAAAGATATGCAAAGAATCAATAAGTACATTAAAAATGTTCAGGTAATTAGGTGGCTCAGTCGGTTAAATGTCCAACTCTTGGTTTTGGCTCAGGTCATGATCTCATGGGTCTTGAGATTGAGCCCCACATCTAGTTCAGTACTCAGCAGGGAGTCTGCTTGAAGATTCTCTCCCTCTGCCCCTCCCCCCAAAATTAAATAAATAAATCTTAAAAAAAAATGTTCGGGTTGCCTGGGTGACTCAGTCAGTTAAGTGGAGACTCTTGGTTTCAGCTCAGGGCATGATCTCAGGGTTGCGAGATCAGGCTCCACACCAAGTGTGTGTCTTCTTCTGCCCCTCCCACCAGCTCTTTCTCTCAAAAAAAAAAAAAGTTCAGTATCACTAGTATTTAGGGAAATGCAGATCAAAACCAGGTCACTAGAATCACTTTAATTTTTTAAAGAAGAGAAAATAACAAATACTGCCAAGGATAGAGAAATTGGAACCCTCATACATTGTTGGGGAGTACGTAAAATGGGGTACAGTCCGTTAGGAAAAGAGTTAGGCAGCTTCTCAAAATGTTAAACATAGAATTACCATATTATCCAGAAATTTTACTCCAAGGTATATACCCAAGAGAAATGAAAACATACATCTCCACAAAAACTTATACACAAATGTTCAGAGCAGCAATATTCACAATAGACAAAAAGTGCAAATAATCCAAATAGCCCTCAACTGATCTATGGATAAATAAAGTACGGTATTTCCCTACAATAGGATATTATTTGACAATTAAAAGGAATGAAGTATGGATTCATGCCACACATAAATGAGCTTTGAAAACATGCAAGTAAAAGAAACCTGTCATGTGGCACCTTGGGTGGCTCATGATCCCAGGGTACTGGGATTGAGTCCGACATAGGGCTCCCTGCTCTGCAGGGAGTCTGCTTCTCCCTCTGCCCCTCACCCAACTCGTTCTCTCTCTCTCTAAAATAAATAAATAAATCTTGAATAAAAGGAGCCAGTCATAAAAGACCAAATATTTTATAATTCCATTTATATTAAATGTCCAGAAGAGGTGAATCCATAGACAGTAAGTAGATTAGTGGTTGTCCAGGGCTGGAAAGCTGAGGAAGAGTTGGGGAGAGATAGGAGGAATGGACTAGTTATTCATAGGTATGAGGTTTCATTTTGGAGTGATGAAAATGTTCTAAAATTGATTGTAGTGGTGGTTTTTCAATTGTGAACATACTAAAAACCACTGAATTGTCTACTTCCAATGGGCAAATTGTATGGTGTGGCAACTCTATCATAACAAAGTTGTTAAAAATGTCAATAGAAACTAAGAACAAGAATTTTTTAATGATATAGGTAAATTATTATAACATTAGGGGAAAAAAGCTGAAAGCAAAGTTATCTATCCACATATGTTCAACTCCATGTAAAGTATACAACACTTATTTTCTAATTTTCTTATTTTCACTTATTTGTGTATTAAAGTATTCATTTGCACATTTTCTTCTCTTTTCCTGTGTATTTATATTCTATCTCCTTAACTTGGCAATAGGAGCCCTGTGACCAAAACTCAATATTGCATTTCTTCCTCATTTCTCACACAGAACCTGCTAAGGTCATTTATACCTAGTTAATAATAAAAAGCATTGCTAACTTATTAGACAGCTCACTCCAGTATATTAAAATTTGAGAGCTAGGACTCAATAGATATATTTAAGAATAGCATTTACATCTCCATGACATGGAGTCTGGAAATAGTCCAAAAATATTTGCTCTACTGTAATTAATTCCAAATGTTTTCATTTGTACAATTTGCACCCAGTGTTAGATTGAAAGAAAAGAAAGTATTTGAAACCAACTTCGTTCTTTATACTAAAGATATAGTTGAGGTAATTAGATATCAAAGTAATCTGAGAAAAGGAAAAATTAGATTGAAAATAATCATAATGGTAACAATAACATTATTGAGCATATTTACTCTCTGCCTCACATTCCACATGATTTATTATTTCATTAAATTATCCCCCAAATCCTAAGAGATAAGTATTATTCTTACCCCCTTTTTAGAGATAATGAAATAGAGGTTTGCAGAGTTTAAAGAACTTGCCCAAGTTAGCATAGCTTAAAAATAACAAAGATTCAAACCGAGGTTCGGTTGATTCCAGGGACTGAACTTTAAACCAAAAAGCTATATGTCTTCAATTTGCCAAGAACATGTTGTCTTTGAAAATCATACATTTCAATCACTTCTTTCCTTTCTGGCATTAAGTCGATTAAGATTTAAATAAGTTGATGGGTTACACAGAGTATAAAACAAGGAGTACTGTCTCTCCCTTTTTTGCAAATAAAAAATGAAGTATGTTGGAGAGATGTTTTTCCTAAACTTCTTAACTTTGGTGATTTGGGATTGGAAAAGGTAATTCCACCCCATTTCAATCCCGTAAGTAAACTTAGCCACCTTCTGAGTCACAGGAGTCCCTCCTGAAGAGGGACTTCAGTATCCACATTACAGTTTCAGAACTTCCCAAGCTCAGCTTTTCTGATACCACTTCCCCCCTTTATTTTTTTGGTTCTTATCAAACTCTCTCTTTATGAGAAGGAAGGAAGGAAGGAAGGAAGGGAGGGAGGGAGGGAGGGAGGAAGGAAGGAAGGAAGGGAGAAGGGAGGGAGGGAGGGAGGGAGGAAGGAAGGAGGGGAAGAAAGAAATGGGGAGGGAAAGAAGGAAGGTGGGGAGGGAAGGGAAGGGAGGGAGGAAAAAATGAACTATTCAGTCTGGTGAGAAAGAAAGACATGAACTTTTTATCAAAAAATATTTCAGTAATTGAAATTCCATTAATGTTTCTAGCAAACTAGAATGTTCTGTCTTTCTCTTTTTGCTCAATTATTTTCTCCCCACTCTGAATGTAACCTCTTCCTTCAGACTTCATTGATTAGTGCTTTCCTTCACTGTGATATTTGTCATCTGTACCTATGGCTTTTGATTCTTCTTGCCTAAACTTAAGCAGTTGTGTACGGCCTGGTCCATCTCCCTAACTTTCACTACCTGCTCTCCACCTCCCAAGTCTTTGGGCTTCCTCAAGCACAGTACTATCACACCTTCTGCTCTCAAAAATCATGAAGTCCAAATTTGTCTGGCAGATAAGGCCAAACATGATTTGGCTCCAACCCATGCTTTCAACTAATCTTATTTCTCAGCTCTTGGCTTATTAATAAACCTTAAGGTTTTGATGGCAAACAAGCAGTAATGCCCACTGAATCCCAGTCATGGGCATCTGTCTTGCTACCAGGAGAGTTGTAAAGGAAACAGCAGAAGCAGCTCCTCCCAGAGAAACTCACAGCCTAATAAAGGCAAAATTTACTTCAGCAATGAATTTAGTTATACTGAAGATGCACTTGCACTTACTCAGACACTTTCTACAGAAGATCTGAAGAAGGGCAGAAACTATAACATATAAAGCACTTATGAGGCAACATTAAAATTCTATATACATGAGGACTGAGTATAGGTAATACTGTTCATTAAGTTTTGTACCAAAACTGATGGGAGAATCTTCCAAATACATCTTTATTCATTTACAACCCTCTTTTATTCTGATCCACTCAAGGTGAGACAAATTCACCCTCTTCTTTAAGGAGTAGACGTGAGTAGACAAGAAATATGAGATTCTGATCATGCTGGACCAGGTTATTGCTGCTCTGAAGTTAGCCTACAATTTCCAAATAGGCTTTCAAAATAATGGAGGGGGATGGCGGTGACTGGTCCATCAAGCCAACATCTCTTGATCCTTGAAAGAACTCACTCATCAAAGGCCTTGTCAGATCTGTTATCCAACTAGTGGGTCAAGGAAATTTACTTTGATGAACATAAACAGGCATTTTTCACAATCACCATTATTTACAGATGCAAATGCTGCGTAAAATATAGTGCCTAAACTCAGCTGTGATTTAACACTACCTATTTCCATTATGAATGTTAGAAAGGATGAATTAATAGACCTTTTAACTGAACATGTAATAGCTTTTAGTAATCTAGGGGCTCCTTTAATTATTTGAATTAAAATAAAAATTGAGGATTAAAAATTATAGATTTTAATTAACAGAATTAACAGTAAACCACCAAAGAATGTACTCATAGCAAACAAATTTTCATTGGTTTCTATAAACAAGACATTATATCAGACCCAAAAAGTAGTAACTCAAGAAAATATATCAATTCATTCAGCATTCAAGTGTAGAAATATGCTTATGACATGAAATTCATTATTGGTTTGACTTGTTTCGCACTGCTAATGAAATAGGAAACCCCTGTGCCAATATAACTTACCCTATCCCCTAAATATTAGATTTTTCCATTTGGAGCTAAAGCAAGCAATAAAAATGTTTGCTTTTTGTTTGTTTGCATTTTACATAACTCTAAATCACTTCAAAATACTTTAATTTTAAAAATATGTTTAAAGATTTTAAATTGTCATATAGATTAAAAAATAGTTGTTTGAACTAAAGTCAAACTCATTTGTGTGCGTAAATATAATCATTATCTCACTACATGATTTTTAATTTCTTTTTTAAAAGCACTCATTTTCTACCCTTGTAATCTGAGTATATTTAACAAGCTACCAAATAAAGCTTACAGCTCAAATAGATGGCAATAGTACTGACTGAATTTCATCCCTCTAAATTCTTCCGACAGAACATGTACAAGCATGTGGTTTTAATTACAGTTTCCCCTTCCTTATTTACAGTTTCCCCATACATCACTTATGACTTAAAAGTATGGATTCATGTTTTTTCTGGTAGTTTCTAAGCATAATTACAAAGAATAGCAGAGAAAACACACCAGTAACAGTAGTATGGTTTTACTAGTATGGTTTTTGAGCCAATGATCACATTCTGCTTGATGTTCATTATTGTGTTTAAACCCAGGCAGGTTGTATCTTGTTCATCTTTCTTTTTTTTTTTTTTAAGATTTTATCTATTTGAGAGAGAGCAAGAGAAAGAGATTGAGAGAATGAGTGGGGGGAGGGCAGAGGGAGAAGCAGACTCCCTGTGGAGCAGGGATCATGACCTGAGCCGAAGGCAGACGCTTAACCGACTGAGCCACCCAGGCCGCCCTCTTGTTCATTTTCTATCCTCCACAGTGCCTAGCTATGCACATTGTAGATGCTCATTATTTGTTAAGCAACTGACTGAATAAATGAAGAACTCATAACTAATACTTCTATTCAGAAGAGAAGAGTGGAACAAACCTACCTATATGCCTTTACCGGATGAAATGAAAACCTGGATTCTAATGGAAGTAGTTTGGATTTCAGTATGACTAATCAAGTCCTTCTCAGCTAACTTTACTCAAAATCACAAATTGAAAAGAGAGAAAAGTATGAGTGCGCCTCTTAAATTTCTTAGAAACTTTTTATTATTCTGAGAAGAATAAATGACTTATACAGTTTCAGGGGGTTTTCAGAGTTGACGGTCTTAGGGAGGATTGCTTTATCATTGAAGTACATTCTCTAATCCCTCCTTTACACACACACACACACACACACACACACAAGTACACACAAATAAGATGTTACATCTGAAGAAATTTTGGAGTACCTCCTAATGTAAGCCTGACCCTTAAAGATTGGTGCTTCCTAGGATTTTGTCTTTGGCCCACCTCTCTACTTATTCGTCATGTTCTCGTTGAATGATGATACTCACTTCCATGGTTTTAACTTCCATCTATATGCTTAGAATTTCTAAATCATTACCTCTGACACTGACCTTGTCTTAAGCCTCAAATGTATATATCCTTCTGCCTAGTAACATCCATACCTGGATATTTCTCACTTTCCTAAATTCAAAACTTCAAAAACTCATCTCACTCTCTAACACATACCAACAAAACTGTCTAAGTCTTTTCTCTCAATTATTATCATTTCCATCTATCTAGTCATAAGAGACAAAAACCTAGGGTTTATTCTAGACCTGATATTGGGAAACTATAGTCCATGGTTCTGTTTCCATAACTAAAGTTTTACTGGAGCACAGCAACGCCTATTCATCTATGTATTGTCGATGGCTGCTCTTCTACTACAATGGCAGAGTTGAACACATTAGAGGCCATATGGCCCACAAAACCTAAAATATTTGCTATCTGGCCTTTGGTTTAAAAATGTTTGCTGGACCCTATTTTAGATCATTCCCTCTCTCTCAGAAGGCAAAAACTACCTACTTCTCCTCCTATATATTTCTCAAATTCATTCCTACCACCTCTCAAACTTAGGCTCTGTCTTACCTGACTATCGCAACAACCTCCCAACCCCATCCCACTGGAGTGATACACATAAAACATGCATCGGATTGTTATACTGCTGTGGAAAATTCTTCACAGATCTCCAACATTTCTGTGCATCTTGTGAGGAGAGGCATTGACAGCTTTTATTCCAGACTGTCCTTTCAAGAATATTTGTATAGCAAATATACTTAGAAAATATAGTGTCTCCCTTCAGGAGAGAGCACAGTTGTTTGCCGTACAGTAAAACAAAGATAGCATCTTCCTTCAGGGCAAACGTTGGAGAGGTTTGCATTCATCACCCTTATAAAATATCAGGGAATTCTGAGCTTGGGGTTTCTTGGCTGTGATGGAAACCCACTGTGTGTACAACATCCTCCTGGGCCCACCTTCCTGTTGCCCCCATGGAAGAAAAACCAATATGAATTTGAACCTTGTACTGCCTATTGTGCCTTGAGTAACAAAATCCTTAGTCTCTGACCCGGGAGTATTGTGTTCAAGCATTTATGAAACACTAGAAGCCTAACTTGTTAGCTTGCAAAGTGATTCAAACCTCAGACCCTTCACAGTCTGTGTCACTCAGCCCTTTCCTATTTCTCTCCGTCACCTATACACTGAAGTCCAAGAGCCATAGCACTCAATGATCTGAGTGGGCCTGGTCCTCTAGCCCCATTCTCCACCATTCCCCTCCTGATAATAGTTACTCATGGTCCACAGCTGATTGTAGCTCTTCAATTAGCACATCCAATTCTGTGTCTTCCCATCTTTCTCACCTTGTCTCTTCTGCCTTCTAATCTAATTAGAATTGCCTTCTAATCTCTCCAACCACACTTCCTCTTTTCCCTTTTCCCACCTCAGACTTTCTTAGCCTGCAACCTTCTTTTCATACCATAAACACAGTTCAGGCATTATCCCCGTCCGAGAGCATCCACCCATCCATCCCTATGCTAAATTCAGATCCCTCCTTGTGGACTCCCAGAGTACCAGAGAACAACTCAATCATAGTCCTTGCCATATTTTTGAAAGTGTCCATTTGTGTGCCTATCTCATGCATCAGGCCCTAAGTTACTTGAATAAAGAGACAGTATTTTCTTCATTGTGGTATCCTCAGCACCGCATTTGATGCTGGCACCCATGGATGCTCAGTAAATACTTGCTGAACTGATAATAACTGAAACAAACTAAACTGATTTTATTAACTCTAATGTCCTTAATTCTCACTTGGAGAAAAAAAACAATCCTTTTCATTTGTATCCTTAAACTGGGAAAACTGCTTTCATGCTTCCTTTATAAATGCTATTTTCCCTTTCAGAATATGACTCATTAAGACTTAAGGCCTTCCAGAGGAGGTAAGAATTTAATAAAATGTTCTATAGAGGTTTGATATTTCTCCAAATCTAGTTTTATTCTCCAAACCATATTGGATTACTCATGTGATTCCTGATATAAATAACTGAAAAGAAAGCAGCCTAATTCTTTAACACTAAACACTTAAGGATTGCACTGAATAATGCCAGAGAATATGGGCCATGTGAATAGACTCAACACTGCCTGAGTACTCTGACTCCTGGGAAAACCCCCTGATTAGGGCATTGAATTATCAGCTCTAGAGGAAATATTTTCTAGTCTTTAGTTAACTAGGTAGGACAATGTGTCACATTGATGCAGGAGGTGGGGAGAATGTCACCATTAGATTTTTCAGAATCATCTCATAAAATGTGTGGTAAGAAATCCATCTTTAGATTCATTGATCTGTTCCACTGTTCTTTTGGTTTCTATTTCATTGATATCTGCTCTGATCTTAATTATTTCTCTTCTCCTGCTGGGTTTAGCCTTTATTTGCTGTTCTTTCTCCAGCTCCTTTGGGTGTAGGGTTAGGTTGTGTATTTGAGACCTTTCTTGTTTCTTGAGAAAGGCTTGTATTGCTATATACTTTCCTCTTAGGACCGCCTTTGCTGCATCCCAAAGATTTTGAACAGTTGTGTTTTCATTTTCATTTGTTTCCATGAATTTTTTTAAAATTTCTTTAATTTCCTGGTTGACCCATTCATTCTTTAGTAGGATGCTCTTTAGCCTCCATGTATTTGAGTTCTTTCTGACTTTCCTCTTGTGATTGAGATCTAGTTTCAAAGCATTGTGGTCCGAAAATATGCAGGGAATGATTCCAATCTTTTGGTATCATTTGAGACCTGATTTGTGACCTAGGATGTGATCTATTCTGGAGAATGTTCCATGGGCACTAGAGAAGAATGTGTATACTATTGCTATAGGATGGAATGTTCTGAATGTATCTGTGAAGTCCATTTGGTCCAAAATTAATAGGATTGATAAACCCCTGGCCAGATTTATCAAAAAGAAAAGAGAAATGACCCAAATAAATAAAATCATGAATGAAAGAGGAGAGATCACAACCAACACCAAAGAAATACAAACAATTATAAGAACATATTATGAGCAACTACATGCCAGCAAATTAGATAATCTGGAAGAAATGGATGCATTTCTAGGGATGTATCAACTACCAAAGCTGAACCAGGAAGAAATAGAAAACCTGAACAGACCTATAACCACTAAGGAAATTGAAGCAGTTAACTATCAAAAATCTCCCCACAAACAAAGAGCCCAGGGGCAGATGGCTTCCCAGGGGAATTCTACCAAACATTTAAAGAAGAATTAATACCTATTCTTCTGAAACTGTTCCAAAAAATAGAAATGGAAGGAAAAATTCCAAACTCATTTTATGAGGCCAGCATTACCTCAAAATCAAAGACCCCATCAAAAAGAATTACAGACCAATATCCCTGAAGAACATGGATGCAAAAATTCTCACCAAAATACTAGTCAATAGGATCCAACAGTACATTAAAAGGATTATTCACCATGACCAAGTGGGATTTATCCCTGGGCTGCAAGGTTGGTTCAACATCCACAAATCAATCAACATGATACAATACATTAACAAAAGAAAGAACAAGAATCATATGATCCTCTCAATAGATGCAGAAAGAGCATTTGACAAAGTACAGCATCCTTTCTTGATCAAAACTCTTCAGAGTATAGGGATAGAAGGTACATACCTCAATATCATAAAAACCATCTATGAAAAACCCACAGCGAATATCATTCTCAATGGGGAAAAACTAAGAGCTTTCCCCCTAAGGTCAGGAACATGGCAGGGATGTCCACTCTCACCACTGCTATTCAACATAATACTAGAGGTCCTAGCCACAGCAATCAGACAACAAAAAGAAATAAAAGGCATCCAAATCAGCAAAGAGGAAGTCAAACTCTCACTCTTTGCAGATGATATGATACTGTATGCGGAAAACCCAAAAGACTCCACCCCAAAACTGCTAGAACTCATACAGGAATTCAGTAAAGTGGCAGGATATAAAATCAATGCACAGAAATCAGTGGCATTCCTAGACACCAACAACAAGACAGAAGAGAGAGAAATTAAGGAGTTGATCCCACTTACAATTGCACCCAAAACCATAAGATACCTAGGAATAAATCTAACCAAAGAGGCAAAGGATCTGTACTCAGAAAACTATAAAATACTCATGAAAGAAATTGAGGAAGACACAAAGAAATGGAAAAACGTTCCATGCTCATGGATTGGAAGAATAAATATTGTGAAGATGTCAATGCTACCTAGAGCAATCTACACATTCAATGCAATCCCCATCAAAATACCATCCACTTTTTTCAAAGAAATGGAACAAATAATCCTAAAATTTGTATGGAACAAGAAAAGACCCCGAATAACCAGAGGAATATTAAAATGAAAAGCAAAGCTGGCGGCATCACAATTCCGGACTTCCAGCTCTATTATAAAGCTGTCATCATCAAGACAGTATGGTACTGGCACAAAAACAGACACATAGATCAAAGAAATAGAATCGAGAGCCCAGAAATGGACCCTCAACTCTATGGTCAACTAAACTTCAAAAAGCAGGAAAGAATGTCCAGTGGAAAAAAGACAGTCTCTTCAACAAATGGTGTTGGGAAAATTGGACAGCCACATGCAGAAGAATGAAACTGGACCATTTCCTTACACCACACACAAAAATAGAGTCAAAATGGTTAAAAGATCTAAATGTGATACAGGAGTCCATCAAAATCCTAGAGGAGAGGGGCGCCTGGGTGGCTCAGTCATTAAGCGTCTGCCTTTGGCTTAGGTCATGATCCCAGGGTCCTGGGATGCAACTCCGCTTCGGGCTCCCTGCTCCATGGGAAGCCTGTTTCTCCCTCTCCCATTCCCCCTGCTCTTTCGCTGTGTCTCTCTCTGTCAAATAAATAAATAAAATCTTAAAAAAAAAAAATCCTAGAGGAGAACACAAGCAGCAACCTCTTTGACCTCAGCTGCAGCCACTTTTTCCTAGAAACATTGCCAAAGGCAAGGGAAGCCAGGGCAAAAATGAACTATTGGGACTTCATCAAGATAAAAAGCTATCGCACAGCAAGGGAAACAGTCAACAAAACCAAAAGACAACTGACAGAATGGGAGAAGATATTTGCAAATGACATCAGATAAAGGGCTAGTGTCCAAAATCTATAAAGAACTTATCAAAGTCAACATCCAAAGAACAAATAATCCAATCAAGAATTGGGCAGAAGACATGAACAGACATTTTTCCAAAGAAGACATCCAAATGGCCAACAGACACATGAAAAAGTGCTCAACATCGCTCGGCATCAGGGAAATCCAATCCAAACCTCAATGAGATACCACCTCACACCAGTCAGAATGGCTAAAATTAACAAGTCAGGAAACGACAGATGTTGGCGAGGATGCGGAGAAAGGGGAACCCTCCTACACTGTTGGTGGGAATGCTAGCTGGTGCAGCCACTCTGGAAAACAGTATGGAGGTTCCTCAAAAAGTTGAAAAGAGAGCTACCCTATGACCCAGCAATTGCACTACTGGGTATTTACCCCAAAGATAGCAATGTAGTGATCTGAATGAAGGGCTACGTGCACCCCAATGTTCATAGCAGCAATGTCCACAGTAGCCAAACTGGAAAGAGATGAAGGGATAAAGAAGACGTGGTATATAGATATACAATGGAATGTTATGCAGTCACCAAAAAAAAATGAAATCTTGCCATTTGTGATGACGTGGATAGAACTAGAGGGTATTATGCTAAGCGAAATAAGTTAATCATTGAAAGACATGTATCATATGATCTCACTGATATGAGGAATTCTTAATCTCAGGAAATAAACTGAGGTTGCTGAAGTGGTGGGGGGTGGGAGGGATGGGGTGGCTGGGTGATGGACATTGGGGAGGGTATGTGCTATGGTGAGCGCTGTGAATTGTGTAAGATTGTTGAATCACAGACCTATACCTCTGAAACAAGTAATACATTATATGTTAAAAAAAAAAAACAAAAAAGAAGAAGATAGTAGGAAGGGAAAAACAAAGGGGGAGAAATTGGATGGGGAGACGAACCATGAGAGACTATGCACTCTGAGAAACAGACTGAGGGTTCTAGAGGGGAGGGGGTGAGGGGAGGGTTTAGCCTGGTGATGGGTATTAAAGAGGGCACCTATTGAATGGAGCACTGGGTATTATACTCAAACAATGAACCATGGAACACTACATCAAAAACTAATGATGTAATGTATTGTGATTAACATAAGAAAATAAAATTAAAAAAAAAAGAAATCCATCTTTAGAAAGCACACAGAGAGCTCTGCTACCAGGCCTTTTAGAACATCCTCAAATCCATTGTTAGTAGCACTTAAGAGGTTAATAAATGGTGGAGACTGCTTACCATTTACTTGGTTACCCTAGGGAAGGATGTATACTTTTAAAGATGAGAAAGAAAGGAAAAGAAAAAGAAGTGTGGGAGGAGAACAGACCATTGTTAGCATCCCTGGTTTTTAAAACTTCTCACTGATGCACATAAAATAATTATGGGCAATGCAGTTTCTTATCTAGAAGCTAGCATTGGTATGTCAAGGCTTTCCAGATAATCCCTGCAAGCTCAAATGAACCCATCCACAATGCAGTAGGTAGACTGAGCACTGTGCCATACACCCATAACCAAGGGATGCTATGTCTAATGAAACTTGGCTAAAATATCCTTGAATATTTTATCGGGTATAGTATTTATACACACCCTAGCTTTTCTCACAGCTTCCCATTGACCTTTCCAGATAATCTCTGGTCCCTCTGAACCTAGATAAAGAAATTTAACCTGACAATTCAACCAATCCTACAACTGCTATCTTCAAAATACTAACTCTTTTCAAACTGTGGTGGTAGAAAAGGAACATGGTCTACCTTCACCTCAAGATATATTACAAAACCAAAAATACGCCCCCTCCCTAATTAAAAGGTAGAGCCCTAGACTAAGTATAAATCCATATCGAATCAGGACAACCCTTCAAAAAAACTAGCTTGTCTCTTTCTGAATCTTTTGCTTACTACAAGTGGAAAGTATAATGCATCAAACTACCTAAATATAATCCACCAATGTGTTAGTGAATTAATGACTTGAGAAATATATATCTGGACTTCATATAAGTGGGAGTGATTCCAGGATTTGAAATATCTTGTTGAAACATTTGGCTATGAAAAATAACAAATATATTTACTATGAGAACATATTTCTTATCTTATTAATACTTTGATATTGGATAGAAAGTCTAAAAATGCCCAATCTCTTTTGCTTTCTTATAAAATCTTAGGGTTAGCATATCTTTTTTAAGACAGCAGGAAAAATCTTTAAATAAGCTTATGGCAAAAATAAGTTTATTATCTATTTCAAAAGATATTGGTAGTGGCACATACATATATGTAAAATGGTTTTGTCTATTTCCTAAAATAAAAATGTTATGAAAGAAGAAGTTCAGGATCTTGAAAACTAATCAATGCACTTAAAACTCTAAGCATACAGATGCTCAGCAGGGAAATATGTTCAAAATAGCTAGAAAGTAGCTCTCTCAATAATGTTGACAATGCAAGATTATTGCAATATTTGCAAAATAGAATTGCAACAAAAGAAGACTTGCATATTTAATTCATTAGCTTTAATTTCTCCCTGAATATCAAGGGGATTAAATTCATTTGCATCAGACTTTGGTGTTAATCCTAAGAATTTATTAGCCCCTCTGCAGCATTGTTTTAAAAGTACTTACTTTTTTCTTTCTAGATGTTCTGAGATTTTAACCTTATAGATGCCAGGAAGTTTCAGCAGAATATCACTGTAGAATCACCATTCTTTCAGGCTTGGATTCCTGGGGCAGCTACAGCCAAGTTTGTTGTGGGTTGTCCCAGGCAGCAGCTGTGCTGATAGTTACACTAGGGAATGTTCTCCATCTAACTGGGCATGGTCGACTGCATTAGTTATATAAGTAAATAAGAGGCAGGGTAGAATACCCACTCATTCAAAACATCTATTGTATGAAAGTCTGTGCTTGACTGGCTCAAGTATGCCTGTTATAATAGATTTTTAAATATTCAGATGGCATCCAGTTACACAAGCGTGGTGGTAATTATAAAATCTATAGCCTATTGTGCAGATCACAACCTACTTCCCTGACTACCATCCTCTTTGTTCTGAGGATGACCACTTTAAGATAAAAGTTCTGGATCTGTAGGATGCATGATATGAAGAGTTGTTTTCATGGTTGTTTATCAATTTTACCATCTTAGAGACACTAACTTTCTGACTCATCACAGCTTTTTTATTTTTCCTTTAAAAGAGTTCTACCATATTGTACGTTAAGTTTTCAGCATGTTGATGGTATTCACAGTTTTACTTTACAGATTCATTTTACATTTAAATTCCTATCATGGTTGCATCCTAATGGTTTGCATGACAAACCATTAACTCCAGTGTAGTTAAGAAGCACATGCATTTCAGCACTCCTGAGAGTAGCCTGAGAAGTGGGGTCCCACTCATTCTAAAGGTGAGGGTGTTTTAATGACAATGCTAATTCCAAAGCAAGGATTTCAAGACTTACAAATGACCCATAGAGACTAGAAAAATTTCTGTTTATAGCCCATGCTGCAGATAAACCAATTTGGTGTTTATTTCTATTTCTTATGATAAGGAAATACGAATATAAATTAGCTCTTTATTATAAGAAAAAAGTAGCTGTCTAAAATTAAGGACCATATGTTTTGATTCAAACCTGAAAAACTGAAATTGATAACTCTTAAATAAAAATTTCTAGCTACTGCTCAAAATGTCTTCACATAACTGGCACGATTTAAGATTGGCTCACTTCTGTCCAGTTTGCTGGAAATGTTCAAAAGCAGTAATAATATTTGCTTTCTTAATGCAAAGGACTCCATCCAGGTCTTGTCATCAAATCATCAAATCTATTTATCCAGATTTATCTGCCTAGATTCTTGCCTCTAAATGCATTTGAATCTAAGCCACTCATAGTTCTGACATATTTTATGTTCACATATTAGATTATTCTGCTGTGCTGTTAAAAATCCATCTTTAGGGGTGCCTGGGGGCTCAGTTCGTTGAGCGACTGACTTTTGATTTCAGCTCATGTCATGATCTCAGGGTCCTGGGATTGAGTCCCAGGGCAGGGGTCCCCACTCAGTGGGGAGTCTACTTGAGGATTCTCTCTCTCTCCCTTTACCGCGCCCCCACTCCACTTATGCTGTCTCTCTCTCTCAAAAAAATAAATAAACCTTTAAAAAAATTTGTCAATAAAATGAGACTGGATGATTTCTAATCTTTTATGTTCAAACTTTCTATGTTGTTGAATTCTCCAAGGAAATGGGCATTATTTGCAATGGTAGTATATTTTATGGTTTATAAGCCTTGAAATCTGGATTTCTTTCTTAATCATGTCTGTAGTAATGACTGGGGCCTTTTGCTGTCATTTACATTGGAAATGTAGTTGGTTGGTACTGGGACCTGAGAGAGTACAAGTTGAGAAAGGTACAAACAAATTGAAAGAGAAATACTAGCAATGTCCTAAGAAGCAGAAACTTTCTAATTCTCTGTTGTCATTAAATTGAAATTTGTTAATTGATATGAACTAATGAAAGCAGCAAATCTAGGTGTGACATGAACATGGGGATTCAAAACATACAAAGGGGAAAATAAGAAGTCCTTCTGCCAAGGTTGAAATATGATGAGATACCACCATTTTCAAAAGAAGCTGAACTTCCAAAGAAACGCACAATCCCACTGGTATTTTCACAGGAAGTTGTGTTGGGAAAGAAGGAAAAAGATAACCATTAATATTCTACCAATAACTGAGGTGCCTGTGTTATATATGCAGGAGATTCAACTGAACAGAAACATGAGTGAGAAAATAGATGTTTTCATGTCTGTCTATATTAGCTTAAGAAATTTAACCAATTCACTAGCCAGGGTTTTTTTTCACAGTTTTATTATAAATATAAATATAGATGAGATATATTCTCCTAGATATACACCAAATTCTTCATGGTGACTATTTCTGAGAAGTGACATTGTGGGGAGTGAAATGGTGGAGGACTTCCACTTTTTTAATTTGTATAATTCTGTACTGTTCATTTTTTATGTGCATGTTTTTATGCAATAAAATGTATGTGTCTTTTCTTTGAAATTCATAAATAGAAACTATGATATACCCTGGGTTTTTTTTTTTTTTAAGATTTTATTTATGTATTTGACAGAGAGAGACACAGCGAGAGAGGGAACACAAGCAGGGGGAGTGGGAGAGGGAGAGGGAGAAGCAGGCTTCCCGTGGAGCAGGGACCCCAATGCAGCGCTCGATCCCAGGACCCTGGGATCATGACCTGAGCCGAAGGCAGATGCTTAATGACTGTGCCACCCAGGCACCCCTACCCTGGAGTTTAAAAAGACAAAAACAAAGCAAACTTATCCTGGCCATCCATAGTAAGAATTAATTTATCCTGAACTAAACCCTGTGACAAGTTTAATAACTAAAACTTATTAGCTTTAGTTATTTTGTGGATTTTTTTCTCTAGAACAAATTATTTTAAAGTGATACTCTAACGTAATATAGGCAGGCAATATATTGTTTCTAATCTTGCTGCCCTTTATTTTGTTAATAAAAATGCAGCCCAGTACTAAATCACTGCCTGCCAGGGGATACATCATCACAATACAGGGTTTCCCAGTTTCCCCGAAAGCTTACTATAGGCAGGAGCCTCAGGGGTTTCTTTCACTTTCCATGTTTGCATTTCCTGGTACAACACAGTGACAGAAAATATATGTATATGGACACACAGTCTAAAGGACCCACAGTTCACAATATTTGGGGTAAAGGGTGAGCCAGGTATTAAAGTTGCTGTAAGCAGTGGCTTCTATCTTGGCACCCCCTTCTAAATCCTGTCACCCCTCAAAAATAATCATCATGTCTTCTGTTTTGGCGCCGGCCTTACCCCTGGTCATTTCCTATACATCTCATATAAACTATATCTAAAATGTAATTCACTTGACTCTTACCCTTTGTGAAATGCTGCAGGTAGGATTCTCCAGGAAATATTCTAAAACTGAAGTTTGCACACAAAATGTTACAGGGTATGTTCCGGGGGGGTCGACATCTATACAAATGTAAAGGAAGTTGGATTGGGCAGAGGAAGCAATTGGGCTGCACTGAAGTCCCACCAGAGCCTCATCCATCCTGTGGTGACTTCTGCATCTAGAATGGCCCTGCAAAATTGTCCCAAGTTGGAGCAAGGTCAGAAAACAACAGTCTCCTGAGTGGACCAGTCTTTAGATGCAGGCAGGGGCAGCACATTGGGAAAAATGGCTCTTTCCAGCCCCACATATTCACCAGAAAAGGGATACTCAGCTATCAGAAGTCTGCCATCATACTCCCAGCAGCTGGAGGAGTTAATGCTCCCATCTGGAAGGGCAGATCTGAGCAGTGCTCCATAGGGTCCAGCACATTAAATATACCAACCTCTTTCTACAACAGTAGTTGGCACTTACCACAGTAAATCATTTAACTGAAACTCTTCTGTTTGGTTCATTTGTACACTCTTAATATGCTACCATGCATAAATATTCTCTAGCTCATTCATCAATTCTTTCAATTTGGTTCAATCCAACAACAATGTGTTGAGTACCTACAATATGCAAAGTACTGCTTAGCTCTGGTAACACAGAAATGGGTAAGGCATAGTGCAGAAGAATGATAGTCATGTTATAAAATATTTATTGAGCTTTTACTATGTGCTAGGTTCTGTGAATCTCAATTCTCTAACAACCTTGTAAATGAATTCTATTTTTATCCCCATTTTTCAGTTGGGAGGACTTATGAATGGAGGGGTTTAGTAATTTTTCCAAGGCCACTCAGGTGATATGATTTGGAACAGGGTGTGAACCCCAAGAGAATGATTCCTGAACTGGAGGCCCTAACCACCAGGCCTGGAGAGCTGGAGAAAACATCTTGAACGATGTGATATGGGGAGCAGCGTGGGTGATGATTAGGATTATCAAGGTGAATGAGAGTTAAATAGCACTCTAGGCAGAGAGCTACAACTAACAAAACAAAGAAGTGAGGCAGAACCACAAGTAGCACAAGGTTTCTACAGCATAAAAGTGCAAACAAGGGAGTGGCAGGAGGTGAACTAGAGATGGAGATGGAGACGGGGCCAGGTCACAGGGAGCCTGTATGCCATGCTAAAGAATGTCTGCTGAATCCTGGAGGATGGGAAGCCATTCAAGGGTTTAACGTAAGGAAGAAGAAAGTAGAATTTGTGCTTGAAAAGCTCTCTCTACTCGGTGGAGGATTTAGGGTGCGGTGCCATGCTGAGGATAGGTAAGTTAGTTGTGGAGGAACAAGGATTAGAGAAGACACTAGGATGGCTGGCAGCTGACTGGGTCTTTGGTGTTGTTGCTAACACAAGAAATTCAGAAGGAACCTTCCACAGGGAGAGGGTAGGGCAGACTGTGATAAGGAAAAGGCCAGAGGGTAGATGTTTAATTCAGGCTTACACTGCATTTAAAGAGATTATGGAACATATATGCCCACTGGGCAACTGGATATTTGAATCTGAAGCGCAGATGAGAGGTGAGAGCTAGATATAGTTTGGAGACTGATTAGAATGTGAGTGATAGTTAAAACCATAGGGTTAAAGTGCCATTATGGAAGTTTGCTACCTTGAGTATTGAAAATAAAAGCAATAGACTGAGTATCAAACCTTAGGGAAGGACAAGCAGAAAAGAGTTTACAAAGGAGGACAAAGGGCTAGAGAGAGGAGGACTTCCCAGTATCAGAGAGAGAGCACCTTACAAGAGCTTTACAATGAAAAGGGTAGTCCCTAGTGTCAAAGGCATGGGATAAATCAGATAATTCCAGTGCTGGAAAGTGTTAGTGGGATTTGGCAATATGCGAGTCATTGTTGACCTTGCCAAGAGTGCCTCTTGGAAGTAAAGAGGGTAGGAATCCTATTACCCTGAGTTGGCAAGGTGAATGGGAAGTAAAAAGGTAGAAAGAATGGTATTGAGAATTCATTCAATAAGATTGAAAGAAAGTGAACACAAAATGGGGAGCCAGTATCAAAGGGACATTGCTTTAAAAAAAAAAAATCTCTGGACAACTAATATATGTCAGATGCTAGGGAGACAGAAATGCTGAGATCTGGCCCCTACCTTCAAGGGACTCATAATCTAATGCACAAGATAGAAACACAAATAGCCATAGTAAAATGTGATGAGAGTGGGAATAGCAGTATGATCAAAGAATCACAGGAAGAGGAGAAAGGTCCTGACTTTGCTTAGAGTTCAAGGGAATAAGTGAATTAGCAGATCAACAGATGATCAGCAGAAAACTGAACAGCTGCGTAACAGCATGGAGGAGTGTCAAAGACAGCACATTCGTTGAAATGAATGTTCAGTGTGGCTGAGTACAGGAGACTGGTGGAGGCAAGACATAATGCTAGAAAGGTATGAGTTCAAATCACAAAGGGCTTTGTTTACCACATTCAAGAGTTAAGCTTTTTCTTCTAAGTGATGGAGGAGCTTAGCTTACTGAAGAGCTTTTATGTACACCAAGTCATATGAAAAACTGTCTTATACGCTGGTTAGAGAGAAGAGGGTGGATTGGAGGAAGCAACTCAGGAGTCAGGAAGACCAGTTATGAGACCACTGTCATTTATGATGAGGGACACAGCAAGGATGGGAATGAAGAGGAGGGACAGACTTGAAAGAAAATAAGAGACAGAATTCATAGAATATTATTATACTGAAAGGGGGTGGGAAGGAAAGGAACAGTAAAAGATCATTCCAGATTTCTGAATTGATGGCTGAATAGATGTCATTAGAATGAACTGAAACATAGAACCTATAACAATATTCTAAAGTTTATAAAATATAATGAGTTTGATGCTGAGATGCCCACGTGCGATCCAAGAGCACAAACCTCCAAGTACCCAGTGTAATATGAATGTGTGGAGTCAGAGAACGGATGGGATTTGGAGGTAGAAACTCATGGTTGGTAGTTAAAGCAGGAGAATGAACACAGAAAGAAGAGAAGGGCCTGAGGACAGCACCCCGGAAAATACACATGTATGAGGCTATAGAAGTAGAAAGTGTTTGGACCAGCCATTGCGGGAAATAAGAGGGAGAAAAGGCCCGGGAAAAGTACAGGGATTATTAAGTGGCACTGAGCTTGGCCTACAATGGAAAACTTACTTTTATAGGGGTTCCATCCACAGGGCTGTATGAGTTTGTATAGCAATGTTAGGTGATCCAGAAGAATAGGTGAATTGAACTTAGTAGGAAGTTTTCTGGGCATATAAGTCAGAAGGAAGCAATGTCAAAAAATTTGAAGGTAGAAATCTTTTTGTTGTTAAAAATGATAAAAGTATATTTTAGAAAATAGGAAAAATCTTCACATTTCCACCATCTATATAGCTAATGTCTTGATTGGTTTACTGCCTTCTATATGATATATATAATTGCAACCATAGTTTACATATGATCATCTATTCTTTTATTTTAATTAAACATTATAATGTAAGCATTTTCCATGTTGCAGCATAGCTATTATAATTAATCAATAGGTTATTAATAAATGTTTCAAATTACAATTTTGAGATACTCCAGATCACAGATTAAGATCCTCATTTCTATGAAACTGAAGAAGAGGACTGCCAAACATCAACTAAATTACCAGGAATAAAAAGAGACATGACTCACTTTTGTCTTACTGTTAGAGACCCATGGTATTCTGATTTCTCTTATCTTGATGTTGCAAACATCACTCTTCCCTTTTGCCAACTATGTTCCTCAACCATTTGAAGTTAGGGATATTAACATAAGTTTGTTCAGAGTACAGATCAAGGTCATTGTATCTAGTAAGTGCAAGAATTACATTAGATGGGTCTTCAGCTATCCCCAGAACCAGGGCTTCCCTTTAGAAGTGTACTAAGATGATTTCTATCTATTCTTACCATAGATGCAAGATAAGAAAGTTACAAAATTTCATTGGTTCTCATTTCTCTACCCTCTTGTTTTCTCCTGGGTTGGAAAAGATTTATTTTAGGTCTGCTGAAAGACTGGGTGATTTAGTGGAGTGAGAATTTATTTTACTTTTTTGCAGAACCCCTGAAGTCTTCTCTGGCAAGAATGGATCCAAAGACACATGAAGAAAAATTCTCATTGTTCAAGTTAGAATTAAAGATGTAATAAAATTATCAAAAATCAAAATACACACTCAGAATCTTGAGCCTGTGTTTATGACAGTAAATGCTGTGTTAATGAGTCTTTAGAAAGATAGTCTTGATCTGTGATTTGGAGTATCCCCAAATTAAAATTAATTATAATTGTAATTATAGTACATAAAAGCTATGTTACAACATTGAAAATACTTCCATTATAATGTTAAATTAAAATAATAGATGACATATGTAAACTACGGTTGCAATTATGTACATCATGTGGAAGGCAATACATCAAACCAGATATGAGTTGTATAGATGGTGGGAATGTGAAGATTCTCCCCCTCTACTTTCCAAAATGTAGTTATACTGTTTTTACAACAAAAAGAAAATCTATCTATGCTTGGCCCAGCTAGAAAATATGTAAAGCAGCACAGTCAATAGGTATTATTCTGTACCATGGGAACTTATAAATCTTTTCCACTCTAATGACCTTCAACCCTGCTCTACTTTGAAAAACCAAGCCCTGAAGCTTGCCACTCACTATCTGGAACAGCTAAGTCTCTGAAATCTGAAATCCCATATTCCATCCTTAGATGACAGCACCCTATCTTTCTAAATTTTTCACATCTTTACCACGATACCTGCTTTTCAACGTCATCAAGAACTCCAGTTCTTTTGGTCTCACTTTATTCCCAGAAGACCCCATTTCTCCTGCCTTGGCATCTCCAGATCCTTGACTCATCAATTCCATCCAGGATGACCAATATTCTTATATTTCTTTGTCTAAATTCCAAAGTATTGATTTCTCCCCCAAAGATGCATTATATGGGAAGAGGACCTAGTCTTACAGGTATATCAACAGATGGAACCCCACTCAAGAGACAACTTTGACCACTATGGCAGACTTTGGCAATTGCCTTCTCCATATCCTCCTTCTTTACTAAGAGAATCTGATTTTCTTTAGCATACTATATGCATAGCCAAAAATTACTCTCCTAAAAATAGAGGTAAATATTTTTAGAGGTAAATGAGATATACTCAGTAGTCATCAGGTAGGTGTTCCAGAAAGCTCTTTAAAGGAAGCTGACTCTTTTGGAAGGTTTGCTCTTTTGGGCCTTTCTCATTCCTTCTCTCTTCAAGCCTTTAGCTGAGATGTGATGGCTGGAGCTTCAGCAGAAATTTTACAACCATGAGGAAACCTTAAAAATGTCCCTGCATGCTAAGGATAGTGGAACAGAAACCTAGAAGCAGCCTGGGGGCATTGACAATATTGCATAATTATGACACAGACTTTCTTTTATATGAAAGAAAATAAACCTCTATTTTTTTAAGTCAGTGTTGTTGGGTAATTGTTACTAATTTGGCAATTCCTAATAAATACACCATTCATTCATGCACTACCATGTATTTGCTAGCTGCCTGTTTGGAGTTCAAACTTATGTTAGAAGTTTGGGTAAAAACAGAAAAAGTGTAAGAATAGTTTTAGAGTAAAAATATATTCCTCTTTCCTCTATTTAAGGAAAGACAGCTATATCTTAAAAATTAAGATTCAACTTTATGGCAATATAGGGTATTTTTCAAGTACGTTAAAAAGTATAGGCAATGAGCACTGAGGGATGGCAGAGGTGATCTGGGTGTTGTAGTGATTGAGAAAGAAGTTGATGAGGCTTGAGTTGAACTTGAAAGAAAAAAAAAAAGGATGGGGATAGGGTTAAGCATTTCTCCTCATGCTGCAAGGAAAATCATGAGCAGTGGGTCAAAAAGGAAAATAAAAACATAAGCTTAGGAAGTATTAAGGAGTGGCTGGCTGGACCAATTTTGTTGTGAGCCCTTAGATAAGACAGTCAGCTTCTCTCTCTGTTCTGGAGGTTTCCCTCCTTCAAAAACACTACATGTTTATAGTATGCTTGGAGACTGCTGGTTGAACTCTGTACAACACTGTCAGTGGCACAGGAGTTTTATGTCCATAGAATACTGACCTTTCCTCATAAGGTTATAAGAATAACAAATTATACGGGATTAATATTTCAGAGCCCTTGGTCTTCGTAGCTGAAATTGTTAGCCATGCCTACAGTGTTTGTGCTGAATGAAATCACTCTTCACAGGGTACTTTATCAGGTCCTCCCTGATGTGGTGGGAGCTGCCTGTGGCTTCCTCCTGCTCAGTGAGCGTGCCTGTTTTTGTCCTGTTGTACTGTATTGGCTAATGTATCATGTTGTCAGTGAAGGTTTTGTTGTAATCTTTTACCAAACAATGTCATAACCAGAGTACACTCCTCTTCCTGTGATCACAGTTCAGAAAGCTACACTGGCTATTCAGTCACTGAGGTTACCTGTAGGCAATATTTAACAATCTGTGTACAACTGATGTGAGAAAGAGAATCACTGACTGCAGTAAAAACCAATATATTTCTATTTCCCCTTTTCTCTCCAGTACAGATCCTAACATGCCTGTAAGCCTCCAGTTCACTGATCCTTTTCCTCAGTACTTTTCTCATGATTCAGTTCCTGTTTTTTTTGAGTCTTTAATAATATTAAACGGTGTTTCTCAGATATCTTCTACAGCCATTTAGTATTTCAGCATAAGGCTAATCTTTCAGTAACTCAATGCCTTGACTAAAAGGCCTTAACCTACACAAACACTCTTTTTTTTTTTTAGATTTTATTTATTTGAGAGAGAGAGAGAGACAGTGAGAGAGGGAACACAAGCAGGGGGAGTGGGAGAGGGAGAAGCAGGCTTCCCGCCGAGCAGGGAGCCCGATGTGGGGCTCGATCCCAGGACCCTGGGATCATGACCTGAGCCGAAGGCAGACGCTTAAGATTGAGCCACCCAGGCGCCCCTGCACAAACACTCTTAACCTGTTTTTATTTTGATAACCTGACTTCATTTTCTAAAGCCTGGTGCCGTTTAAGAAAAAAATATCACAGGCTATCTTCTGGGCATGTCAGAGACCAAACTAATATAACCTGTGGGGGAAAAAGCCTTTGGGAGGCTTTTGGGAGCTGGGAAAGAACAAATTTTTATCCATTTCTGCTCCAAGATGAGGACTGATGCCCTCACACTTATTTTGTTTCTGCTCCAGACCTGGGAGTGGATGGCAAACATTAGGATCCTTCTTTAATTAGAAGGCACGAAAGCCAAACATTTTCACCATGAAAACTATCATGTAGGCAATGGTGGTCTCTTCAGATGGCCCCTATTAAAAACCAGCATGGAGGGTCTTAAGTCCATTGATAAGTTTGCCAGCTTCAATGTTAAGTATAAAGGAAAAATCCTATAAATGATATTTAAAGGCAAACCTTTTTGACTTTGAACTATCACATTAGGCAATTGTACACTACATATTCCTATTTAAGATCTTAAAACAAATGAAAAGTTACTATTCTGCTGTAGTGGAAGCCCATACCAGCTGTGAGAGAAAATTCTCCTCTTTCTACCAGGAAGATTAGAGGTTGTTTTTAACAAGGCAAAAACCAGTTATTAATGTTTTCTAGTTAAATAAAGACTTTGTGTTATTGGGGACATGTAAGCAATTAGCTCCTGCCATCACACACAAGATACATAAAGTGGATTGTAGGAGAACTGTGGGTAGGGGATAAGTAGAGCTCTATTTATCCACACCTAACTCAATTTTCCTGCCTTTCAGGGAAACATTTATCCCAAGAAACTCCAAATGAGATGCAAGATACTTCAAACCCCTTTTCACAGGGAGTCAGTGTGGACTGGGGATCTGGACAGTGCTTCAGATACTTGCTCTATCACTTACTGGCTGTGGATCATGAGCAGTTCACATACACTCTTTAAGCAACAATTTCCCATTCTGCAAAACGGTATGAATAATACCTACTGTGCAGGGTTATTGGGATATTTAGCAATAACATATATAAAGTAGCTTAAAGCATATAGAAGGCTTTAAGTACCTGGTAAATATTGGTATAAACATAACAAATCTCCATGTTTCTCCCAAAACACACACAAGTGTGCACACACACATAGTGGGGTTGAGGGGATGAGGGAGAAGAGAAGAGGGAGGAGAAAAGGGGCAACAATTCTGTGTTGCTGAGAAAGAGGAGGCCTATAGGAATATGCTTTAATTACTTTATCATTTCACCATCACCATGTAGGAATAATATAAAGCTCACCTAAGCTATATAAGTTTTATATCAAGATTCAGCTTCCATTCAGAGAAATGTATTACTTTAATTTCCCAGAGAATGGGCAAGAAATTTTCTTGAAGGGAGAGGGAAAGGGAAAGATTGCCCATCAGCCATATCCTCTCTGAGAGTCTGACCAGTCTGATCTACTTGGATGAACTACCTCTGCAAATTTTGTAAAAACAATGGTAATCCAGCCATGGAAAGGAGTGGGATATGTGAAGGGGAGGAGTAGGTGAACCTTTTCTCTTCACTCCTGCTTACCACTCCCAACTGTGTGTAATGTCATTTTCCATAACAATATCTGACTTTCCAAGGTAGAAAGATAAAGCGGGGACTTCCTTTCTTAAAATACTGTCTTCAGTGCCTCTCATTTCACCATGACTCAGGGTGGGTACATGGTGAGCTGCCCAGATTCCCCTGCAGGCTGAGCCTCTCATCCTCTCTGCTGCTGGGAGAACTGCTAGCTGACTCTTTCCCCAGGAACTGCCCTCAAAGGGAGCTGCCTTGTTCTCCTATGGCAGCCCATATCCCATGACTACTTGATATGGGGGCACAAACACCCTGAACTCTTGCCTCAACTGAGGAAGGGCCATTCCAGCTCTGGAACTCTGCAAGGGGTCTGCTGAGATCTCTGTTGAAGCTGCATCATGACACAAGTCTTCTCCTGTCTCCTCTGAGTGGATGCTGGCTCTTCCTTATTTCCCTCACTCCCTAATAGGTGTTCCTGAGAGTTCTCCCCAGTTAACTTCCTACATGAAAATCTCTATCTCAGAGCCTGTGTCAATGAAACTCAGCCTACAACAGTGGCCTTCAACAATAATGGGCAGAATCTGGTAGAATCATACTGCTGGCAAAATTCATGACAGTCTACTAATCATGTGTATAGATGCCAGGGAGGGGGCATGCTGGGAGTATCTACTCACTAAAGGCTGACTGGAGACTGCATTTATCACAGAGGCAGCCTGGTGGAGGAATTAAACACCTGGGCTCTCAAGCTAACTGCACAGGTGGAATCTCACCTCTTTGCCCCTTGATGGTTATATGACCTCGGACAAAGTCCTTAATCCCGGTGTAACTTAGCACCTGTCTTCCTTTATAAACTGAATATATTATACTACCTACCAGTTACATATATATATATATATATATATATATATATATATATATGGTATATGTATGGTATATGAGATATAAATATATAAATAAATGATATACAAATATACAAATAAATTGTATATATATATATGGTACCTACTTAATAAAAGTGTTGGGAGGATTAACTGCATCAACATGTGTAAAGAGCTTAAATTAGTCCTGGCACATGCTATACACTCAATAAAACATAAAACATTTGGATAATCCATGTGTGTATCTGTATTTAGGAACATCCAGATTATCAGAGTATTTGTATCCACTGCATTTTTTTTAAGTTTTATTTATTTAAGTAATCTCTACACCCAATATGGGGCTCAAACTCAGGACCCCAAGATCAAGAGTTGCACACTCTTCTGATTGAGCCAGCCAGCCAGGCACCCCTCCACTGCATATTTTTATCTCCCTTCTTTAAGATAGTAGTAAATTCCTTGAGGGCAAAGATAATGTACTTAATGATTAAATAAATACTAATATACAATTCATTCATTTATACACATCTACATATATGTAAATGCACAAGTGTGAACATAGAGTATGAGTATGTGTCACGCTGCCTAAAACTCTATTTGTGCAAGGATACCACATAGAGACAATCAGACATGTAATGACCCTAAGCAGAGGAGCTAGAAAGGACAGAGGCATTGATCTCTCCATTGTGTTCTCCACTGATCTGCACTCTTCCCTTGGGCTCTGACTTTGGTCCCCTTACATTGAGAAGGCTTCTCTAGCTAACAAAGGAACACATAGAGGACAGGACCTAGGTCTTGGCCTCAATAGCTGTGGCTAATATCTAAAGAGGTACTATGTACTATGGAAGGACAACTGGCTGGCTCAGTAGGTTGAGTGTCCAACTCTTAATTTCAGCTCAGGTCATGATCTCAGGGTCCTGGGATCAAGCCTGGAGTCAGGCTCTAGGCTCAGTGTCTGCTTGAGGATTTCTCTCCCTCTCCTTCTGCCCCCCCACTCACATCTCTCTCTCTCTCTCTCTCCCTCAAATAAATACATCTTTAAAAAAAAAAAAAGGATGTATTATGGAGACAAAGGGTTATTCTGCATATTTGGTGCTTGCAATTGTGATGATTTGTAAGATAGTAACTCTGATATGTTATATTCACAAAAGGATTGAAACAGATTGAAGGCAGGACTGTAGAGAATCCAAGAGGAATCTGAGCTTTACAGTAGTGCTGTAGGATGCTAAAGAGAAACTTGGCCCCAACACTTGATAAAATGACTTGATCTTTGCCAAGCATTTTTGCATTGTGTACTTCTAGACTACATGTGCATAGAAAGCAGAAAGTGATGATAAAATGCCAGTCATTGTCCACTTCAAACAATTCAGAATCCATCCCAAGGCAAGCTGAACGCTGGCCTGGGAAATAGCAATGGCATGAGCATTGTTATCAAATACAAGGAACAATAACAATAATGAACATTAGAAGAGTGCTTTACAGATTACAAAGTATTTTCAAACACAGCATTTTCCATCTTCATGATGGAAAACCACCAGAGGAGTAGACATGTTGCTATTGTTGATATTACCACTATCTGCAAATGAGGGGACTTAGATTGGTTCAGAGAACTTCTCCTGGTCACATGCCTGAGCCAGGACTCACATGCAGTGGTCACTCCAAGCCCTGGGCACATTCCCCTATCCAAAGATGCTCATCTCCAATAGTACCTAAGTTTAATGCTCTCTGCTGAGCTATATCATCATAGATCATGGAGTACATAATAAACGAAGTGAAGTCAGAAACACGAACCACTTACTTCACACAGACATATTATTTCTCCCACCCAGAACAAGCCCACTCACTCAGTATCAGAGATTTTTTATGGGTGTGCATGAAAGACCAAATCTGAGATTCTTTAGAGGCTACCTGAGCTAACCCACTGAACTAGAAGACATTTTAGTGTGTACCTAATAGAACATCCATGCTCTTATACTTAATAAATTCAGCCTCTGTTTCCTATGAGATCAAAACCACTCTGAGACCAAGTTCCTTCCTCAAGAACTTCCTAATACATACACAAACCTCTTAGTATATGAAGGTGAAGGAATTTTGAGTAAGGGGTAGGGCAACTCAATAGTGATCCCCTTCGAATTTTGAGCAGGAAAACAAGAATTTTATCACCTGTAATTGTCATCATGAATTCAATCTCCTTGTGTCCCACCCTATCCCATGAACATTTTTACTGCCTGACCTAAGCATGGATCTACCTGAAGAAGCAGCCATGACAGCAATTTTCAAGTATGATTTTTAATGTAAAATCATAAATGTACAAGCTGCTGAAAAAAGATGAAAGCAAAGCTAGAAAGGCTTGTTATGCTTACCTAAATGCTGCATTCAGGTATACGAGGCCTAAACCAAAGAAAAATTATAGCTATCATATTCCATGAGGGAAATGTGGGTTAAATATTCCTCGTTTAATATTCTACTTAGTTTTCTTGATCCTGTAAAGCCATTTTCATTTCTTAAACTTATTACTAAAGCCCACAGAGAGGATCGAACCTGAATTTGTTAATAGGATATACTTAAAGCTTAAATGTGTGATACATGATTTGGGGAAGCATATATTGGGTTGCTGCTATGTGGATCTCACATTTGTTCCAGTTTGATTTGTGAGAAGCTATTCTTAATTTGTTCCACTTATTAGCTATTCTGATCTCTAGGGTGTCTGTTTATGGCATGCCAGAGGGGAACATAATATTAGGAGCAGATTTTTCTTAGAGCAAAGTGGGAAATCTGCATGAACTTTTTAAACAGAACTTTGAATGCACTCCAATCTGGAACACGTAATTATTTCATGCTGACTAAAATCAAGAAGTAAATATGTGACTATACTTACAGATGTAATTACAAATTACAACCTGTGCTTCATCACTGCCATCTACTCAAAGATACTCTTTGTTGGATTTCTTAAAATGATGACTCCTTATTTCTATAATTTAATGGAATCCTAAGAATAATGTAACACTGTGTCATTTCTAGATAATTTATGGTGCCTGGTGACACTTGCTGGAAATTGAGGAACATTTCTAATGATGTTAAAATATATTCACAAGAACACACTAAAATTTTTTTGTCTTCTTTTTCTATGTATTTAATATTCTTTTTAAAAACAGGAGAATAGGAATAGTCTGCACTAACTCCTGAATTCCTTTTTGGAAGTGTTACTGAAACTCATCATTTTATGAATACAGTTTGAATTATTTTTACATAAATGTGTAAAAACTTATGTTTGTCAGAAAGGAGCTCATTTGACACTTTCCTGTCTTTTAACTCTGCCTCTGAGATACTGCCTCAGATTTTCTGTGTACCTGGCATGCTTCCATCTGGAAAAAAAAAAGTCATATCATTTGTAAATTTGAAGTTTTCACTCATCTATAAAAATTTTAAATAAACCCATTCCAGTACTGATCCCAGGTAATTCCACTATTTGCCCTTTTATATTATTTAGAAAATACTTATTTATTCTTCTCTTGTTTGAGGTCGCGAAGCTAGTCATTTACCCATGTCAGAATTTGTTCTTCAATCTCCTGATAACTTTTTAGGAATCTTCCTCAAAATCTTGCTCTGACCAAATTATCCTTATAGGAAAATAAACCTTTCCCCCAATAGTGTTTCTTGGGCATTTAATGAGTCTCTACTTAATCTTGGTTTCCAACAGCTTTCCAGATATATAAATGAAGCACTCTAGGATATACCTTCCATTTCTGTGGCCCTTCCATTGGATGGAAGTCGCTATGGGAGTCTATCGAGAATGTTCTAGCAAGTGCTATAATTGCTGCACAACGTTTTCTCCTTATCTTTTAGTAACCAAATCAAATTTTATCTCCTCTGTGAAGTTTTCTATGATGCATTTTATTCCTATCATCCTGCTTGCATGAACAAAACCAAGTATATTTGGGAATCAGTGACTAGGAATGCTTTTCTTCAAAGTCCAGAGGGACAGAAAACTGGTTAGATGAGTTCAAAGAGACATTTTAAGGTGAATCAGTAGAACAGTAGGAGAGTTTTTGTTAAACAGCCTTGACCATATTACTGCACAGTAGCTTTGGATCTACTGTGGATCCAGCTAACTGAATAAAAATTTAATAACTTTTATAGATATTGGGCTATTCATGTATTCTATTTCTTCTTCACTGAGCTTTGGTGGTTTGGGTCTCTTTAAGGAGTTTGTCAATTTCAGATAAATTGTTCATAATATACCTTTGATCTTTAAATGCTGGTGCTGATGGAAACCAAATTGAGGATAGACTCATTGAATGTATAAAAAACATAATCTAATTCGTTGGATCTGTTGGATCTGAAAGGGTTCCCTTTTTCATTTGTAATATTGGTTATGTGTTTTCTCCCTTTTTTTTTTTCCTGCTCAGTCTGGATAAAGTTTTATCAGTATTATTAATCTTTCATAAGAAACAGTTTTTAATTTCACTGACTGTTCTCTATTGTTTTTCTGTTTACTCTTTCAGTATTTCTGCTCTTCATTATTTGCTTCTGTTTCTCTTGAGCTAAATTTGCTCTTCTTTTTCAGGTTTTTTAAGATCATTGATTTGAGACCTTTCTTCTTGTCTAATATAAGCGTTTAATGTTATAAATTTGTCTCTAAGCATTGCTTTGGCTTCATCCAACAAGTTTTTATGTTGTACGTTCACTTTCACTCAGTTCAAAATATTTTCCAAATTTTCTGGTGATTTCTTCTATCACCCATAGATTATTTAGAATGTGTTGTTTAAATTCCAAATATGTGGGGATTTTCCAAATAATTTTTTACTGATTTGTTGTTCAATTCCCACTCTCCATCTGGTCCTAAGTTTGAAGTTGTGACTTTGATCTCTCTGTCTGGGTACCTACTAGGATTTGATCCCTGAAATGTACCCTCCAGCTTCATACCCTATGCTCTTGCCCTTTGGTAGTCCTCATGGGACTCATCTGGATGTGTCTGACTCTCTATCTTCTACCTGATGTGACAGACCAATCACAAACAACAGTAAACTGATAGGAAATCAAATACAGATCAATTAAAAATCTACCAAAGTGCATCAAAGGTTTGACAGAATTTAGATTAGTAATACACAGAAAGTGAACTCCAGAAATAGTAACTGAGGAATAGGGCACTGAATATGTATAATGGGGTTTCGTTCAAACTTGGGAATTAACAGGATTGATAAGATAAAGGTATAGAGGATTTTCAATTGTAGTAAGACCCATTTTTGAAATAACCCCACAATTCTTTCCAGATTATCTTCCCATTTACTTCCTTTGGCTTCTCAGTGCAGATATCAAATGATTATGTGAATTAAATATTCTATTTGATACCACAGTCACAACAGAGAATATTTTCAGGTTCAGCAAAGGTATAACCCCTATTCTTCATCAATGACTATTATTATACCTGTCACTGGCAATTCCTCTAATATTGGTTACAATATAGACCAACCTATTTCCCAACTTCTCAAAACTTAAATTCATGTCATTAATGTTTCAGATGTGAGAATTATAATGAGAGTTTTTTTTTAATTAAAAGGGTTCCTATTTTTTTAAATATTTTATTTATTTATTTGACAGAGAGAGAGAGAGAACAGCAGGGGGAGCGGCAGAGGAAGAGGGAGAAGCAGGCCCCCTGCTGAGCAAGGAGCCCAACATGGTGCTCCATTCCAGGATTCCGGGATCATGACCTGAGCCGAAGGCAGACGCTTAACCGACCGAGCCACCCAGGAGCCCAAAAGGGTCCTTATTTTTTAACGTATATACTGAAATATGTGTAGATAAAATATTTTTATATAAATCTAAATGTAATTACTTCTTTATTGAAAAAGAATATACTAGAAAAAAATCTCAAATGAAGAGTACGTGAAGAAAAACAGCTGAAATATATAGGATCTAATGTCTATATCCCCTGCATATAAAGTCTTTAGACAGACATCTCACATAATGAGGCACAAACAAACTTCTTCTTAATTTGAAGAAAGTCATGACTGATATTCATGGGAGCCAGGCCCTATAAAATATATCCTCTTTATGGCATGGAGCAAATTACCAACAATCAAGGGAGATGCTTAAAGAGGCAATTAAAACATGAAGATGTTACTTAATCTGATTATGGACAAAGCTGAGACTTACCTTAGGTTGGCCCCTTCTGTGCTTCCTAACTCATAATTCCCCTTCCAAGATAGCCTGAAAGAAGAGAAAGTAGAATAGCTCTGACTAATAAATCAGGTTATATCTATATGTACAAACAAAAAGGGTAGCTTCTGAGCTGAATTTTATCTCTCTCTATTCAGAAAGAACAGGATCCTTACTCATTTTTGAAAGTAATATTTATTTTTAATACTATGTATTTATTAATATAGATATAGTACTAACTGCATTTATAGGGTTTAAATTAGCATAGTTCCATGTCTGCAAAATTTGATGAAAAGTACTATAAAGATGCCAGGTATTTTCATCAATACTTTTATGGTAATTGATTTTTTAAATCAGCAAATTAATTGTGATGATGCTGAAGGCGACCAATTTTCCTATTGTTTTAAGTTATTTGTCATTTTGGGAAATGAAAAATAATTTTCTTGTAAAAAATTAAAGCATACAACTTTTCTTTTTTGGACTAATGTTGTGATATTGTCTGGTATCACTAATTGAAAAAGGATTGATTAAATTTGCTAAAAGTCTTTAGGTATCAGATTTTAAGAATGTTTTATAATCATAAATATATCCTACACATAAAATCAGATTCCAATCTATAATCAATAGGACTTAGGAAACTTGGCTGAATCCAAAAAAAGAAAAGGCAAGCAGAAGGGAAAAAAGAAAACAAATGGAAGGCTAGAGGGGGAGGTTTTAACTCCTAGAAAAGATAAAAACCAGTCCAATAATCAAAACTTGTGATTATTTATTATAAACATAGCAGAGAGTTTGAATTAAAAAAAATCTTGCTTCACTGGCCATCTGTCCAAACTCTGGTATTACTGCTGCTCTTAGGAAAAAAAAAATACATCCTGGGTTGAACTCAGGAATACTGGATTTACTATTATTAACATTCTCACTGATGTGCCTTAGTCAACCTCTCTGCAGTCTAGAAAAATATGATAAATGAAATAGAATGTGAATTGATCAGAAGCTTTGATGTCATATTTATCATTTTTGGGTTTTTTTGTTGTTGTTTGGTTTGGTTTGGTCCCATTCTGCAATTCTTAATAGCCAGAATTTCATTTCAATCTCAACAGGAATTAAAGAATACTGAACACTATAATGTCCCAGCTTTTAATGTAGCTGAATATCACTTAGAACAATGGCTGGGGGAGAAAACAACAATAAAGTTTGTTTTGTTTGACAGTGACTGACAATGATATTATTGCCCACACACGTCTGTCTATAAATACTGTTGTACATTTTGCAGCTCTTTCTCCTCAAGTATAATCTAGGTATGGAATTAGTTGATCAACTCATTACCATGGATACTGAAGAATCTGACAAAGTGACCTAAATGTAGATTGTGGGTAAAACTGTATTGTTATCTATTGCTATAACTAATGCCAATGCTCTGCCCTCATTAGGAAGAGCAGCCCTGGGGAGGCAGTCCAGTGTCCCCAGAGACCCTCATCCCCATGGGTCCTACTCTCACTTTTTACTTGTCTTAGCTCCACAAGCTCCCCTGAGGTTCTGAACTCACAGGTCCCACGGTCTATTTGCACGGCAATCTAATGATACCACCACTGGTCCCCACTATTTGTCTCTGGGATACTTACATCTGACGTCTAGGGATTTACTAGTTTCTCTCTTTATCTGAAATAAGTTTGGAAAATGTTTTATTTTGTTTCATCTTAAAAAAATGCTTAACCCAGAAAATTAGGAGGAAAACAGTGAATTTGAAAACAAAACTTCAAATTTCTTGTTCCACCTTTAACTCACCATAAACCTTGAGTAAGTTACCTCACTTTCAGTTATTTATTCAACCAACATTGCTGAGGGACTACTATGTCAAACATGCTTAGAGAACAGGTATGCAAAGAAAAATAGGAAACAATTCTTGTTCTCCAAGAGCTCACAATGGAAAAGAGAAGATGGACATATATACCAATGTTCACAAAGCTAGGTGACACAAATCATGATAGAAGGAAATGAAGGAGTTCTTAGAGGGTCATCTCACCCATACTGGGAAGGTCAGGGTGGGCTTGTAGAGGAGAAGAGTCTCAGGTGAGGCCTGAAGGATGAGCAGGAGAAAACCAGTCCAAAAAGGAAGGAGGGGACAGGGGGAGTACAAAAGGAGGAAAAAGTGCAATGCTAATGGCCCTAAAAAGAAGAAAATAGGGGCACCTGGGTGGCTCAGTCGTTAAGCGTCTGCCTTCGGTTCAGGTCATGGTCCCAGGGTCCTGGGATCAAGCCCCATATCAGGCTCCCTACTCTGCACGAAGCCTGCTTCTCCCTCTCCCATTCCCCCTGCTTGTGTTCCCTCTCTTGCTGTCTCTCTCTCTGTCAAATAAATAAATAAAATCTTTAAAATAAAATAAAATAAAATAAAATAAAATAAAATAAAAAGAAGAAAATATTATCCTGGCATGCTCTTTGACCCACCATGAAAGACTGTCATGATAATATGTCATTAATTAGTTTTTAAAGCCAACCTGTAGATAAAAGTATTGTCAATGGTTTCAGCATAGAATAGTTAATAACGTTAAATGTCAGCATTATTTAAACATATAAAAGAAACTTATCTAGCCTATGACCTAGTAATTCTACTCCTAGGTACTTATCCAAGACAAATGAAAACCTATGTCCAACAGAAAATTAGCAACTTTATTCGTATTAGCTCAAACTGGAAACAACTCAAATGCGTATTAACAGTGAAATGGACAAACAAATCATTTATATTTACACAATGCAATACTACTCAGTGATAAAAAGAAATAAACTATTAATACAGGCAACAGCATGGATGAATCTCAGATGCTATGCTGAGAGAAAAAGTCAGACACACACACAAAAGACAATACTGTGATTATATTTATGTGAAATTCTAGAAGAAAATCTACTCTCTGGTGAAAAAGAATGGATGTTTTTGCCTCTTGAAGGGGCAAGTGACTGACTAGGAAGGAGCACAGGAAATTTCTGGAGTATTGAAAATAATAGAGATGTGGGTTACACAGGTGTATAGGTGTATACACTGATTAAAACTCATTGAATTGCAGTTTCCCTTTCTGTGAGGGGGTGGCAACAGAATGAGTGTGCTAACCTCATCCCACAAATGTGACCAATGCAGTCAAATCATCCTAAGTGACCCAGAAGTCGACCAGGAGACTGACAGAACAGACTCCATAACTGAAGGTTGGGAGGAGGTCACACTGAGGAAGGTGGGAATTGCAGAGATGTGGTTTGGGAGAGAGACAGATCGTGGCCCCTGTTACGGGGGGAAGGAGCCGAGGTCACAGAAGGGGGCAAGGGATGGGCTGGCACATGGGGGAGTACGTGGGGAAGACAGTTCTCCATAGCAATTTGTTTGGAAGGCAAGAGAGGCCGAATTTCATGACTTCTTGCAAGGAGCTAGCAGGGCTTAAAGCCTGGAGTTTTTAAAGGTCGGCAGGAGCCCTGAGGGCATCACACTGGTCTTGCAGAGAAGGCAGGGCAAATAGCCCATGGACATACATCCATACAGCACGAAAAAAGCAATCTAAAGAGTACGTAAGGCACACAGAGGGGAGGTTATTTTACTCATCTCAGAGCGTATCCAAGAGAGGCAACATTCACTGAGAGACTCCTCTGGAAACAAAGGAACTGGAGGGCGCCATTTCCCTGCCTGCCCCCAGCAGAAGCACAGGGCTACCTATGGCAACCGGCTCAGCGCTGACACTTGCTACTTAACTTGCTTACACCATCCCCCCAACTCCAGCAAAACTGCCCTTCCCAGTCACACTTGCCTCAGTCCAATCATGGTGAGTGCCCAGCCCCCAAAAGATGAGTCCAGACCCTTGGCAACACCGCATCTTCTGACCCACGAGTTTTGCAGGGCTTTGGTTCCAGCAGCAGCGACAATGGGTCTCATTTCACAAGCATTCCAGAGCACACCTAGTTAAATGTGCCACATTCAGGTCTTTGCAGATGACTGGCCTGAAGGACAAAGTGGCCAGGATGAAACAGCAGAGCACACGCAGCACACGTTGAAAACACTCCCTAAAGTGCTAGGCCCTGGGGAAGAGGGAACATGACAGGACCTCTTCTTCATAAGGCCATTACCCTTAAGAACAGGAGATGTAGTTGACTTTCCTAACACACAGAAACAGGCACCAGAACTCAGACAAAATGAGAAGACAGAGGAATTTGTTACAAATGAAAAAACAGGAGAAGTCCACAGCCAGAGATCTAAGCAAAACAGTAACATGCTTGATGAAGTACTTAAAGCAATGATCATAAGGATACTCACTGGACTTGAGAAAAGAGTGGAGGACATCAATGAGACCCTTACTACAGAGATAAAAAAGAATCAGAGATGAAGAGTGCAATACACGAGATTAGAAGCACATCTGATGCAACGAAGAGCAGGCTGGAAGAAGAAGAGGAATGATTTAATGACCTAGAAGACAGAGTAATGGGAAGTAATCAAGATGAATAAAAGAAAGAAAAAAGAATTATGCAAAATAAGAATAGACTTAAGGGAACTCGGTGACTCCATCAAATGTAATAATACTAATATTATAGGAGTCCCAGAAGAAGGAGAGAGAAAGGGGAGCAGATGAAGAAATAGCTGAAAACTTCCCAAATCAGGGAAGAGAAACAGATATCCAGATCCAGTAGGCACAGAGAACCCCCAACAAAATCAATAAAAGTAGATCCACACGAAGACATATTATAGTTAAAATGGCAAAATATAGTGACAAAGAAAAGCTTTTAAAAGCACCAAGACAGACGAAGACAGCTACAGATGAGGGAAACCCCATAAGGTTATCAGGGGTTTTTTTCCAGCAGAAACTTGGCAAGCCAGAAGGGAGTGGCATGATATATTCAAAGTGCTGAATGGGAAAAATCTGCAGCCAAGAATACTCTAACCAGCCAGACTATCATTCAGAATAGGAGAGATACAGAGTTTCCCAGACAAAACCTAAAGGAGTTCATGACCACTAAACCAGCCCTGCAAGAAATACTAAAGGGGATTCTGTGTGGAAAGAAAAGACCAAAAGTGACAGTATGAAGGCAGGAAACACAAAAGCAGTAAAAATGAGTGCTTTGGCAAAATATCAGTCAAGGAACTCACAAAATAATAGGATGTAAAATATGAACCCATATACCTAATACGTGGGGAGAAGAATAAAGAATGAGTTTCAACTTAAGTGATTATCAACTTTTAGATATAGAGTGCTATATGCAAAAGATGTTATATACAAACCTAAAGGTGGTCACAAATCAAAACTACTAATAAATATGCCAAAAATAAAGAGAAAGGAATCCAAATATATCACTAAAGAAAAACAGCAAACCATGAAAGAAAGACAAGAAAATGTCAGAGAAAAACTTCAGAGACAACCACAAAACAGGTAATAAAATAGCAATAAATACATAGCTATCAATAATTACTTTGAGTGTAAATGGACTAAATGCTCCAATCAAAAGACACAGGGTGATAGAATGGATAAAAAAAACAAGACTCATCTATATACTGCCTATAAGAGACTCATTTTAGACCAAAAGACACCTGCAGATTGAAAGCGAGGGGATAGAGAAACACTTGTCATACAGATGGATGTCAAAAGAAAGCCAGAGTAACAATACTTATATTGGGCAAAATAAGCTTTAAAACAAAGACTGTAACAAGAGACAAAGAAGGACACTATATAGTCATAAAAGGGAAAATCCAGCAAGACAGTATAACGATTGTAAATATTTATGAACCCAACATGGGAGCACCTAAATACATAAGACAGTAACAAACATAAAGGAACTAACTGATAATAATACAATAATAGTAGGGGACTTTAACACCCCATGTACATCAATGGAAACATCATCTAAACAGAAAATCAACAAGGAAACAGCGGCTTTGAATGACACACTGGACCTGATAGATTTAACAGATATATTTAGAACATTCCATCATAAAACAGTAGAATACACATTCTTTGCAAGTGCACCTGGGACATTCTCCAGAATAGATCACATTTTAGGCCTAAAACAAGCCTCAACAAATTCAAGAAGATCGAAGTTATACCATGCATCTTTTCTGACCAAAATGCTTTAAACTAGAAGTCAACCACAAGAAAGAATCCAGAAAGACCACAAATACATGGAGGTTAAATAACATGCTACTAAACAATGGATGGCTCAACCTGGAAATAAAGAAGAAATTTTAAAAATACATAGAAACAAATGAAAATGAAAACACAATGGTCCAAAACCTTTGGAATGCAGAAAAAGCAGTTCTACAAGGTAAGTTTATAGCAATACAGGCCTACCTCAAGAAGCAAGAAATATCTCAAATAAATAACCTAACCTTACATCTAAAGGAACTAGAACAAGAACAACAAATGAAGCCTAAAGTCAGCAATAGGAAGAAAATAAAGATTAGAGCAGAAATAAATGATATAGAAACTAAAAAACAACAGAACAGACCAATGAAACCAGGAACTGGTTCTCTGAAAAGATCAATAAAATTGATAAACCTCTAGCTAGAATTAACATATAAACAAAATCAGAAAGGAGAAATAATAACCAACACCAGAGAAATACAATTATAAGAGAATATTATGAAAAACTATATGCCAATAAATTGAACAACCTAGAAGAAATTCCTAGAAACATATAACCTACCAAGAGTAAAACAGTAAGAAATGGAAAATTTGAACAGACTGATTACCAGCCAATTTGATTCAGTAACCAAAAAAATCACAACAAACAAAAGCCCAGGACGAGATGGCTTCACAGGCAAATTCTACAAAACATTTAAAGAAGAGTTAATACTTATTCTTCTTGAACTATTCCAAAATATAGAAAAGAAAGGAAAACATCCAAATTCATTCTATGAGGCCAGGATTACCCTGATACCAAAACCAAAACCAGATAAAGATACCACACACACACACACACACACATACACACACACACACACACACACACACACACACTACAGCCAATATTTCTGATGAACACAGATGCAAAAATCCTCAACAATATACTAGCAAACCAAATCCAATAATACATTAAAAAAATCATTCACCAGGGGGTTGGGGGGATGGGTTAGCCTGGTGATGGGTATTAAAGAGGGCACATTCTGCGTGGAGCACTGGGTGTTATGCACAAACAATGAATCATGGAACACTACATCAAAAACTAATGATGTAATGTATGGTGATTAACATAACAATAAAAAAATTTTTAAAAAATCATTCACCACAATCAGGTGGGATTATCACTGGGTTGAAAGGGTGGTTTGATATTTGCAAATCAATGTGTTACATCACATTATAAGAAAAAGGATAAGAACCATATGATCATTTCAATAGACACAGAAAAAGCATTTGACAAAGTACAACATCCATTCATGATAAAAAACCCTCAACAAAGTAGGTTTAGAGGGACTATACCTCAACACAGTAAAGGCCATATATGAAAAAAATCACAGCTAACATTATCCTTAAAGGGGTAAAACTCAGAACTTTTCCCCTAAGGTCAAGAACAAGACAAGGATGTCCACTCTCAACCCTTTTATTCAACATAGTAATGGAAGTCCTAGCCACAACATTCAGACAACAATAAAAAAAAGTGAAAGGCATCCAAATCAGCAAGGAAGAAGTAAAACTTTTACTATTTGCAGATGACATGATACTCTATATAGAAAACCTGAAAAAACTCCACCAAAAAACCTACTAGAACTGATAAATGAATTCAGTGAGGGGATAGAGAAAGGATACAAAATCAATGTGCAGATATCTGTTGCATTTCTATACACTAATAATGAAGCAGCGGAAAGAGAAATTAAGAAAATGATCCCATTTACAACTGTACCAAAAATAATTAGATACCTAGGAATAAATCTAAACCAAAGAAGTGAAAGACCTATACTTTGAAAACTGTAAAACACTGATGAAAGAAACTGAAGATGACACAAAGAAATGGAAAGACATTCCATGCTCATGGATTGGAAGAACAATATTGTTAAAATGTCTATACAACCCAAAGCAATCTACACATTTAATGCAATCCCTATCAAAATACCAACAGCATTTTTCACAGAAGTAGAACAAACAATCTTAAAATTTATATGGAACCACAAAAGACTCTGAATAGCCAGGGAAACCTTGAAAAAGAAAAGCAAAGCTGTAGGTATCACAATTCTGGATGTCAAGTTATATTACCAAGCTGTAGTCATCAAAACAGTATTGGTACTGGTATGAAAATAAACACATAGATCAATAGAACAGAATAGAAAATCCAGAAATAGAAAATCTAGAAAACCCACAACTATATGGTCAATTAATCTTTGACAAAGCAGGAAAGAATATCCAATGGGAAAAAGACAGTCTCTTCAATAAATGGTGTTGGGAAAACTGGACGGCAACATCCAGAAGAAAGAAACTGGACATTTCTTACATCATACACAAAAATAAACTCAAAATGGATTAAAGAACTAAATGTGAGACCTGAAACCATCAAAATCCGAGAAGAGAGCACAGGCAGTAACTTCTCTGACATGGGCCACAGCAACTTTATTCTAGATAGGTCCCGAGGCAAGGAAAACAAAAGCAAAAATGAACTATTGGGACTACAACAAAATAAAAAGTTCTTGCATAGCAAATGGAATAATCAATAGAACTGAAAGGCAACTTATGGAATAGGAGAAGATATTTGCAAATGACATATCCAATAAAGGGTTAGTATTCAAAATATATAAAGAACTTATAAACTCAATACCAAAAAAAATTATAATCCAATTAAAAAATGGGCAGAAGACATCAACAAACAGTTCTCACACCCAGATGGCCAACAGACACATGAAAAGATGCTCATGATCACTTACCATCAGGGAAATACAAGTCAAAACTATAATGCCATATCACCTCACACCTGTCAGAATGGCTAAAATCTATAATACAAGAAACAAGAGGTGTTGGCAAGGATGTAGAGAGAAAGGAACCCTCTTGCACTGTTGGTGGGAAGGAAACTGGTACAGCCACTGTGGAAAACAGTATGGAGTTTCCTCAAAAGTTAAAAATAGAACTACTCTAAGATCCAGCAATCACACTATTGGGTATTTACCCACAGGATACAAAAACACTAATTTAAAGGGATACATGTACCCTGACGTTTATAGCAACATTATTACAATAGCCAAGATATGGAAGCAGATTACGTGTCCCTCAACTGATGAATGGATGAAGAGCTGGTATATACATAAGATAGAATATTATTCAGCCATAAAGAATGAAATCTTTCCATTTATAAGGATGTGGATGGAGTTAGAGAAATAAGTCAGTCAGAGAAAGACAAATACCATATGATTTAACTCACATGTGGAATTTAAGAAACAAAACAAAGGAGCATAGTGGAAAAAAAGAGAGAGAGACAAACCAAGAAACAGGTTCTTAATTACAGAGAACAAACTGATGATTACCTGAGGGGAGGTGGGTAGGGGGGTGGGTGGAATAGGTGATGCGGATTAAGGAATGCATTTGTCATGACGAGACAGATGATGTATGGAATTGCTGAATCATTATATTATACACATGAAACTAATATGACATGTTAAATAACTGGAATTAAAAACTTCTAAAAAAGAATGAAAAACAAACAAAAACTCCTTGAATTGCACACTCAAGATTTGTGAATTTCATTCTATATTTTTTATCTAAAAAAATGAAAACAAGCATAAACTCTAATTAGTAGGTTTGCTTTTTTTTCAGTAGTGTAAGTTAGCCATTCTGAGGCTACCTCCTACGTTCTAGGCTTAAGCAAAATTCTAGGGTTTTGAAAATAAAGGGAGCCAGGTCTCTCACTGTCCAGGATTGGGTAATAAATACAGAAAGAAAGAAAACTAAACCTGTGTTGTCCAGTATGGTAGGTATCAGCCGCATGTGCCTTTTGAACCCTTAAAATATGGGCTAGCCCGAATTAAGGATATGCTGTCAAGGTCAAATACACACTAGATTAGGAAGTCTTAGTACAAAAAATGTAAAATATCTTATTAATAACTTTTTATGTTGATTATATGTTGATATGGTAAAATTTGATATATTGGGTTAAATAGTACATTATTAAAATCAATTTCAATTGTTTCTTTTTACTTTTATAACATAGCAACTAGAAAGTTTATGGTTACATATGTGGCTCATATTTGTATCCACTGGACAGTACTGAAATACATTGTAGCCTGTGGTGCTGGACTGGAATTGGAGCTATCATATTCTAATATGTAAACTCAGAGTTCTATCTGTCTATTTTTTCTTCTTTAAAATGGCCTGGAAACAATGATATACCAGTAGCAATAAGCATACCTAGCACCTAAATCTTGGTACCATTCTCCATTAAAAGGAAATAGAGTTGCTTGGAGAAAGGGCTAATTTCAGGGCTGGGGCAGAGAAATTACAGTATGAGCCTGGAACATCACAAGATGTTACTTTCTTATTTCACAAGAAAGTAAAGGATTGCTATAAAAATGATGGGCTATATCAAAATGACACAAAAGAATCACTGGGGCTCCCAGTAGCCAAATCTAGGATAATCTAAACATTAATAAAAATGATGATAGCAATGGATTATAGCCTATTGAATAAGAATTCATGAGCCCATATCCATTATACATACATACATACATACATACATACTTCCTTATAGTAGAATGCCAACTAATAAATATAGAAAAATATGATGGAAGTAGAAAATTATCAATGGATAATAAAACCAGTGGGTAAAAGTTTGATGAGAAACAGCACTATTTACCTATTAATTATAAAGGGGAAGATTTCTTTAGTTTAGAAGAATGATTTAATAACTTTGCAATTGAAAAAAATTATCACAATAAACTCAAAACTAATTATGTAATCTTGCTGCATTGGTGTTTTTAAACAGCCCTGAGAGGATTCAGCCTTCCCTTCCTACTCCCAATTTGATGAAGGAAAATTTACCTCCCCCTAAGTTTGGTTTTTGAATGACATTAGAATCATCTGAATTTTTTTTTTTAATGAAATCTTTGTAAGACATAGGGGCAGAAAGCCTTCACATCTGGAGGCACATGGCTCTAGTGGGTACAATTAAAAATCATTTACAAAACTAATTAGCAAATCTGGTCAGGAAGCAAATAAGAGAGTAATAAAGGAAGTGACAGTCATTTTTCATAGTTTTACTTGTTATTGTCACTTTATAATGATATCATTTTAAGTAGTGTCAAAAATCTTTTGTAAACCTTGCACTGATACTTCCTAAGACACTTCATGTAATTTTAAAAACCATAATATATCAGGAAAGTAAAAAATTTTATAATTGGGCAAAAATATGATATTACCTATAAAATTAGATATTCTATTCTTAAATAAACTCAACAGAAAAGTATAGTTTATTGCCCAGCTATACAACTTCCACATTAAAGAAGCAATACCATTACCCACACACATGTTGGTGTCAGAACAATTTAAATCAAGTGACAGAACAATTTAAATCAAGGAGTCAGTAACTGTATGATTTTTGAGCCCAAAAATTTAAAACCCAATTATATGCCAATTGCTGTATAATTGAAAAAAAGAGGATCAAGTGAATTTATTCATTGATTTTTCTGTCTGTTTAATTGTTTTAAGATAACCTCTTTTCAAAAGATTTGAGTTGCTTACAGAGGGCATACAGAATATGTTATTCAAAATGGAATATAAAAACTTTCCATGTTAGAGCCGTGGCAGGTTTGGATGTGAAGAGGAAGTTGCCTGCTTTCCAGAGTTTTCTGAAAAACCAAAAGAATGTTCATGGAATTGAAAACCAAAAATCTAGTAGTTGACTCCAAGGGAGCTTAAAAAGGACAAAACCTTCTTAATGAAAGGGTTAAGTGCTATCATAAAGATTGCAGGTCGGAATGCGAGAATAAAATTTGAATAAATAAGATGGAAAGAAAAACTGGCAGAGACTGGGAATCTTTGAACTTCAAGTTAACATTTGTCTTTAGGATCAAAAGAATCCCAAATCCTTCACTGTCCAAAACTTCTTGGCCTTCACTGAAACACTTCATAAGGACTGTGAAGTAATATATTTCACAGATTCCCTAGCTCTTAGATCAAGAAACAAGTCATCCTGATCTTTTGGTAAACATAGATCATCTGCCATAAAAACATAATCATCAGATTTATTTATCAAAGCTTTCAGAGTTGCAAATAATTTACTGTGTTCTTTACAGTGTATTTGCATGTACTGAAGAGGAGATACTACAGTGCTTGTGTGTGGGTGGGGGGTGAATGTTTGAAAAGACCAGTCCTGCTCCTTAGTTTCTTTTTTCCTTTCTGAAGGTGTCCATTTGCCAATGGAACAACTAATGGACATAGGTATATAGAAAATGTGTGTGGAAAATAGCAAGATTGGCTATAGAAAGAATAGCATGAAAACCTTTTCAGTAAAATCAACTGAAGGTATCTACAGCAACTATTTAAAAAACTATGATTATCTTTTCTTTTAATTTTAACACAGTTTAAAACATTATAAAAGAAAAAGAAAATTCAGACCAAGTTGGAGAAGGAAATAATGTAAACATGCCAACTGTGAACATTGTCAGAGTTGCCACGATCATTTCAAATCTGTGTTGAGCATCCTGGCAGCCAGAACAATGAGCACACAAAATTATAAAGCTTTGTTATTGGAATAAGGAAATATCCTAGTTTCTCAGAAAAGGAAAGGCTTTCCTTGATTTAAAATTAGAAAAATATTTCTCATGTGAAGAAATAATACATACTATAGTATAGTATAGACTATCTTCAATTGGATTTCTATTGCTACTATCAAATGATTGTCTATGGCATTTGACACTAAAGTATTGCTCAGTGAAGGCAGTCCTAGGAGGGTTAAGGAAAGTTCACTAAGCATCCAGCCTTCCTGTGCTCTAGGAATAACACATTACGCTCTCTAATGTACATCTAAGTGAATATGTTTTACCACTTGATTATATCATGTCATATAAACATAGTCAATGGAATGAAAATTCATCGATTAGTTTGTTGCATGAACATAGACACAAAGGCTCTGAAAGTTGGGGAGATTTTAAAGATCTCTTAGTCCAATAATAAATTAGAGCAGCTAATGTCATAAAAGTCATCTCTGATAATCAGTATAAGAACTTGGCTGGCACACCATAATGGATAGTGGGATCATTCTCTCACAAGTCCCTCTGCTCCACTGTTGGAGACAGCTCTTTTTTATATAATGCCAAAAACTCCTGGACTGTAATTTCTACCATCTTTTAAAGTCTGTTCTCCAGATCAACAGAACAACCCTTCAAACACCAGAAGACACTTTTGATTTGCCACTTCTGCCTCAACTTCCCTAAGCTAAACTTCTTTAATTTGTCCATTTGAAATGATAAATACTACTTAAAAGTCACGTAACACTTTAAACTTTTTTCAGCGCTTTGTATACATAATCTCATTTGGCCTTTATAATACATCTGACTGCTGTACAACAGGTATTTCACATATGAGAAGATCAGCTTGCACAAAGATTGTATCACTGGTTTATGCCAGAATATAGACTAGAAGCTTGATCTCTTCACTTTCTATCTTTTAATTTAAATGGGCATTTACATAGACTGAACACTCACTAACCACAGTAAATATTTAAGACAAAAAAATTTTGAAGGCATTTTACTAAGAAAATAATTAGGAAGATACATTTATGGTAATTAATACTTAAAAAGTTACAAAATTTTTCCAAGTGGCAAGAATTTTATATGGGTGTTTAGAATTTCAAGAAGATATATTAAGCATTTCTCTTGTTTCCAGCTAAAAATTTTGACCAACTATAGGTCTGAGTTCAGGTTCAATTTTCTGATCATTTCAACTGTGAGAAAATATACCAATATAAACCCCCTGGTTTGCCAAAAAAAAGTAGAATTCTTAGAGTAATTTTAAAAATGTGTGAAGGTTCAGATACTGTTTTCCTGCTGGTTTTCCAATATTCATCTTCGTCCACTCATATTTGTTGAGTTCCTGGGCATCTGCTGGTTCCTCCTCTGGGATCTCAGCAAGGAATGTAAGAATTCAAACATTTTTCCTTAAACAGCAACAATAAAAACTCACTGCATACATAAAACCTCACTGTTGGGATAAAATCCTTGAGGCCTCCGAACTGAATAGAAGGTCTCAGAACTGAATTTAAATACACGGAAGCAGCAGTTGTTAATGTATATAATTAAAGTATCAGCTTTAAAATCTGCCTCCAGGGTGCCTGGGTGGCTCAGATGGTTAAGCGTCTGCCTTCGGCTCAGGTCATGATCCTGGGGTCCTGGGATTGAGTCCCGCATCAGGCTCCCTGCTCCTTGGGAGCCTGCTTCTCCCTCTGCTTCTCTCTCTTTCTCTCTCCCTCTCTCTCTTTCTCCCTCTGTCTCTCATGAATAAATAAATAAAATCTTTAAAAATAAAATAAAATAAAATGTGCTTCCAATGGCCTTTCAACAAAGTCGATTTAAAGAACTTTCACCATGCCGAGGGGGTGCTCTACTGAGCCCAAGTACATTGACAAATGGAGGGCTCTCCATGAGGGACACCCTGGCCGTTATCCACTGTAGATGGAAGTGTGTACTGATGACAGAACTGGGAGTGCAATCTAACATTGTTGTGATGGGGCAGGAGCAGAACCAGGGAGGCTCTCCACCTCTGTGGGAACTGGAGCACCAGCCTTTGAGGACGTGATGAGCTGGGACTCGGTGGCAGGCTGGACTACTGGAAATATCAGACTGACTGCATGGTCGGTTTGAGTAGAATGAGCCTGCTTTTTAGTTTCTTATTTCCTTTCTGAATGTCAAGTTGAGCCATTTACCCAAGGAACAAACTAACGGACATAGGTATATAGAAAACGAAAACCAGTAATTATGCCCTCTGGCTAAAAAATGGTCACAGTTAAAGAAGAACAGACTGGGAAGCCATGATCAAAACTGAGATCAACCAGCCTCTCCTTGAGGTATCCATCCAGCCACCAGCCAGGCCCAATTCCAATTGTTTAGTCTTGCAGGCAATGACCAGTTGTTGAGCACCAGTGATTCAAGCTACCACGTTACTGGTGGCTCCTTCATCTTGCAGCTTGCTAGGATTCTTAGGAAAGAATAGCATTCCCTACTCCCCAGTCTCTGGTGTGTTTTCTTTCCAGAAGCAACAGAATCATTGGGAGGAAGCAGGCTTTAGAGTAAAACAGTCTATTTTTAACCTAGGTTCTCCCACCCTTAAGGATGAGGTTATGCCTGGCTTCTGATGTTTTCTTGTATTTGGAGAGACCTCAGCTGATAGAACACTCCTGGCCCCTTCACTCCTTTACCACTCTGCTTCAGGGAATGAGGAGCAAATTATTTGATTGGTAGATTTCAGAAGAGTAGGTAGGGTTTGCAGAGCTCAACCGCTGGCATGCTCTCCTTCCTTGCACATATTCATGTCTTTTCTTCTGCGCTGGAAGTTGTAAAAGGGGCAGGCCCCACAGGAGGAAATGTGTCCACCTGGCCTGGACTAATGGATAAGATCTGGCCTATTTCTGAGATGCAGTATCAGGAATCCCACAGTTGCTGCACTGCTAAGCCACACTATCCCTTCCAGCCTTAATCAGTAGTAAGCATGGTATTCTGATCTCCATCTGTCCTATTCCCTGTCTATCTTGTAAGTGGCTTACAACTCAGAACCACTTTTTAACTGTGTTGACCTTGAAAAGTTATTTAACTATAGTTGTCATTAACCACTCATGTTTGTCAAGTTTTTGAGCATCTTCTGGTTCTTCTTTTGGATGTTATCATTATTTTATTAACCTGGCAGGACTGTGACTGTAAAGTGCCTAGCACAGGGCTTTGCATTCAATTAAAGTTTGCCTTCCCTTGCTATTATTTTGATTTTAACTTAGTCATCCCCACATTTTTTAAATTCCATCTTCCTTTTAACTTTCTCCAATAGATTATCTTCTATCCCTCCTATCTTCAACACTTTCTTATTAAATCTTTCTGTTGCCCTACATCAACCTAAATTTTGTTCTTAAAATATAATCCCAGGACCAGAAGCATCAGCATCTTCTGGAAATTTGTTGGAAACGGAAACTCTCAGGCCCCATCTCAAGACATACTGAATCAGAAACTCTGGGGGTGGAGCCCAGCAATTGGTGCTTTAGCAAGCTGTCCAGGTGATTTTGAGGCACATTCAAGTTTAAGAACCAGATGCCTACATCATTCCATTTCTGTTCAGTTCTATGACTTGTCTCTGCCTAGTTACCTTTCTTTTTGTGCTTTAGTCTCCTTTGTAATTACTAACCATTTTGTTTGGTTATCATTATCAATTGTTTCATACCTGAAAGCTCCCATCGCCATCCAAAAAGGGAAACAAAAGTTAACGATTTTCCCCTTAAGTGATTTAGGATCTACAAGTCTCATATTTTTTTCCACTCCTAATTATTATATCTGACTTATTGAAAAGCCAGTCAACTCAGTATGTTTTAATGTAGTTTACCAGGTGTTCATTTTCACAGCCATTGCATAACATAAACCCACTCACAAATCTGTAAATCTTTGCTCTGTGTTTTGTTTTTAATAGGTAAACAGAAAAATCTCGTATCACAGGAAACTACAGGTAGCACTGAAAAAAAATTGGTTTTCACAGTACTGGCTTCCCAACAACTTGAAAAGCATCAGGCAATTCAATTATCCTAAAATTGCCATCCAATTTGTTTCTCTGTGGGAGAGCTAGTATTCTTATTTCATGAAGACCAGGAAATTATCTGCTTTTTGGAATATGTGAGTCTTTTCCTTCCTATTTTTGCTGAATCTCTGAAAGAATATTTAGGGGCAGCAGGGATGGGGGAAGGGTTGGGACTAGGGGGAAAGGGAAGAGGTAAAATGGGAGCTGACAAAAAAGGTATTTTTCATTTCAAATAACCCCCAAATATCACAATTTGTTAAATATACTTTGAAATTATCCTTTGGCAAATTTAACCTAATGCTTAGGTCCTTCAAATAATTGATTGGTTCGGGTAATTATTAATTTCCCTCCCACCAGTCCTCAAATGCTTATGCAATTAGTTTTCAATCAACAAAATTTGTGGACACACATGATTTTATAATAAATTAGTATTAATGTGTAACATTTTGAGGAAATGTCATTCTCCTGCCATTCATTATGAGGCATTTTTGGGGAAGCAAGTCATTCACTTAAACTGTAATGAAAAGCATTTAGTATTTATTAGTGTGTAGGAGGCTTGTTCTCAAGGGAGTATTTCACAGCTATTATTCATTCAATCTTAGTTCCCTGGGAGGGATGAAAAGGGAGCCTTTGTGAGCCAAAGTCAATGAGTTGAGTCATTGTTCAGCTCCATTCCAAAGGACTACTCTGTTTCAGCCCCAGGTTCAAGTTAAGATTCTCTGGCTCAGGATTTTCTTTCTGATCTAGTCCCATTGGCAACAGCTCAGACATCACTTGTCTGTTCTCTGATCACCTTCCTGGGAGGGCCCTGAGATGCACCCATGGAACGAGAAAACTTCCTAAGGAACAAGGGCCTTCCTAGGTAAAACAGACATTCCTAAAGTTCCACCTTCAGATTTCTTCTGAGATCCCCATAGTACCCATGGCCAGATGTTCTTATTTTCAACACTCCAAGATCTTAAATTTGGTGGTAGTGATGATAGTGGTCCTCCTTTCTGATTTTCTCTTCATTGATTTCTCTCTTTTGTACTACCTTCTTCTTATAGAAAGGGCACTTTGGTCTTATTTGTCTCAAGTCTTTTTTCTATTCCAAGCCGATCAAGTTCCTTCTGGTTTCCTTTGCTTTACCAACCAGTCTGAACTGCAAGACAAATTATTTCAACACTGTCTTTTTTTTACACTCATTCCACCCTTTAACTCTTCTTGAGTCTTCCACATTAATACCAGTCCCTGGTCATCTCAACTTTCTTTTCCATCTCCATATCTAAGATGCCAAACTCTGGGGAAAGATTACAAAACCATATCAAGTAGTTTTTCTCAGCAGTCCTTTCAAACCCTCCGGTGGACTTTGTACAGCTTCATGCAAGACGTTATTGGTGTCTCCTCCTGAAATGCCTCATCACAATCCCATCTCCCTTATTCTATGAAGGTGACCTAACCACTTGTCATGACACCCGTTTCTGCCTCCCCTCTTCAAATTTTGTGCTTCCACTCTTTTCTTTCTTCTTTACTGCTTCAAAGGGAGTTTTGCCTTTTCTCTCTTCAACTCCGTCATCAGTCCCACCTCTCCCTGTTCCTCTTCCTGACATTGCCTTTGCTTAGCTGTCTCAGTCTCCTCTTTTCACCTTTCTCCTGGATGCTTCTGTTAGGCCTACAAACACTCTCAGTACTTTCCTATAATTAAAAATGAACAAGCAAGCAAACAAAAGTCAACTTCTCTTGGTTTTACAGTCCCTTCAGATTGTTATCTTCTTGGTTTCCTTTCTAGGGTAAATCTGTTTGCTCCTGGACCTCCTGAAAACTGGCAAAATGCCACACTGTTTCATAAAAGTTGTTCTGAGGCCACCAATGACTTCTAATCACCAAATCCAATGAACTGTTTTATTATTCAGTTTACCTTATTCATTCTGACATGTCTGTTCTTACCAACTCATCTTGAACTCACTCCATTGCTTGGCTTCCAGGAGACATACCATGCACTAACTGTGCCTTCCTTGCTTCTGTCAAGGATTCTGATTTCTTCCTCTCCCAACTTGTCAAAAGTGATCTTCCACGAGGTGCTTTCTCTAGACCTCTTTAATCTCTTCCTTGACTTCATCAACTCCCACATTTTAAACTGTTGCTTCTTGTGGATCATTCCAAAATCTAAATTCCAACTGCCACTGGACATTTCTACCTTGGATCTTTTAGAGAAAGGGTTGGAAACTTTCCATAAAGGATAGTAAATATGTCAGCCTCTGCAGGCCATATGGTCTCTGCTATGATTACTAAACTCTGCTGTTGCAGTGTGAAAGCAACTAGAACACATAAATGAATATGACTCTGTTTCAATAAAACTTTATTTATGGACACTGATATTTGAATTTCACATAATGTTAATGTTTTACAAAATACTAGTCTTTGGATTTCAAAAAATTAAAAGTGGCAAAGTCATTCTCTGCTCTTAAGAAGACAGGCAGCAGGCTGGATTTGGCCCACGGGCTGTACTTTGCTGACCTCTGTTTTAGATGCATTCCCATAGTCACACGTTCCTCAGCCTCCTTCCCATTGTGATAGTGTTTCCTCTTTAAGCATGTCTTTATTTTTACTTTAAAATAAAGAGTTTTATGCAGCATAACATCCTGCAGGTACAGACTTCCTTTACAGTGGGCTTGGGAAAAACAAGTATGGATACAGCATTCTTATTTCAGAAAAGGAAGCTGAGGCCTAGCTTGGATTGTCATAGAGTTAAGGAGCACTAAAGCCACCATTAGAACTCAGTTCTCCAGACTTCTTGGACCAAGCCTCTACATAAATTGTCACACAGCAGTCAATTGCCTATAATGTGTGGTTTATATCTTTCAATACAGAAAGAAGTAGAAAACTTGTCAAGGTTCTTTTCAGATCTATAATCTATACTATACTGCACCCTGCCCCTCCATAAGCATGTTCTTTTTTTTTTTTTTTTTGGTCAGTCTGATGGCTTATTATGATGCTTTTACCTAGATTAGTCAGGCAGCCAGGAACTGGTGGAAGAGGGGCAACAATGTTTACTAAAGCAAAGTTCCACAGATGTCAGTGTAAGGTTGAAGTAGAAAACTTCCTAAGTGTAATGAAGATCTAGATAACAACTACCATTATTTTGGTACCAACAGAGAGGATTAAAGCTCAGTATTGTATTTTTTAAAAAAATGCATTTGCTATTAGAAAGAGAGAATGGACAATGTTCCTATAGCTAATGCCTATTTTATCATCTTCCATGTATTTTCTCAGAACTCACTTGGGGTTCTAAGTACTACTAAGAATATTATAATATTCATTTAGTTTTTATGAGTTTTATGAGATCATAGATTCTTCTGTAATCTCTTTTCTACCTCTTCAATTTTAGGATTGAGAGAAATGAATTCACCCTTATGTCATTCAAACGCCACATGTTTGTTTTTTTAGCCATAGGCTAATTTCGCACTATTTATTTTAACTTTCATATTTTCTATTATTTTGTTAATATCTATTCTGATAGAAGAACTTTACAAAAAAAAGCCTAAATTATAAATATGATTTTGCTTTGTGAGGAAAACAGGGCAAACCAACAAATACACAAGCAAAAATACACAGCAAAGAAGCACCATTAAGTATAATACCAAATATGCATATAAAAACCAAACCATGAACAGGTGTAAGTGATTCTACCCTCAGTCCGATTCATACTTTTTTTTTTTGGAAATTTGATGATATTAACCTTGCTTTATGCTTTTTTTCATTATGGTATTAATAGGGTGACCCCTGAAGATTCTTGTTTCTTAGGAGTACATATGATCATAAGCAGAATTTAGCCCTAATTAAAATGGGATTATCATAGCATATCAAAGAAATGTGCTTCTGAAATGGGTATTCTTTTACTTATTTTCCTTTAACAGATATAATGAAGGTCAGAACATATTACCCCTTTCAAATGACTAGTCTCTGGAAAATATATCTGCCTTTGGTAAACAGATTTTTATGTCTGAATGGGAGATTAAATTTAGCCTTATTAATTTCTTAATGTATAAATTCACTATCAGAATCAGAGGAAAACAACTGAAAATGTCGAGAGCTTTGTTTTCTGAAGAAAATGACTTCTTGCTTATATAGTTTGATTATTCTCTACATTGAGGTAAAATACTTTACAACGGACATCTTGTAAAATAATTTCTGTAGTAGTATTATAGAGTAGGCTAAAGCTACTGTAAGAAAGAAAACCCCCAAATTCAGTGGTTCAAAGAACAATGAACCAGTTAACAGTGCAAGATAAGCATTCCAGTTTGGTGGGCAACTCTGCTCCAGTCAGCCGTTGGACGCCCAGGCAGGGAGCAGCTCTGCCATCAGCTGTTGGCTTGCAGGGCTTCGGGTGTCGCCATTCCAGCTGGCTAAATAGGGGAAAGCCAGGGAGTCTCCGGCCAGGGATATCCTCTGAAGCAGATAAAGTAGAATTTCCTTACATCATTTGTACTCATATTCCACTGGCAAGTATCCAGTCACACAGTCACACGGCACTACAGGGGAGACTGGAAAATATGGTCTCTCCATGTACGTAGAAGAAGGGAAGAACAGAAGCGCAGGCAACTGCAGTCTCCATATACTGATTATTAAAAATTATAAAACACCAATAACGTACACTGCAAGGTCTCCAGAATGTTATACAAACACAAAAGAATGTAACAAACACGTTATTTTTTTCTATTATGAGAATATTCAACAAGGTAAAAACCAAGGCAGGTCTCTTTGATTTTATGTTACCACATCAAAAAGATTTTTGTTATCAAACACACAGAGGAAATACCCAACTTAAAATAAATCTTGTTCTAAAAGCTGGGAATTCATTTTCTCATAGAAACAATGTTCTAAAAATGGCCAGGTTCCAAAGTTATTTCAAAAGGGCTCACTTACCTCCTGTGGTCTATCTGCAATGAAAAGTAATGGAAGACAATACTGTCCCGTAGCTCTCAAAATGGAACTATTAGCTAGAAATAATTTTTAAAAATATTTTTAATAAGGAAATTAAGTAGAGAAGGATATGATAGAGAGTGGGAAATGGGAAATGAACACTTTCATGTAAAGCCAAAGGGAACTTTCAAAAGCATTCTGGCACTGGCTCTTTAGGTTGATTTTTCCTCCTTCAAGGTTTATCACAAGCAAAATGAATGGTGCTTATCAGCCATGCATTACAGCTAGATTTTTGGGAACAAAATGGAAGAGAGAAAATACTGAACACAGGTGTGGAGGAGAGGGTTCTATAAAATAATCAGGGAAGGGAGGAAAAGTCCCCCGTGCTCCTGTCTCTACATCAACAAGTATATATCAAGAAAGATAGGCAGAAGGAAAGACAAAGCTGAGGGAGGGAAGAGAAATGAAGACTGACATATGCAGGATCTCTCAGGGGCAAGGATGAGAACAACTGGGGATTGAGTTTTCTCTGGTCCAACCACTAGGAATTTACTTACTGCAAAGAAGGTCTCAGGTTCAGAGAGGCAGCGTACAAGCGACTACGCGTAAAGAATGTTCATAGGCTGAGAGGAATTTAGGGAGTAACTGACTTCTATTTCATTTTTCTTTAATTGGCACAAGGAAAGTTCGTGATTTAAAATTTCAAAAAAAGGAAAACCTATCAAAATACAAATCAGAAGAATCTTCATGGCAGAAAAGACACATCTAAACAGGGTCCCTACAAATATACCCAGTAAAGCCTCTTCCCGCCTTTCCAGTACACATTTGTTTTTTCTAGCTGTTCTATTCCAGTACAACTTAATAGTTCCCCCAGTGCTTATAACATGACTTCTGAAGATGCTTGATCTTAAGTAAAAAGGCAATTTCAGGCAGCCTGATCTGGGGGGTAAGTCCTGTATCTTAAATGCAGTGGACGGCTGTTCTCTGTGAGTCTGACTGCTCACAGCCCATTGATTGCAGAACTCACCAAGAGATACTGGTTTCTCTCACTTGACAACTGCACGTACTATAATCAGAAAGGCATGACTTTGGGCTCCTCTAAAAAGCCCAAGCCTCGAATTGCTTTTGAAGCAGTATTTGGTCTAACAGTAGCACCAGCAACAATGAACCATTGCCATGGGCATCAAGAGCCCAGCCTTTAAAGCCTGAACACGGAACAAAGATTTCTTTAACTTCTGAAAATGAAAGCACACTTTGAAAATAAACAGATTCTCAAATTGGCTGCAAACTATTTAATCCAATTTTTTTTTTTTGTGGTTTCAGAGAATATTAATACAATCCTAAACATGTTGGCACAATTTTGCTCACAAATTTCTCTTATTCCAGCTTGCTGCTGTGTTAACTATTTTGCAGAGATGAAAGTTGATAAAACAAGGGATAGAAATGATGTGAGGTTTCAATACAAATGTTTGTTTGTATTCTGTCTGGAGTCTTAACTTTGAGCCTAATTAGCTGCATTATCTTGAGCAGGTCCCTAGACATCTCTGGATTTGATTCCTCAACTGGAAATTGAAGGGATTGGATGAGATGAGCTCTAAAATCCCTTCCAGCTTGACAGGCTATAATTCAAATTTTTTCAGCTTCAGTTGTGCCATGACAGGGAACTTTATTGGCAGTCTTGAATTACTTAAAGATGGAGCATACTGTTTCATGCCTATGCAATACTGCCCTGAACAGATATCTCACAGCTGTTCTGCTTCCTCCTGCTAGAGGCTGCTTAGATGGGGGTGAGACTGTGAAGTTCTGTGCCCAGCTTTAAAGAGTTTTTGAAAAGCTGCCATGTGACTCCTAAGAAGATTTTCCTATACAACCTGACTACCCAAAGCCAACTTTACAAAGCAACAAACAGGCATTCACAGTCAACACCAAGAAAAGCCTTCTCCTGCTCAGCCCCTGCCTTGCCACACAGAACTCTCATTCACAACAATATTGTCAAGTCTGGGCTCAGATTTTAAATAAAAGACTGATTTAAAAAAAGAAAAGCAATGACATTTCAGGGGCCTGGTTTTCCAGTATTTTCATGTGCAGTAATAAGTTCTGAGTGAGGATGTTTATCAGCAGGATGGACCAAAAACAAAACAAGTATAGGAAAAAACTTTTCTTTCTAATACCCACCTTGGGGCTAAGAACCGCAGCTGGTATTGGTCCTCATTTCTGAATCCTCACCAGGCCATCAAGTTCCCTCTTCCCCACTTCTCACTGAGAGACCAGGTTTCTGACCTCACACCTGAATCCTTGTCCCAACATAAGACCTCATATGAAAGGGAGTACCTCACTGAAAGATCAGGCCTCCAACCCAAAACTTCTGGTTTCAGTAGAAAGATCAAGGATAATAGCGAACTTGAACTGCAGTCTGTTCTAGGCCACACACAGTTAACCATTCAACCACTCTATTTGGTAAATACTCATTACAGTCATCCCTTTTTACACATGCAGAAACTGAGACCCAAACACATTAAATAAATTGCCCCAAATCAGCACCACCATACTGACGCTGATGTTAATCCACACACTTGTCAGTTTGCTTGGAGCCATCTATAGTGCTCTGTTCTCTCACCTTCAAGAGGGGTTAGGATAGCCAGGAGGAAGAAGGGTTAAAACTAACAGCAATTAAAGACTTCAATATATTTCGTTCTCAAATATTCTATCCTTTTTATAACTGTCCTCACTCAGGCTCTCTGAAGAAAGCTCTGAAAAGTGCATTAATTTATCTAACAAAAAGACTCACTCAGGTGCCTCTTATATATATAGTAACTACTAAACTGGCTGGTGTAGAGTAGGTTTGAAAGTAGAGAAAAGAACTCCAAGATGTGGTCCGTGCCCTAGGAGGATTATAACCCAGGACTGAAGCCTTTCAAACCTCTTCCAAACCTGTTACTTCCCAATGCATCTTCTTTCCTGCCTATATTAAATTAGAAAATCATTTACCTATAGTCTACTTTCTCTCAATCTTAGAAATTTGAATTTTAATCATTCATGTGATTTCTGCACTGTCTCTAAAATATATCCTAAGGATGTCCTTGAGCTCTCACAGTAAAATAATTACGTGCAAAGTATTTCTTCCTCCAAATCACCATTTCCTTTCCCAATTTCAGCCTACTAGAAAGACAGTAATTAAAATCACCTGCCTTTAATGATGATGCCATCCCGTCTCCCCTGGTTTCCTTTTCTGCACAGCACCCAGGCACGGGTGTTGATTGCCAAGGTCTGGAATTTTAACTCCCATATTTAGTTTTGTCTTGCTTGTTTTGCTTTTTTTACCTTGATTTTTTTTCCCTAACAACCCCCTCATTTGCTCCTGTATAAAATGACCAGGCAGGACTAGGAGCCCTTGCCTACAAAGACCCCCATAGTACAATCATGATTAGTCTTTTATACAAGAGACGGGAGACTGAAGTGCTACTCCATCTTTGATTAATTTCTGACACTTGGGTTCTAGTACATAGTTTTTGTTTTAACCAACACTTCCTTAGGGAACATAAGGTGCTAAAATTAAAACACAAAACAAAAAATGTCTCTGCCCTGAGGAGAAGAAAGATTTCCTTTTCTTGATTTACTCTCTGAAACTACCCAAAGCTGAATTGATTACCTACTTCCATCTAGAATCACTGGAGTATTGTGCAGTTTCCCTTCAGTTTGACACACTGTCATGACCCCTATTAGTAGATGGACTTCCCAGTTTTAAAGGCAACAAGTAACAGGAGGCTATTTCTTCTTAGGGTGTCCACTCTTTGTTCAATTATTTGTTGTAAAGCTCTACTGGTTCATAGACCTCACAGGATAATGACTTTTTTGAAAACCAGTGCTCACAAATTAATATATAAATTGAATGTTAAGAGTGAAGTCACAGAATAAAGTAAAAAATATATAATAGAATTACATTCACTTGATATTATGTTCCTGGTGCAAATCTATTTTAAAGCCTTACCTAAAAATTTTTTTCTGGATTTTTCAGTTGAATTTGGAACTGCTATTTGGGTCATTACTAGAAATGGAAGCAAGCCTATTCTGCCATGTCTCCTCTCTTTCAATGGCATCAATTATTTATGATTCATATATTCAGAATGTTAGATCTACATGTGACATTGGAGGTAATTTTGTAAGCCCTTGGTATAAGAACAATGCAGTCCCACCTGGAAATGCAGCCCTCTTGAAATAAACACACATGGGGGATACACAGGGAATAGGAGAGGGAAAGGGTACTCCCACTAGGCAGTCAGATCCGCCAGTCAATCCTGGGGTTCAAAAAATCACTGGCAGATCATACTTCCATCTTTCAGAGGTCCCAGAAAGCAAAAGCACTTGCCCAGGGTCACAAAGCTGATTTAAGCAGTAAGAACTAGCACTCCCTGGGTCATCTACTAGTATGGTCTGTTATCCAGTAAAAGATACACACCACCAGGCATGTCCTTTAAAATGCACATGGTTACCTTAGTCATGGTCGTCTGTGGGCTACTTTCCCGATTTCGTTATATATCGACCTGGAAACTTACCAATCCTTCTAAAAAATAGTTTAACTTCTTTTGCTACGCAAACTGTCTATGATGAGGAGTCTTTGATACTGCTGAGCTAGCCCACTCCTCACTCCCCACCCATCACCCTCAGCACAGATGAAAGGAACCTGCTTAACCCAGACCTCAATTTGTGATGCCACTGTCATCTTTTCACTTTGAACTTGTGCCAATTCCACACTTCATTCTCTCAGCTATTTTTGATTCTTGCCCTACTCTTTAACTACATACTGTACTGGTAAAGACTACAGATTTGGAGCCCCACTTCCTGGTTTGAATCCCAGCTTTGCTACTATCTAATAATGAACCTTGGGTAACGTACTTAATATCTCTCTGCTTTGACTTCCTAATCTACAAAATGGGTCAAATAATAGTGCCTACCTGATAAAGTTGTTGTAATTTAAAAAGTTAATGTACAAGAAGCGTTTAGAACAATGCCTGGCACAGAGTATTTTGAAACAGAAAATTATAATTATTGGATTTGCCGTTAAGTATCTTCCCACCTAAGAGCTTGCAGATAATAACAATAACACTTACATGACCAGGCACTGTGCCGAATGCTGTACACACGCTATTCTAATTAATCATAATCACTCTTTTTGTGCTACTACTATTACCTTCTCCTCTCTCACCCCTTATTTGTTTTGAAATAAGAAAACTAAGGTCTGAGACGCTGAATAATGTGCCGCTGGTCACCCAGGTAGTAAGAAGCAGAGCCAGGACTTGAACCATGATCTGTCTCGGCAACTTTCCAAATCTCTGAGAAAAGGGCCTTCGAGTTCTTTTAAAGTTCTTGTATTTAAATGTGTTGACTTTTCCCATACAGGTCAGGAAGACTGGGATCTCCAGAGGGAAGGGAAGGGGGAAAATGTCTCTTGGAAAATGTTCAGGCACGGGATAAGGATACATCAGTGTCATAACCAGGCCCACCCCCTACCTTCCACTGTGCCATTCAGCACTCACGTGGACTATACTGCCAGAGGCCACCCCCAACCCACTGCTTATTTGAGTACAATATTAGGGAATGTTGTTCTAACTCAAACCATAGTGTTGGTGTTTACAATTTCAGTATCAGTAGTTCTTGAAATCGTTTATTTCTACCCCAGCTTCAAGGTATAGGGAACGTCTCTTCCTTTCCCAGATTAGAAAATAAAAATTATGGTTTTCCTCTATTCCTTCAGAGCCTATAGTAGCCAGTATCTCGCCACTCCTGCCCCAAACCGACCTATTCTCAGTTGTCAGCATTTCTTCCATTAGTCTTAAATGGTGTCTTCAGTGGTCTGGGGGTGAAGGGACAGGAGAGGGAAGAGAAGGAAAGTCCTTGAGTTTGCTAGAGGACAAGTATGCACTGCCTTGTCCCTGCTCCTGTAACACCTGCCCACTCCTGTATCTCCTCTGGAGTTGCCTACCTTCTTTACTCCCACGTTGCATCCCAGACCCTTCACTGAGAACCTCCCAGAACAGCCTCTGGGTGCTCCCCTGAAATGCAAGTGAATCAACTACATGGCCTGTTTTTTCCAAAGACCCACCCATAGTACCCATGTTGGGTTTGGCTTATTGGCTAAATCTAGGAAAGGGAAGAGCATGGGAAGGATTTTTACTCTATTCCCTCTCCCCACACCCACCATCATATTTAGCTGTCAAACTATTCAAAAATGTCAGAAAAGCTGAAATTGATTGTTACATAAGGAATGGTAGAAAAGCTGTTTGAAGAAAGATAAATAGGGCTCTGGAGGATGCCAAGGGAGAAAGAAATGCTGATGAGCAGCAACGAGATTGACAAAGGAAAGATAAGCAGGCAAGTATGTTTCTAGGACCAGTGGAAGAAAAGAAAGGGGGAGACTGGCAAGTTGGCCTCAGATATAAGCCTTAATCCAAGAGTCCCCTAGTGCCATTCCAGCCTCTCTGAATTGATTCTAAATTTTCCTAGCATCCTGAGTTCCTTCCCTGCTGGGCACCTTGCCTCAGTCCCTGAAGCCACCACCAGCTACCACTGCTTGGCACAAAAGGTAGGTGAGAGGAGAGGGAGAGTACATCTCCAGAAGAGGAGATATGTTCCTGCAGCCCTAGTCGTACTCTGAAAGTACAACTTTAGAAACAAGGTCATAAATGTTGTTTGGCCTCTGTAGTGGTTTTAGAGGTATGCTTCAGTTGTTATAGGATCATTAAGGGTTTTTCTGGGTCTGTAACCTATACATGATGTGTAGTGGACGTTGCTGGTGCCCTGCACAGATCCTCTTCTCAGACTGGTACCTGCATCCCTTGCTGCCGTGAGTGTTGGTTGCAAACTGCAGCTGCCCTGCTCTCAGAGAGTACCTTTGCCTTTGGGGGAACAGAAGGTGCCTTGCCTTGGGGGTTACCACCAACCCCCAGCCAATGAGTTACTGACAGTGGGGGTGCAAAAGGCCAGCCTCCTTGACCCAAGGGACCAACTCTGTGGTGCAATTTCTGCTTTAGAATTCCCCACAGAATCAGGCTGAAGCAGGTCTCCTGCTGAGACCATGTCCTTACTTGGCTTTATTTATTCCCCACTGTACTATGCAACCTCCCCTCCCCTTCTCCTGAGGCATGCTCCCAATAAGTCACTTGCATCAGAATCCCTGTCTCAGGCTCAACTTCCAGGGAACCCTACCTCAGACACATGTTCACTCCATATGTTTATTAAAGGTCCTTTAATGTCACCAGAGTAATACATCTCTGGAAAAAAAACAAAAATGAAACAAGGAGCAACTTAACAGGACCCTAAACCAAATTTGGACATATAACCCAACTTAATTTATAACATTCCTAGGCCTATACCTAATAACTGCTCTCTTGCAGACACTAACAGACCACATTCTATCAAATCCAAAATGAAGACTTATTTATTCATACTCTAACTTTTCTTACTACAGAACATGTATTAATATACATATTTTAAAAATTAGCTATGCTAGCATTTATCATTAACCAATACATTTGTTGCAATTCTTAAAAATGTGGCTGGATGATTCTAAATTATTTTGTAATAATTATTCTTATTTTAAATTTTAAAAAATTTAAATTTTAAATAAAAAATTATTTTTAATCACTTTCTGGGTTTTTTTTCCTCCCATGAACTATAAATTCTGCTATTGTGGTCCCTGATAAGCATGTTCTGGTTAATCCAGCAGTGTTATAAAACAGATAAAATTTCCAGCTTGCAATTAATAAACATATAATTAAATATATGTAGGCAAAGCAAAAGATAATTTAATTTTTCTGCTAGGATTCAGAAGTCATTTCAGGGTCATCACTATAAGCCTCAATTATAGTACTGCAGAAGTATAGGGAGATTGGTGAATAGCATTCAGGTTGGAAGAATGCCAAACAGACCAGATTTTACTTCATGTATTTACAAAAATGCAACTTCATAACACCAGGTACCACACTCACCGTTTTCCCCCACTATATTGATCCTAGTATAGCCTCTTATATAGAGTCCCCTATAATTAATCTCAGCTGATTAAATCCATTCTTCTAGTCTATAATAAAAAAATCAAGACTTTTTCATTTTCATGGGATTATCCTCTCAAAAAACTTCTACTGAAAGAGGACCCAATCATATTTTAAATCCTGTTTCTGAATATATTTGCAAGTATTCCTTTTGGTAGAGCCTGCTGCAGTTCCCATTTACAGTTTATGCTGTATTTTCATTCCATACCGTACTTTATTGTTTAACAAAATACATCACCCTCCTACCCCCCCCCCCAACAAACTATTGGAGAGTCTTTTAAGGAGTAGTTTATGACTTGGTAACTAATCTTTTTTTTTTTTTTAAAGAAGAAACTATCATGACACAAAAAATTCCTACAGATATGAGAACTGTGCTCTGTTTCTAAAAAGCCCTTTTTTGTTTGTCAAATAAATCACAATATTTATAGATCTTTATCTTATTTCAGTATGCATACAAGATATTCATTAAGAATGAGAAAAAATACCATATCTACTTGCTTTCCACACACATCTACTGAAGAGGAGAGATGACTTTTTTCCTTTTCCTTCCAAATTTATCAGTAACAGTGACTAAATGAAGGCTTGGTAAGATAGGCTAACTCTAAATGACCCCATCTATACAAATTGTAGCATATGACTTCAGGCTTCCAGGTAGTCTTGATGTCACAAGATTGTGGCTGTGACTCCATCTATCACAACTATATTCCAGGCAATAATAGTCTTGAGTCAGCCCTGCTAGCAACACCCCCCCACAATATATACAAATAAGGAGTCCCGTACAACACCTCCCATCCACATATCATGGCCTATACTTAGTAACCCCTATCTGCAAGGAAGGTTGTGAAATGAAACTTTTCACTAGGCACAAAATCAGATTTGTTACTAAGAGAGAAGGGAAGGAAGGAAACGGGATAGGCAACTAGTATTACCTGCCTCATTTTCTTTTTTTGCATGTTTCCTCAGATGAACTATGAGTTCACAGAAGGCTAAGATTTTTGTCATATTAATTTTTGTAATCTAAGAACCTAGCACAATACCATAGCTTATTGTTTTTTTTAATGTTTATTAATTACAGACAAGATCAAAGACAAGTATGACAGGTGAGTGACATTAGTTTGTTCCATTTATATTGTCACTCACTTGTTTGTTATTTCAACTAATATTAATTGAGCTCCCAGTTTGAGCCAGGTCCTGTATCAGGCATGGGGAATACTGTGATAAATACAACATAGTCCCTGGCTTTACGAAGCAGGTGGAGGTAAGGTTAGAGGAGGATGGGGATGGCTCTAAAAGTAACAGGCAATTTCAAGGTTACATGGTAAGAGAATGAGAAGTGGTCCTGAGCCACCGTTTGAGAGGGAATGAAGCTGTAAGTAGTCTGGGTGAAGCACAGAGTGGGGAAAGAAGTAGAGAAAAAGAAGGAAAGCTAGGAGGGCTAGGTGATAAAGAAACTTACAAGTTTTAGTCATAAGTCCATAATTTATCCCTGCCAGCACACATACCTATTTGTTGTGAGAAAATGTTTGTTTCTCCCTTAGACTTCCTCATTAAAAAATTTCCCAACACTTTGCCCTTGATGGATCTGACCCACTGATAAACTTCTTGGCTGGCCTGAACTGTAGTCACAACCGTGTTCCATGGACCTTATCCAAGCATAGAGCAACCGTCTTCCCAGCATCCCATCTTATAGGATGATGTTCCCTGGTGGACCAGTTTGGGAAATGTTGGTCTAGACACATATTTCTCAAACTTGGCAATATGACTCCACTGGACACCATAAAAAAGAGTTGCCGGGGATTTCCAGAGAAAGGGACTGATCCCCAGAAACTGCAGATGTGAACCTGGTTTTCTTAGTCTGTTAACACCTTGGGTTTCAGTTCCATGAGTCACCGGAGGAATATAGGTCTGGCTGGACTAACCATACCACTTCAGCAATGTTACAGTCAAATAAGTTAACCCTATGACGATTTGGCTAGTAATTAAAACACTGTCATCTCTTCCCACAAGTAATCCAAATCAGTTCAGTTTGTAACATATACAGCTAGAAATGTATCTACATCAATTCCTGTTTTCTTTGCCTACCTTACAGAAAAAGACACCCCCTAACCATGAAGCAGAGATTCCAAGAAGAGAGAAAGATTTGAAGATGATATACTACTGGCCTTAAAGATGGAGGAAGAGGCCACAAGCCAAGGAAAGCAGGTGGCATAGAAGCTAGAAAAAGCAAAGAAATGGATTCTCCCCTAGAGACTCCAGATGGGACACAGCCCACACCTTGATTTTAGAATTTCTGACCTCCAGAACTGTAAGATAACACATTCTTGGTTTTAGCCACCAAGTTTGTGGTAACTTTTACAGTTAGCAATGGTGTAGTAATACATCTCTAGATGGTGTCTTCCACCCCCTCATTCCCACAGCTCTCAACGTAAGTCTCTCTTGGATTCTCCTGTTTTCTGAATCTACCCTCTCCAACTGTTTTCTTGAAAATCAAATCCGATTATGTCACAGGGCTTGAAATGCATGAATACTCACGGATTCTAGTTAGGTTACTTCTGGGAATATAATTAGAAACCAGAAATAAGGGTTGTTTACAATATTGGACAAATGTCCTGTCAAGGACATTTGGTGTGATCTCAGGAAGGTTTAACAGATGTGATTACAGCTAAGAAAGCTTAAAACAAATTGCACTATACACTGAAGAAAGAATGCATTAACCACATGGGGTTGAGGTAGAGAAGAGATTTTTCTGTGTTTATTCAGGACAGGACAGAGGTAAATTCACTGACTTTGGCAGCCATCAGTAAGACACATTCTGGTTTGAAGGTGGGGATACCTCACCAGGTACCTGGATCCTCGTAAGTGCTTATCCTAAACAGAGGTTATAGTTATACTATCATAGTAAATTTCATCCTGATTTAAATGCTAGTCACACAAAAGCTGGTTGTCATGAGTCAGTCCACTGTTCACCTCTGGACGCATGATAAAATTGAGGTCAAGACCCTACTGGTGACCAACAGAAACTAGATGAAGGTTCTTCTACTGCCACTACCTCCTAAGAAAGTTAAAGGATATGTCCTTGGGTAAGGTCCTGAATCCTAGTTTTAACAAGAGCCACAATCCTGCCAGCTATCACTCACTCCTGTTTCAAGACCTCCACAAAAGAGGGATGACTATCAACAACAGCAACAACATAAAAGGGAGGAAAGTTCTAAGAAGGAAGGGGAGGTCAAAATTGGCAAACGCCACAAAGGGCATGACAAAATGGGGATTAAATTTTTCCATTAGATTTGGCAATTAGGCGGGTGACTGATGTTCAGCGGCGTGAAAGGTTGACAAGGGAATGAGCGCTTAGGAAATGTTAACATTAAAGCTGGAAAAGTCCTCTGAGAAGAGGATCCATGCCCTACAGAATCACCTTAAATAAAATTCCCCCAGGTTTTGCATTTGAATCATAGAGAACTCATTTTTGTCCTCAAATCCTCCAAACCTTAATCAGCCAAATTTGAGTCTTAGTATCTCTGTCTCTCCTCAGTTCACCGAGAACTTAAAGGAACTAATGAGCTGTGCAATAACTCCAGAAAGGTCAAAAAACAAGAGGAAGAAACAAAAGGCCTACAAACACAAACTCAAAACAAAACAAATCAGGTCCTCAGTAAGATGAGCTGTAACAAGTTTGCTTCAGATTTAATATCCCTGTTTTGATTAAAAAAAAAACAGTGCAGAATTAAAAGGGGCATTTTATAATTGGAATGTTTTCTTGTATCTCATCCACTATCTTCACTCCATCTTCCTCCAAATTAATAGCTGCTGCTGAGTTGTGGGCATGTGTGAGCACAAGCCTGGACCAAAGGCCGAATTTTGTCCAGTGGCTAGAGTAATTACGTGCCATTTAAAAAAAGGGGGGGTGGAAGAGGGAGAACAATATACGTATCTGCGTTTCCAGATGAAAGCACGGGTTTTCTTCCTCGACCGTTTGCTGTATTTGGGGGTGGGGGTTGGGGAGAGAAGGCAGTTTTCTGACTCTGAGCCCAGCTCTTTCTAAACTTGGTTACTCACGTCTGATTCATTCGCTGTGTTTTTCGTCTCCTGTCTCTGTCACTGCCTGCTGCTGAGAAGGGGGTCGCTGAATCACTGCCACTCCAGAGGAAAAGCAATTCAAACCCAGTTCTTGGGGGATGGAAGGGCTTTCTTTTTCTTTTTCTTTTTTAAGGGTCTGCAGAAAAAGCCTCCTACTTTCCGGGATGACCGTAGAGGGCAGTTTTACAAGTCTCACCCCGGGCTATGGAAGCCTGTGGTCCTGTGAGAGTCAGTAGGCACCGGTCACCTCACCACTTCGGGCTTCCCGGTCCACAGGCCTCGGCGGTGTTGGGTGTGTGGTGGTACGAGCGGCGGCGGGGCCGTGCTAGGGGCGCCGGGGTGAGCTTGGCCCGGTGGGCCCGAGCGGGCGGGCCACGTTCCCCGCCGCTTTAAAAGCTCCCACAATGCAGCGCTGGCGTCCCAGTTCCGTTACAATGTCTCTCACGGCGCCGGCGAACCGGCGGGGCGCGGGCGGGGAAGCCGGGGAGCCGCGGCTGTAACCCGAGCGCCCGGCCGAGGGGGGCGCCCCCGCGCCGCTCCTCTCGCGCGCTCTGCCCGCGGCCCGGCGAAGGGGCGGAGCCGCCCGGCCGCCCGAGCCCGGCCCGGCCCCCAGCCCAGAGGCACCGGCCGCGGGAGCGAGCCGGCCGCCAACTCCGCCGTCCGGCACAGCGCCCGCCGCCCCGCTCCTGGCCGAGCCTCGCTTGACCGCCTGCGGCCGCGGCGACGGCGCTGGGGGCGGCTCCTGCGGGCGGCGCAGAGGCTGCCCGCGCGCTAGCACACCGCGGCAGCCCCACCAGGGGCGTCCGCACTCACCTTAGCGCCGGCGGGGAGGTGCGCGGAGAGGGCGCGCCGGGAGCCAGGGCCTCCCGCCAGTGCGGGGCGCGCGGCCCGCCGAGTGCGGCGGAGGGAGGCGCGACGGGCGGCGCGGCCGGGACAGGCGCTGGGCGGCCGCCGAGCTTCGGACGCCGCCGCGTCCCCAGCGCTCCGGCCGGCCCCGCCAGGCGGCCTGCCGGGGGCGGCGCAGTTGCGAAACTGAGTAAGTATTAACTTTACTCGGCCGCCGCGATTTCTGGGCAGCGTTTGGGACCCTTCCCTCCTCCTCCTGGAGCCTCCGGGCTCCCCCTTCCCCGCCCGCTCGCCCCTCTGTCGACACCTTGGGTTTCTTCGCCGGTTCTGCCCTCCGGCCTCGGGCTCCCTGTTCCTCCGGTTCACCTTTCCCGGTTGGGTTCGCCTTTGCGCGTTCTCCCCGCCGCACACACGCGCCTCTGCTTGAGAAGTACAGGCTTGTGCCCTGCTTCTCGGTTTCCTCCCAGTGTCCTTGGCAGGGGAGTTTAGAGGCCACTTTTGTTGGCCAGGGAACCGTATGTATAGCTTCTTTAATATTTGTCTCTCCAAATGAAAATCGGATGCTCGCTTGCCGCGTGGCGGTTTGGTGAACGTCTCTCCTCTGAAAACACGACTGGTTTTTAGGTTTTAAAATTTTGTTTGAACCCTTAACCATCATCCTCTGTCCCTGTTTCCCTTTGCCGCCAACCCGTCTGGGGAGGGGAGTCCAAAAGAAGGGACTTTCAAAGTAATTCCGTTTTGCAGACTAGAAACTTTGCGAGGGTACATCGCGGAAGGCTTAATAAGCTTCAGCCTGAAGGGACGTGAGCTTTGAATGTGGGTCCTTGTGCGGCACTGGAGCTTACAAGCCGAGTACCTGGGTTCGTAATCGAGTGTTGCGTTATTTTAGCATCGTAGAGCCGCCTGGTGTTGCTAAACCACTACTTTTTCAACATCAAATGGCATCTTGAGCAGTGCAAGCGTTGAATGTAATTACGGGTCAGTATTGCCTCTGATCTTTAGGGATTTAGAAGGGAAATAGATGCAGGGCACATTTCCTAGCTGACTTAAACCCATCAGGTTAGCTGTGTCAGTACATCAAAACCTTGTATTAAAAAAAAAAAAAAAATTCTTCCAGCCTGGTAACAGCGAGGAGAAACATTTACGGATTTTCCAGTATGATGTGGCTCAGCAATTCCTCATTAGACCCGTTGTGTCACCAGAAAGGACCTTTAAATATGTACAGATCTCTGCTTTTCTGCCGATTGGATTAACCACTTATTCTGGTAGAAGGCCTCAGGTAGTTTCCCCCCCCCCTTTTTTTTTTTCAGTTTTTCATCTTTGGGTTGCCAGGAGTTGGCCATCCTGTTATGAAGGAATAGAAAATGGGAAGCTTTCTTAATGGATTTTCAGCATCCCGTCCTTTGCCTGGGTGAGGCAGTAGTGAATGCCAGCTAGACCTCTCTGCAGGGAGAGGTGCCAGGTGGACACAAGAAACAGGAGGAAGGACACAGTAGTACTATCATTTTGGAGGGTGGTTTGTGTGAGTGTTTATCTTTTAGTGGGCATATTAATGCTACTTTTTATTTATCTCCATGGCATACTCTCCCAAAAAACCGTGAAAATTGCATATGGCCATACCCTACTTTAAGAACACTGAATGTAATTTGATTATTTTGTTGAAGGATCAGACCCACCAAAATATAATTTGTAATGTAGGTGATAAAACCTTTCAAAAATCTCCCCCTTCCTCATTTTCTCCCCTTTTAAGAGCCTCAAGCTGGTACTTTCAATAATAGACACAATTGTTAGTAATAGGTTGAGTTCTTTCTAGGTTCATTAATCAAGCCTAATTTCTGGGCTTCAATAGCTGAGGGGGACATCAGCCCAGAGAGGGAGAAAATCATGAGACTCTGCAGATAGGAAAGGCATTTCAGTTTGCTAAAGTGTCATTGTGCTGCAGGGAAAAGCTTTTAAAAAGCCGAGAGAATGTTTAGGTTTTTAGCTTGCATGTTTACTGAATTTGGCATTTGGTTAAGATATTTGGGAATTGCAGATATTAAATTCTATACAGTTGTGGTATCATTTCTTTTTGCCTAACATTCTGTTCTTTTAAGGTTTTGGTTTTTTAATGGGAATCGCAATTCTTAGCTTTTGTAGCCTTCTGTACTGGGTGGCTTGCATTAATTTTGGACTTGAACACCTTCGCCATTTTTGAGAAATAATTTTTCAGAATTTCTTGCTCAGTTGATCTGTCTTATGTGGATGTATGTATGGCTTGAGAGTAAAAATATTGTTTGCTGCTTGATCTATCTTATGTTGATGTATGTATGGCTTGAGAGTAAAAATATTGTTTGCTGCTGGGTATTGCTGCTTTTTTCATCATGGTTCATTCCTGGCATCGTGGCTTTGCTCCTTTATTGTAAAACAGTAAGGTCCTAGATACCTTGCTAGAGTTCGAAACATTGCAAAACTCTGCAGATAGAAGTGGAGTGGGGTTGGGAGTGGTAAAGGAAAACAGTATGCAAAATAAATCTGAGAATTTGGATTTAAAAAATAAGGTATCACCTGTTTACTCTTCTTGGGTGCTAGCTTGCTCCAACCCTAAATAGATTTCAAAATGCAAAGTGTAGAAATAGTTTGTAAGAACTGTGTATTGTGGAAAGAATGCTTACCCCACAGCCAGCCAACCAGACTTGGATGGCAGATGTGACTTTGTCACTTTGAACTGAATGAGTTCGTCATGCAACTTCAACATCATGATCTACAGTTTGCTTTCTGTTAAATGGGGATACCGCTACTAAAAAGGGATTCTGTGACAAGTAGAATATCTAATATAGTGCCTTGTACATCGTAGCCAATAAATGGCATTATCTCACACTTGTCCAGAACTGAGCTCTTGATTACCCAAGCTTTCAAACAGTTCCTCCTCTGTTTTTCATCTCATCCATCCAACATGTGGCTCAGGCCAGAAGGCTGGAGTTTATCCTTCATTCTCTCTTCTGTTCTTTCACCCCTTCCAACCTCCCCCCACCTTATCTACTTTTATGGAAAAATCTCTTTCAAATCTATTTGATTTTCAGCCTCCACTATGCTTCCATTCTACTTGAAGCCACCATTATCTTTCTGCATTGCCTTTTGCACATACGCTGTACCCCTTCCAGTCCCTTTTCCCACCAGCAGCCTAAAAAGAAAAAAAAGTCACTTGATGTTTAAAGTCTTCAAAGCTCTTAGGAAACACATTTATTTCTCCAGATAAAATATGAAATCTTCAACATACCTATAAGGTCCTGCATGATTTGGCCACTACCCCCACATCTTCATCCTTTGCCAGCCACATTGTCCAGTTCTCCAGCAGACTCACTTCAGGGCTCTTGCTCATGCTATTGGTCTCTATTTTAGGACCATCTCCTTGAGTAATTTGTCATCCTTGGGTACGAATTCAGATACCCTCTTTATAAATGTCTTATCACCCTTCTCATCATGTAACTTAGAATCCCTTTATTTTCTCCCTCATAGCACAATCATCTTTCCTTTTTAATGTTTGTCATAACTTATAATTATGTATTATTTAACTACTTAATGTGTATCTCTTGCCTTTCCAGGGCAGAAATAATGCCTGGTTTATTCACTAGTCTATACTCAGTGCCTGATGCATTTAGTAGGTGCTCAATAAATGGTTATTATTGTAATGAATAAGATAATAACATTAGCTTTGTATTTGTATCTTGATTGCCTTCTTTATCACTGTTTAATCTGCTTTTCATAACAGAAAAGCCAGACTGACACTCTCCTGTTTTTCTTCCTTGCTGGTGTTATATGTAATATGAAACAGCCTTTGCAGATACTAGGCAAAATTAATGCATTTGGGCTCTGTGGAAAATTCAGAGTAATAAATTGAGATACCTTTTAAATTAGTGTTACCCTTGTGATTTTCTTTTGTAGATAATCCTTTTTCTAAGTAGATCATTAAAGTAATTATGCTTTTTTTTATCAGCACAGGATTACTGAAAGAAATCTTACTATGTCATATTATTTTACACATGTCATGTGATACATTAGTCAGCAGCTGTTGATCACTCAGTGCCACACTTCAAAGGAAGATAGAGAAAACTAGTAGAGAAATGAGAGTTATAGCTCTAAGGATGTTTAGTACTGTCCAGTTGTTGATGTGACTTGCATAAATAACTAGATATCATTTGAACATTTAGTTAAGGTAGCTGAGTAGTTGTTTAAAAATTGGAGCCACCTAGAGGTCTGGAAATTCTTTTTCCTTCTCTCACTAAAGCATTCCTTCTTTTAGCCAAAAAAGTCTCATGACATTCCAAGACCAAGGAAGGCTTCAAGCTTTGAGTATTTTTGTCATGTGGTTGCTCTTTACAAATTATGAGTTTGATGCACTATAGCTCTAAAGTATTTATGTTCTTCTTATTATTTCTAGTCTCTAATTCTTACATAATCACCCACATTTTCTTTCGGTTCTTAGGACTTCAGTTTCATTTTAGAATTTTCCCTTTTACCCTTAGAGTATAATTCCAGTTCCTTTCTAGTTTTGTATTTTGTAGGTCATAAGGTATACAGAGAATTTAGGAGTTGATTCTAGTTCTTTCATGATTTATTGGTTTGCACTTAACCTCTGGGTTTCTCCTGAATGCTATGCTTCATAAGTGGTCTGGACTCTGAGTTTTTGTCAGCAAAAAGCTGGATGCCCTTGGGTTGGGAGAGCAGGGAAAATTAAAAAAGCATTTTTAAGTCCTTGTTATGTGCCAAGCTCTGGGCTAAGTGCTTTCACAAAAGAAGAACGAGTAGTTCACCTGATTAAAATCATAAAAAGGAACCTTAAGCTTTTCATACATTTGCTTTACTCAAGAAAATTGTTCCTGTTGTTCCCCCATTTACCCACTCTTTATTTTCTAGTTGGGAAGGCCTGACAAGATAGAGAAGCCCTCTCTAGCCCAACCCATTACCTTAGCTTTTTATTCATTTAAACCTGATTTTACTTGTCTAAAAATATTGGAACTGGGGCCAGAGAGGGGCATGCCCTTTGATTTGTCTTTGAGGTAGGTCTCTGTGCCCCAGGACATTTGCACCGTGAATAGCTACCACTGTAGCTGGTAGGAGGAGAAAAAAGTTATTGTTTAAAACCTGTTATTTTTTTCCCTCATGTATACATGCTTACTTGGTTACTTTGGGTGACCTTGAACAAGTTGCCTGGGGTTTTATAGCACCAATAATATCTATTACCTATTTATTTCACAGCCTTGCTATAGGATTTAGAAGTCTTATTTTTGGTAGTGTTTTTTTTTTGCCACATTCAAATATATCCCAAAGCTCATTACAATTAACTCCAGTGCTGTCCAAGTTTTATGCATCAAGAAAAATATTTTCTTACTCAGTAGCATGTGTTTTAACTCTTTGTTTTGATAAGAAATCGGATATAAGTACAGGTTGTAACAAGAGGAGAATTGTAATAATTTTCTACCAGTTTTATTCATGTGGGTGATATATTTTGTCACTTGTTAACTGTCACTGGCCCCTGGCTATATCAGGTTTATCTTTATAGCAATTTTATTATTGGAAAATCACTTAAAATTATTCTTCAGAAAGAAGCACATAGATTGAAAAAAATTAGAGTTCTCTTAATGGGTAGGTATTGGACAGAAAAGTAAAATATCACTCTAATTTTTGCTTAAAATATTTGAACAGATTTATAATTTCTGAAACCCTACATAGAAATACTATCAAAGATAGGTTGGGAATAATTTGCAGTGTTTAATGTAAAATTTGGTCATTTCTGAAACAGGTTCTAATATTTGATGCCATTAGATGTCAGGAAGCCTAAAATAGTTTACTTGAGCTATATTTTATTTTCTTTTAGTATATAATGATTTGCTTTTCTATTTCGTTTTTTAAAAATATCTTTACTGAGGAAAACTGAGATAAACAGCTACTGACATGCAATGAACTGCACACATTTAAGTGTACAGTTGGATAAGCTTCTGACCTACATATATGAATATGAAATCATCACCACAATCAAGATAGTGAAAATATACATCACCCTCCCCAAGTTTCTCCAGTCCCATTTGCAATCCCTTGCCTGTCCATCATCCCCTCCCCCCAGAAGCTTTGCTTCTGTCTCTGCAGAGTAGTTTGCATTTTCCAGAATTTAAATGAATGGAATCGTGTAGTATATAGTTTTTTTTGGTCTGGCTTCTTTCACTCAGAATAATTATTTGGAGATACATTTATGTTGATATATGCAACAATAGTTCACTTCTTCTCATTGCTGAATAGTGTTCCATTGTACGGCTATACGACAATTTATGTATGTACCTGTTGATGGACATTTGAGTTGTTTCTAATTTTTGTCTATTAAAAGCTGCTGTGAACATGTGCATATCACCCTTGAATGGACATATGCCTTCATTAGTCTTGGGTAAGAACCTAGGAGTAGAATGGCAGGATCATGGTAGATCTATGTTTAGCTTTTTCAGAAATTGCCAAACTGTTTCCAAAGTGGTATCATTTTACTCTGCTACCAGCAATTTATAAGCATGATGATTCCTTCACATTCTTGCCAACACTTAGTATGATTGGTCTTTCTTTTTCATTTTTTTATTAGTCTTTTTCATTTTAGTCATGAGCAATATTTCATTTTGATTTTAATTTGCATTTCCCTAATGACCATGGTGTTGAGTATCTTTTGATGTATTTTTTGCTATCTTTATATCTTCTTTGGTGGTCTGTTCAAGTATTTTGCTCACATTTTTATCGGGTTGATTGTTTTCTTATTATTGAATTTTGAGAGTTCTTTATATATTTTGGGTAAGTCCTTCATCAGATATATGCTGTATAAAGATTTTCTTCCAGTTTATGGCTTCTTTCATTTTCACAGTGATTTTGAAGATAAGAGGTTTCTAATTTTGATGAAGTCCAGCTAATGATTTTCTTCTCTTATGCATTGTGCTTTTGATGTCCTTTTTAAGAAAACCTTTGCCTAAGCTAAGGTCACAGAGATTTTCTTCTAGAAATTTTCTGTTTTTTTTCCTAGAAGTTTTATGGTGTTACATTTTACGTTGAAGTCTATGATCTATTTCAAGTTATCTTTTTAAAATAGACTTTATTTTTTAGAGCAATCTAAGGTTCACAACAAAACTACACTGAAGGTACAGAGATTTCCCATATACTCCCTGCCCCCACACCTGTATTCCCTCCTCCATTATCAGCATTCCCCACCAGAATGGTACATTTGTTGCAGTTGAACCTACATTGACATAATCATTATCACCCAAAGTCCATGGTTTCGTTTACATTAGGGTTCACTCTTGGTGTTCTAAGTACTATGTGTTTGGGCAAATGTATAATGACACGTATCCATCATTATGGCATCATTGAGTAGTTGCACTGCCCTAAAAAATCCTCTGTGCTCTGCCTATTCATCTCTCCCTCTCAACTAACGCCAGGCAACCACTAATGTTTTTACTATCTCTGTAATTTTGCCTTTTCTTGAATGTCATAGAGTTGGAATCATATGGTATGTAGCCTTTTCAGATTGGCTCTTTTACTTACTAATATGCATTTATGTTTCCTCCATATCTTTTCATAGCTTGATAGCTCATTTTAGCCCTGAATAATATTCCATTATCTGGATATACCACAGTCTGTTTATCCATTCACCTACTGAAGGACATGTCTGCTTCCAAGTTTTGGCAATTATAAATAAAGCTGCAGTAAGCATCCATGTGCAGATTTCTGTATGGATATAAGTTTTCAATTCCTTTGGATAAATACAGAGGAGCACAATTGCAGGGTCATATGGTAAGAGTATGTTTAGTTTTGTAAGAAATCACACTGTCTTCCAAAGGACTTTTCCAAAGAGTACCATTTTGCATTTGCACCAGCAATGAATGAGAGTTCCTGTTCCTTCACGTCCTTATCAGCATTTGGTGTTGTCAGTATCTTGTATTTTGACCATTCTAATAGGTGTGTAGTGATATCTCATTGTTGTTATATTTCCCTGATGACATATGATGTGGGGCATCTTTTCGTATGCTTATTTGCCATATCTATATCTTTGGCAAGGTGTCTGTTAAGGTGTTTGGCCTGTTAATATTTTATATTGAGTAAGTTTTGGATTGAAGTTTGTTTTCTGCATATTGAAATCTAATTGTTAAAAAGACTATTCTTTCTCTACTGAATTGCCTTTGCATCTTTGTGGAAAAGGAGTTGTCTGTTGTATCTCCTTTTATTTTATCAATGGGACATTCACAGCTGGAAAACACAAACTAAAGAAAAAGTAACTAAATCGTGTACTTGACAATGAATGTATTTTTGTCATGTTTAATAAAATTTCTAGTTTCCTTACTGTAGCCTTTATGTAAACCTCTTCTACTCAAACATTTCTTCTTTTCCCTTTCTCTTTTTGTAATTTGCTATGTATTATAATAATAAAGTCTGGTGATGGGGGGACATGCATAACTTACCCCTTTAAATTTTAATTATCTTTACTGTTAGTGAAAATTATTTCTGTTTTCTCGCTCTGAAAATCTCCCAACCTAGATCACACCTTCCATTTTAATTTTTCTAATTTTGATCTCTTTTCCTATTATATTATTGAGTAATGGTATGTGGTATATATTGGAAAGAATGCCCACTTCAGTTAAAAGCCTGGCTGGACCTTGGTAGCCTTGGAGTAGTTATAAAGCTCACCCCTTCTCAAGTTTCCTTTAAATGGGGTTACTAATTCATCACTCAGGGCTGTTTCGGAATAAAAGTGATGTTTATAGATGTCCATATATGGAAATGAATGCATATGAAATGTCTCAGTGAAGGGTTAGTGCCTTTCCCCTTCCAACTCCAGTAAGCTGTGTATACTTCTTATGTCTGAACTAGGAGTCTGAAGAGGACCCAGTGCTCTTTGGAGAGGACAGATGCTCCACAGGCTGTCTAGGCTGATGGTCTCAGAAGAGAATATGGTCAGTGTAGATCATCCAAGTGTGAGAGAAGAGTGTTTGCTAGTTAACATGGATGATCCTCCTCATCCCTCACAGTCTGGAGTTGGTTATCTGCTAGGCCATTCTCCATTAGTAATCCTTTCTCTCTATTGATTTTCAGGCTCCTCTTCTCTTCTCTCCTTACCTTCAGCCTGGAAAGAATATGCTCAAGTCTCTCTTGACATTGCTACTCCTTCTAGCTGTCTCATTTCTTAACCAGCTTCTTACAGGAGTTGTCTGTGCTTAGTAGTTCTACTATATTACCCTACCAACTCACTCCCCAGACAGGTACCAATTCTTGGAAACATTTCCTGCCACAGACACCAATTTCTTAATTGCCAAAATAAATGGAAACTTGTTACCTCTGATATAACAGCAGCTTTTTGTTGTATGTTTACACTGTTGAGCCATCTCCCTCTGTCTTCAGACTTCTTGGTTTCCTTGTCAACACTCTTTTTTTTTTGTTCATTCATTCATTCAGAAATGAACTGTATGACCTTCCACGCAGGGAGTTATAACAGAGAACAAAACACACAAAACTGCCCTCATAGAAAGTATACTCTATTGGAGGTAGTTAGATAATGAATGAGTCATTTTACATGTTTTACAGGATGATAAATGAATCAGAGGGAAAAATTATAACAAGTTGGAGAAATTGAAAATGGTGGGGATGGGAGTAGAGGTGTTATTTGATATTAAATGGGCAGGAAGTCCTTACTCATGAGAGCACATTTGAGTAGAAAACTTAATGAAGCGAAGGAAATAACTCTGCAGCTATCTGGAGGAAGAACACTCCAGATAGAGGAGAGAGTGAGTACAGAGGCACTGAAGCAGGTGCATGCAGTTGTGCCCATATTTTTTTTTTTTTTTACAAATATTAATTCATTTCATCCTCATAACAACACTGTGAGATGGATATGGATCCCTATGACCGGGATCTTGGTTTTTACTCTTGAGTGAGAAGACAGTTGAGGATCTTGAACAGAGGAATGGATGAGTTGGAGGGAAGCATGGAGTAGTAGGCAAGAGTGTGAACCGTGGAGCCAGGTGCCTAAATTAAAATCCCAGCCCTACACTTACTGGCTCTGTGGCCTTGTAGTAGTTCTGTAACGTCTCTGTGCCTCATGGGTAAAATGGGAATAGGAATGATATCCATCTCACAGTGTTGTTATGAGGATGAAATGAATTAATATTTGTAAAAAAAAAAAAACAGAGCATGGCAGATAGTATTATAAAAATGCTTATTAAATACAATTAGTAAAATTAAGGAGACTCACTTTGCTGCCATGTGGAAGGGGCTTGTCAAGAGAAATTAAGAATAGCAGAAAGCCAAGTCATGGAAACAACGTGGGCATCCGTTGATGAATGGATAAAGAAAATGTAGCATATACATGCAATGGAATATGATTCAGCCAGAAGAAAGGAAATTTTGCCATTTGTGACAACATGGACAGATCTTGAAAGCATTATGCTAAGTGAAATAAACAGAGAAAAACAAATACTGTATGATCCCATATACATGTGCAATCTAAAAACAGAACAAAACACCCAAGTCATAGATACAGAGAACAGATTTGTGGTTGCCAGAGGTGGGGAGTGGGGGTGGTTGAAATGGGTGAAGGGGGTCAGAAGGTACAAACTTGTGCTTATAAGGTACATACATCCAGGAATGTAATATATAACATGGTAACTTAAGAAAGAAAAAAAAAAGAAGTAGGAAAACCAATTAGGAGATGATTGCAATAATTCATTCAAGGGATGGCTTAGTTGAGGTGCTAGTGGTAAAGGTAGGGAAAAGGGTCATATCATGGGTGTGTTTTGGAAATAAGGATGACTTATTGGTTGAGGAGTAGATCTGCTTTTCCTGCCATCTCTGATCTTTCTGGCTCAGTTTTCTTTGCTGCTTCCTTTTCTCCCTTTTGACCAGGGGTTCTCAAACAGAGTAGTAGTATTTGGAAATATGTGGGGGCCTTTTTTGGCTGTCACAGAGACTAGGCTGTGGGTATTTCTTATGTTCAGTGGGCAGGGGCTGGGCCCGGGTGCTCAGCATTCTGCACGGTGAAGACATATCCTGTGCAATTTGCCAGTAACATCTTTGTTGAGACATGCTGCTTTAGACCTTCTTCCCACCTCCCTCCCCTAGTCCCCAGGCCTAGGATTTCTTAACCTGTGGTCCTGTGTGGGTAGCAGGGGGCTTGTAAGCTGCCTGGTGTTTTTTTTCCAAAATGTTTGTTTATGTGTATTTTGGTGAGGCGGGGAGGAGGTGAGAATTTTCATCAGGTTCTCAAAAGGACCGATAACCTAAGAATGTTAAGAACTCTTGTTCTGAGTGGTCTCACCCACTTTCATTGTTTTTATTCTGACCTATGTAGTGATGGACTTTCAAATCTGTTCCTGTTGTGTTCTGTGCTCTGCCTTCTAGACCCTTCTCTGCTGAACCATGCAGCAGTTCCTCAGGATTAACATGTCTCCAAACTTCTTCCTATATTTCCCACCTGGGTTTGTGGCACCATCATCCACCTTGTTCTTAATCTTGCCTTTCCTATGCCACCTCACCTTGACTAATTCATCTAGTTCTTCTGATTTTACCTCCTGGACAGCTGAGGAAATTTTTCCTGTTTCCCCTTCATTAACTACTCTAATTGAGCATCTCTCATTTAGACTGTTGGCCGCCTCACTGGTCTTTCCGCCTGAGACCCATCTTCCACGTATCAGCAGATGAGCGCTTGGATACAGAAATTTCACCGTGTTACCAACTTGCTAAAAACTCAGCTTTGTCAATGCCTGCAGGGTTGAATTCAGACTCTTGTTATAGCATACAAGACCTGTGAAATCTGGCATTAGTCCCCTGTCCTGGACTGGCCAGGTGGCTGTCCTGCCTCCCTGCTTGGCTGCCCTCCAGCTCTCCTCCCTCACCTGTCCTTCTGTCCTAGCCTGTAGCACAGGTAATTTACTTACTTAAGTAAGTAAGCTCTTTTATGCATTGATGCTGAAACATCTAAATATGCTATTTGATCACATGAAAAAAAATAGTTCAACCTCTCTCTTACCCATACTCTGTACCTTTAAAACCCAGCCTGGATATCCTCTCTTCCTGAAGGAGGTGCTCACTCCCTTAGACGTCCATCTTACTTTTCTTTATATATCATATGCATGCCCGTTTCTCTTTCTTTGCATTGTAATTTCAGAAGCTCTCTATTTCAAACAGATGAACTTCTGAGAGGCTCTTCTTAAGCTCATTTGTTCACAGGTTCAAAGTGACTAAGAAGACTTTAAGCTTGCAGTCCCCCAGTGCAGTTCAAGGAGTGTAAGTTGGTCCTTTGAAGCTTTATAACCCAGTTATGCCCTTGCTGCTGGATGTTCAGTGGGGCATCTTTTTCTAAAGTGGAGTAGCTTTGTCTACATTAAAAATCTCTTGAGGCAGATGGCTCCTTCATGGTCTCTTTGGAGCCCCTGGGGAGCCCCTTAGTAGCCCTTGGAATCCAACTTCCCTTCTTACCTCTTGAATTACAGGAGCCTTGGTGGGCTCAGTCTTGGTTCTGTTCACCCTTTGTGTTCTAGAACAACTTCCTGGCCTCCTGAACTAACAACATTAGGCCAAGTTTCCACCTTTAGCACTGATCACCCTGTTATACATTCAAAATGGAAAAACTTCTAAAAATCTGTCTTCTCTATTATGGCTGATTATTACTGTTAGGTTTTAATAGGCATAGGTTAGCCTTTTTCACCCTCCGCCCCATTCATCCTTTGCCCTTTAGGTTTCTTCCCAGTCTTCATTCCATATGTAAAAGGAAAAAAAAATATTTTTCACGACTCTCAACTATTTTTATTAGCACTCCTTTTGTTTCTATCATAATTTTGTGTCTTTTTTATTAGCACATTAGGCATGTACTGTACTTTCCCATTATCAGATAACAATGGGGTTAATAATGTTTGTAAAATACTTCAAAACATATTTTAAATATAGCAAACACATTGGTCTACAGACTAATGAACATGAAGGCACCCACCCAAGGCAGAGTTTTCAGAGTTTGGCTCTGGGACCAACATCTTGGCAGTTGTGATTTGAAAGCTCAGGAGTAGGGAAGTCAGGATGTGTTTTATGCTAGATTCTGGGTCTCCTTGAAAGTGGGATCCGTATTTAATTATACATCAACTATAAGCTCTTTGATGGCAGGAACTTGTCTGATTCTCCCTGGATTCTTGGCTCATGACGCTGTTGGTGGTGAATGAACTCATTATGCTAGCTAGCATTTACCCTCAAGGGGAACCATGCTAAACTGCCTCTAAGCATTTAGTTGTGTGACTAAACAAAGAGTTTAAAATGTAGACGACTAAAACATTCATGTTACATGGATGACTGAGGTGATACTGAAATTGGGTTGATAGGAATAGATATTTTACTTGGCTTTTGAAAACACTTCACAACTAGTGAGTACTTACCGTGTTCAAGAGTAAGGTTTTGTAGAGGACACGTGGAGGGGTGGTGTAGTCTGTGGATGCTTATTATTGAGAACTGAGGTTGCAGTAAATACATAAGTACATATGGCAGTGTATGTTATATATAATATTATAAATATATTAAGCAGAGTATGAGGAGAGAGTGGCTAAATGACTTAAAGGGTAATGGTATTCACTAATGCAATTTTTTTAAAAAGATTTTATTTATTTTGAGAGATAAGAGAGATGGTGCGAGTGGGGAGGGTCAGAGCAAGAGAGAGAATCCCAAACGGACTCCACACCACGCAGGGCTCGATTCCATGACCCAGAGATCATGACCTGAGCCGAAACCAAGAGTCGGACACTTAACCAACTGAGTCACCCAGGCGCCACACTAAGGCAATTTTATAATAATAACTGGAAACATCTAAATGGTTGATTGCAAGGTACTGGTTAAGTAAGTGATGGCACAGGTTCCAGTTAGACTGTTATTTAGCCATTAAAAATATTTATGAAGAATTTATAGTAATTTGGGTAAATGCATATGCTTTTTTTGTTAGATGAAATATCAGAATATAAACATACACAACTTTTTTTTAAAACAGGCATCCAGGAAGAAGAAGAGCACCAGGAAGAAAACACACCAAAATATAAACATTGCATCTGACTTCAAGTATTGTGTGTGTGTGTGTGTGTGTGTGTGTGTGTGTGTGTGTGTGTATACATGCATACATATCCTAAATATACACTTCATTGAATTTTCACACACCAAACATATCCATGCAACAAGTGCCCAGATTAAAAGATAGAACATTATCAGCATTCCCACAGGTCCCCTGTGCTCTTAATTTTCAGTGACATTACATAGTTTTAACCATTTTTGTTCCTTAATATAAATGGAATCATACAACATGTACTCTCTTGTTTCTTAATTTCTTACACTCAACATGTATGATTCACCCATATTGTGTATAGTTCTGTAGATTGTTCATTATTATTTATTATGGAAGACTTTTCATCTTGCTCTTTTATGTTTTCCAAAATTTTCTATAATGAACATGTATTTTATAATCAGAAAAAGATTACATTTGTTTTTTAAATTTTTTAAATTTTTTATTTTTGAGATTTTATTTAAGAGAGAGAGCACATGCACACGTACACACACACAAGCAGAGGGAGAGGGAGAAGCAGGCTCCCCGCTGAGCAGGGAGCCCTGCATGGGGCTCTATCCCAGGACTCTGGGATCATCACCTGAGTCAAAGGCAGACACCCAGCCAACTGAGCCACTCAGGTGCTCCTACATTTGTTTTTTTAAAGATGCAAAGGCAAGTTTGTGCTGAGGTAGATTCAGTTACCTAGTTCATCTAGACCATGGGAAATGTGGAGAAGAATTGAGAAAATAAGTTGTGGCTGTTCAGAAACACATGTGGTGCAGTGCAGTGTGAACTCAGCATCAAGAGAACCAGACTCTGTTTTGTCATTTAGTAGTCCTCGGACTGTGGACACATCCTTGAATTCTTTGATCCTCAGTTTGCTCATCCATTGGTCAACTGGGTGTGATGATATCTTCCTTATAAGCTAGGCATAAGGATGAACTTGAGATGATGCGTCTCTGAGTGCTTGAGATAGCAGTCTGTGAGTCTGCTAGATGGTGAGGTCCTTCATTTAAAAATTGGAGTTAGAGAGGATGGATGTGCAGGAAGGGAGCTCATGTCCAGTAGCCATTAATTTCCTCTATGAAGGAGGGCTGAGAATTATTTGTAAGTGAAAGTATATGGCTTTGAGGTGGTGGTTTGCACAAAGCAGAAGAGCTTTGGGGCAGGCAATCCCTGTGTGCTCAGGGAACTAGGGGGCATAGGGGGAATGCAGGGAGAGCTCTACAGTGTTGAGAGCCCAGCTGAGGATGGAGCATATATGTGAATATAGTGTGTGAGTTTTTCCTCCTGAAGATTATGTTTTATTTGGGCTACTATTAAAGTGATTTTTTCCTCATGCAACTGGAGGATGGAGGAGGTAAAAACAGAAAAAGGAAGGAGAAGGAAAACCCCTGACACAGGAGAAATGCCATGTCTAATCTACAAAGAGAACACTGTTTAGAGGAAGTCTCTGACTTAAAATGTGTTCTAGAAGTCCACAGTGATTTGGAACTTAGAATATCTTTTTCCAAGGGTATTTACACCAAAAGGGAGATCTAAGATTTTAGTCTAGCCCACGAAGGGCTACAAAACAGGCAAGGAACTTTTACTAATACTGTGTTTTCTAGCTCTGAGACTCCTAAAATTGCTAGCAGTTTTAACTATTTTAGGTCCTTCAGATAAAATAGGGCTTGATGGATCAGCCCGGAACTGTATTCATGGATGGTATTGTTTCTGTGAGAGTAATACTCAGGTGCACTGAAAATTTCTGGGAATGCACTCTGAGTTTGTCGGAGCACAAGGTTCTGAACCCAATACTGGGAGGTTAGCTATTTGCTGATAAATGATGTTGGTGTATTGGGCGGTGTCTTTACTCATCTTTGATCCATTCACACAGTATCTGTGGAGTTGCCTACAGGCTGGATATGCAGAAACAGAGAGAACCAGTCTTATCTTCCAGATAGTTTGTATCTGGGCCAGGCATTTAAAGAAATCATTTTTGGAATGCAATCATGGATAAGATGGAGATGTGGTTTCTTGGGGTGGGATTGGAAGTGAGTGTTTCTGGAAAGATGTTCCTAAGTCAGCCTGAAGAAATCAGGGAAGGTTTAAGAGGAAAATTCACTCTTGAACTAAGACTTGAGGATGAAAAGCATTTTTTGGGAGGATACTCCATAAGACAGAATGATAGACAGCCCCTGGGAACAATACATAAGGGAGAACATGGTCTGTTGGAGAACTACAAATAGTTTTGGTATCTCTAAAGTTAGATGCGTACAGTGGAGTGGGGGAAGGACAGGAGCCATTAGGAAATCGCCACCATCACCACCAGGCCCCACCCCGCCCCGGGATTTGGGGAAGGATATCACATTGTCCTAAAGTTTGTTTAGGTTTCTGTTGATAGCATGATTGGTTATGAGAAACACAGTTTTTCTCTTTCTGTCCTGAATTAAGATTTCTGTTTATTTAGATTTTACACTAGGAGGAAATTTTGAGGTTGCTTTAGAATTAACTGGGTCTTAGAGTACTGCTCAGTGTCTTCTAGTACAGTGTATTCAGATCACCTTGTTTATATTCACTTCACATTTATGAAGCACATGTTATATAGAAGGAATTATACTTGTTATGGATGGTATTTTGAGGATTGGAAATGGCCCCTGTCTTTCAAGAAGCTTATAGTCTAGTTAGCAAAGCAAAGTCTGAACTTTAAAAAGCCCTATTATGGAAATAAAGATGATAGCAGGAGGAAAGAGGATGGACTTGTTACTTAGAACTATGGTGAGCAGAGAATCTATTTAGAAGTCTGTGTACTTTAATCAAGGACTGAAAGACCAAAAGAAATATGACTGGTGGACAGTGGTGTAAGGTGGGGCAGGGTGATTGGGGAACTGGAAAGAGGCCACCCCAGCCAGAGGACCGTGGTTGGGAGGTAACACAGTGTCTAGAGTCACTCAATCTGGAGTGTATTGCTGTGAGTAGAGAGATACGGGGCTGTATATGTGGCTGGGGCCAGGTGTTGGGGTCTTATATGCTGGACTTTGAGCATATAAGGAATTTGAACTTTATTCCAAGGCAATAAGCTTTCAAGAACAAGTCTTCTATGGTCTTCCTCACCAACTCAGGCTGCCACTGTCTAGTTCTCCCTCCCATTTGCTATGTTCAGAACAAGCCCAGTATAATAGGCCTAGTCCTGATACCACGTGACAGGGACTCTCCTGGTTTTGTACAGATTACCAAGGAAATTGTGATTTTGGTCTAGATGTTTTCATAGCAGCCTAATCCCTTGGTATTGGTTCTCCTTACTTTTAGATTTTTGCAGCACACTGTTCAGTTTTTCAACTATTTTTGTGTCCATTATATAATTTGATTCTTGTTTTTGGAAATAATCAGATCAGACAGCTTATAGTTAGAGAAATCAGCTCAGAAAACCTAAGTGAATAGCCCAAGATCAATCAGTAGTGAGAGTTCAAAATGAAATTAGAAACTGTGACTTTATGACCCTCTTTGGTCCAAGATTCCTTCCATGAAGTCATTATGCCATAGCCTTCCACTTTAGTGGTTCTGACTACCAGTGAGTGTACACCAGCTGTATTGCTATGGCATCGGCAAGATGTTTGCATGGATTCATCCCTGTTGGTTGGGATATTTTAAAATGACTGAGATTATGGGTCACATCTGTAATTATTACACAAAGAGAAACTGGCTTATATGGGAGTTTGCCTATAATCATCTTATTTTTTCTCTATTAAAGGAACAGCCTAACTTCTTAGTAAGCCTCTTTGATTCAACTAATCATTTTTTTTAAAAGATTCCATTTATTTATTTGAGAGAGAGAGCGTGCACATGCAAGAGAGAGTGTGCACATGCAAGAGAGGCCTGAATGGGGCTGCGGCGGGGAGAGCAAAGGGAGAGGGAAGAGCAGACACCTCGCTGAGGAGGGAGCCTGATGACCCACCGGCTGGCTGGGCTCCATCCCAGGACCCATGAGATCATGACCCGAGCTGAAGGCAGACACAACCTACTGAGCCACCCAGGCGCTTCTCATTCAACTAATCATTTTGATTTTTTTTCTGGAAATAATCTACCTACGTCATTGGAGTTTTTATTCTTAATTTCATATATTTAGCAGGAAAATTGTTTTCCATTTTTCAGATATTCAGCAAGATAACAAAGTTAAGTGTATACTAGTTTTGTGAATCATTTTTAAGCAGTATGACTTACAAAGTTAAGTGCACAACTTAAAATATTTGTAAAACAAAAAAAATTGAGGAATCTTGCTTTATTTTTTTTTAAATATTTATTTATTTGACAGAGAGAGACATCGAGAGAGGGAACACAAGCAGGGGGAGTGGGAGAGGGAGAAGCAGGCTTCCAGCTGAGCAGGGAGCTCGATGCAGGGTTCAATCCCAGGACCCTGGGACCATGATCTGAGCTGAAAGTAGACGCTTAATGACTGAGCCACCCAGGTGCCCCAGGAATCTTACTTTACAATTCTCTTTGATTTTGCCAGGAGTAACAAAGTTGGCCTTTTAAAAGTCATGACTGAGGCTATCTAGGTTGTAAGGCAGCTATAGTATTGGCAAAAATACTAGTTTTTATATTTAAGGACCACTGACATCGAATACTAAACCTATAGAATTACGATAGAGATGTGGTGTTGACACTGGGAGGTCGTACCATATTCAGAAGAGCAGTCACGGAAGAATAGCAGTGGAAGGTCACATAGTTAATAGGATGTGGGACTAGGTCTTGAGACACTCCTCCTAGGCTCCCTGTTGTCAGTAGGATCAGTCTTAAACTCCTCAGCCTAGGCCTTTGGTCTTTGAGGGAGTGTGGAGGCTTTTTCCAAGTCTGACAACAAAGGCACAGAATACAGACAAAAACAAGGACTTGCTTATCAGCAGAGTGAATGTAATTTGATGGCATTATAGTAATGACGGTAAGTTTCACACCTATCTCAGAAATGAAGATGGAACTCTTCTAACATTCTGTTAAAAAAAAAAAACACACTAGACTCTAGTTGAATATGCAGAGGCTTCTGAGCTTCTGATAGAGCTGATCTGGAACACTTTGTTCAATTCTAAGGTCAATTCAAGTTATTTTTAAGCTCCTAAATGACTGGCACTGGCCTAAATATAATACCCTTATGTATCTGGAAGTCAGACTGGCCAACCTCACCTGTCTAATAAGAGCATGTACAGTGGCAGTCACAAAACGTCTCTGTTCCTTCACTATCTTCATTATTTCTTATTTAATGCTATATTAATTACATGTGTACTACATGTGATTATATTAATGATATTGTTAATAATAAATATCACTTATCTTATTTCCAGTCCAAAATGTTTTAGACTTTAGACAGAAACCTGTGTGTGTACATGTGTTTGGTGGGGAGGGGTTCCAGAGCAACAGAATGAGGGCCCTAAAACATAGGCACATAGATAAAACTAACATTCAGGAAAGAGGCAGCATTCTTTATGTTCAAAGTATAGTCAAAAAGGTGGTAATACTGCACATGATTATGGGGCCTTATGGTTTTCAGATAATTTTCACATCTTTTAAATCATGTGATTGTACGGCTAACCTGTAAGAATGGTACGCTAAACATCATTCACATTGTCCATTCAAAGTGAAGTTATAGACCACGTTGTCTCATGTAACAGATATTTACACCATTCTTCCACAGTCAGTTTGGTCCTGCCCAACCTTCTAGGTCTTATTTGGGGGATTAGGTTGATAATGATATCTACCAAAGGAGCTTGAAGCAGGTGAGGATTACCTGGCCTCACTACCAGCTTGTAATGAAAGCACATTTTGATTAAATTACACGTACAGATAATGTTTAGATAAACATTCACTGGCAAGTAGCATTAAATTGTTGATACAGTCTGGTTTGTAAGCTTGACGAAGGCTCTGATCTTTGTGTTTTTAGGCGTTCTGATAAACCTTTCAAGGAACATTTACTCGAAGCAGACAACAGCATGGCAGAGGAGAGATTCTTGGTTTTTTACTTGTCATGAGAGGTTCCAGACTTCAACAGATTCTTAGTTTGTTTACTTAAAGGTGGAAGTATCTCTAAAACATTGTAACAAGCCACACATACTTGAATCTGTCTCTAACATTCATCAGGCTAATTATAATTAACAAGCTGCTGATTACACCAAAGAAAATCCATCCACTAGGTAATGAGCAGTGTCCCCAAAGTATTTGTCTCCTGTAAGCATTGAGTTAGAGTGTGAGGAAATGTAGGCTGATTTTTAAATAATCATAGTAATTTTATTTACAATATCCAAATTTCTGTAATTTGCCAGGTGCTAATAAGCACTTTACTCGTATTAACTCATGTAAATCTCACAACAACCTCACGGAGTCTATATTTTTTTTTTTGACAGAGAGAGAGAGATGGATGCCTAATGACTGAGCCACAGGTGCCTGTCTATACTTTTTTATCCCCCGTTTTACTTGTGCAAAAACTGAGGCATAGAATAATTTATGCAAACTTACATGGGTAGGAAAAGTGGGCCAGAGCTAGGATTCTAACCATAGGGTGGCCCCACCACTATTTATTTTAAATAAATACCATCCCATGCTGAAGCTTTGCACATAGAGTTTTGGTGCTTTTGTGTTCTTTGTACTGTGTTGGGTGATGGGGACGCAGAGACAGTTCCTCCCCTAGAGGAATTTTTACAAGAGTAGTAGGGAAAATGGATCAACAACACCTGCAGTGTTCTCATTTCTGTGGTAGAAGTGTGTAGCAGGTAGAGTCAGGACGCAAGAAGACTGTGGCCAGTTTTTAATTGTTGGAAGAAGGAGGGGGAGGAATCAGAAAAGGTCTCTTGGAGAAGGTGACTCTTAAGCCGAGGTTCACAGTAACGGAATTTAGAGTGGTGGTTTAAAAAATTTAAGTGCAAGAAGCTGGATTTCATCCTTAGGTCTACTTCTTTTTTTCATCAGATTTTCTAAGTCTTCTTCCCCTATGGTTAAAAACTGATTTAAGCAAATATGACATGTCTTTAAAAGTCTGCAGCGGGCTTGTCCTAACAAGGTATTGTGAGGTATTTAACTCACAAATGTGAATGTTTTGTTGTTGTTAATTTGTTTTGGCCGGGTGGGTCATTATGCTGTAACACTCCTAATACAATTATATGGAGCATTCTCCTCAGAGAAAGAAAAGACTTCCCTCACATATTCTATTTTAAGAATTTTTAAAAAGCACACACATATACACAACAAAAAGATAGCATCTCTGGTTTAAAGAGAGTATTTAATAAATGTAGTAACTACTATGCTTTCTGTCTGGGGTGGGAAAGACCTTTCTTGCATAATCATTTCTATGCCTTCATTAAAAGCACCTTAGAAGAAATGAAGTTGTTGCCTAATGAGAACAAGGAAATCAGCAAAGAAGGAGTTCTGGAAATCTTGCAGGATCTTTCTGAGTAACTTTACTTCCATGCCATAGGTGCCCTCTCTCCATTAAGTGATTACGTGATGTAGCTGAGTTTATTATTTCTTATTTATAGTTTTGTTACCATTTTTTTAAAAGCAAGCAAATTTTAACTTTTTTTTTAACTCAAATTCCATAAAACAAAGTTGTTTTATTGCATTGGCTCACTATTGGTTTTGTTTTGGGGGTTGTTGCCCAAAATAATAGGAAGAATCATGAACTGAGTCACTGTTATAGGTACAGGGCTATGCTCGGTCCTTTACCCACATTTTTGTTTAATCTTATAACTCTGCAAGGTAAATTTGCTCATTTTATAAATCAGAGAAGAGGATTGGAGAGATTTTTTTAAACTGCAGAAAGTTAACTAAGCATCCAGTGGGAGGAGCCGGTCTGAGAAGAATGAGGCCAACAGAAGGAGAAAAAGCAGAGATGAGATGAAGGAGGGCATGGAAGAGAGCAAAAAAAGAATGAGAGATCAGATAGATGAATCAGTCAGCAGACTGACCTGGTGGGGTATTGGAAGTTCTTGTTCTACAACCCCTGAGGCTGTGGGTATACAGTGCCCTTGTCTTGGATATGTTAGCCTTCTATGTACAAGGGGTATCTCTTTTCTCAAATGCTTTATGGCAGGGTTTGCAAACTCATTACAGCAGTCAGGCAGATGGCATTAAGAGGTGAGGTGGGGTTGGTAGAAAGGATGAATGGTTAAAACTGGCAAGTTAGAGTATATATATGCCTTACCTAAAGGGGGTGGTTGCCACTCAGCTCAACCTGATTACTGCCCTTAGGAAATGTGGGTGGACAAGGGTTTGGCATATCTTCAGGTTTTTTCAGAGAAGCCATATATCTGGATATTTGGGGGTGATTTCCAGCCCTTTAAAAACATCAAAACACCACGATGGCCCAATAGAACACAAAGTGGAAGATGGATTTGTGCTTTAAATTGTATCATGTCTTCTTGTTAGCTGGTGAGAGTAGGGTGTAGGGGTTGTACTAAGTCCTCAGGCCTTTGAGAAGAGATTTCTTGGTTACCTGAGCAGGCCTAGCTGAGGTAAGTGCAGTAGTTAGAAATGTTCTAATTTTAATTTTTTCACCACAGCGGATGTAGATGTCAGATTGTCAAGATAGTCTCGTTTCAGGAATAATTTAAATTTAAGCTAATTTTTAAAAAATTCATGGAATAAGATATTCCAACTCGGTGAATTTTTTAGATAAATTCCTTTAAAACTTTCATTTTATGAATTAAGGATATCAAACTGCCTGTTTTAATAAACAATATATTAAACATAACATTTGGGAGGGAGGTGTTGAAGGACATTATTAGCATATTATCCCATAAATTTAGATTTTGCCCAGTAGAAAATTGTCAGTGGATGTGCACTTTTTATGAGCAGTTTAAGGAGATAATGAGGCAGTTGCTTTATTAAAAGAAGTAAGAGTTATATTGCTAGGGTGACACTTGTCCTGATTTACTAGATCAGTCCTGTTGTTCTGGCATAACAAAAGGACCTTTTGTCCAGGGTGATAAATTATATGGTTACCTTATATAATGTTAATGTGTTTTTTAGTTGCTGGTCCCTTTCTCATAGAGGTGGAATGAGCCAGGTATGCTGAATGACCTTGTTGCTTCTCGTGAAATTAATCACCGAAGCAAAGGGTAAACCAGTCTTCACCTCAGTGTGACTCTCTCAGCCCTCCCTGAAGGATCTTTGCTATTGCTGTCATGGTTTTACTTGTCAGCAGCATTTAAACCATGATTGATTATTTCTATATCATCGTTTTCAAAGCCATCCTTCTTGTTAACTTTAACCTACCCTTACATCTGTATCAAATTTAATTTGTGGTACGTGAGGGAGGCATAGCAATCCCCATTTCAAGGGTCTATACTAAAAGTTATCCATAATCATCATCCTTAAATGACACTTAGGTAAAGGTAATAAACCTTTGATTTTATAAAAGCACATTTCCAGGCAAATATCTTTTATTGCATGAAATTGAACATACTGGGTGCTACTTTCCTGATGTATCAGTGTTTTTCAGAAATTGTATTTTATAATTAATTATATATGAGTAATATCATGTTCCAAATATTTTTCAACTTGGAATAAAAATATAGAAGGCATGTTAATCAAGTTTGTGAATGAAAAAGTTTGAAGATACATATAAAATCTAAAAATGACAGATTGAGAATTCAGAAAGATTTTAATGGCTTCAAACAATGGCTAAACCATAAAAAGACTAAATTTAATGGGTTGGAATATGAATTTCTACATTTAGATTAAAAAATAACAGCAGTTACATAATGAGGAATGAGGAAACTTATCTCAACATAGCGCATATGAAAAAGAACAGGAAGCAGTGGCCTCTTAAAAGGTTAATGCGACCTTTCATTTCTGGTGGTGTGTGAGACTAGATACATTAAACTACTCTTCTACCACAAACTGAAATAAAAACGCTAGATAAGTTATATAAATGTGCCTTTAAAAATGATGAGGGGGAAACGTGGGCCAGAAAATGAAAGTGAGAACTCAGTGAGGTGAGTGAAACAGCCAATATGAGAACACTTGTTGAATCCAGCAAATAATGAACTTTGATTTACTTGGTCTCCTGTTGCTCTCTCCAAAGCCCAGAGCCTGTGTTAGGGGAAAAAATTGTTTAATAGATGTCTCACATCAATCTGGGACCCCCTAAGGGCTAGTTTCATAGTAGAGCGTTGAACTAGAACTAACTTTTTCCCTGACTCCTCCCAATCCCCAGCAACTCTAAGGAAAACTGCCTATCTAATATTTCATAACCAATAACTAGCATTCATGCAGGTTTGCAGTCCTAATTTAGACCTACCTGGTTGATTCAAAAAAGACAATATTTTGTTGTAAAGTGGTTTTTGCATAGTAGCTCAAGGCAGTAGCAAGTGCAGATTCCTTCTGGGGGAATCTTTCTTCAACCCGGGCCTCAAAGAGTTCGAAAAATATAATTGCAAGAAATTTTAACTCACAGTCAAAATTATAAAACAGACAAGTAAACAAAGCATCATGAATAGATAATAGAATTAGACATGGAGTGGGACACCTGGGTGGCTCAGTCGTTAAGCATCTGCCTTCGGCTTGGGTCTTGATCCCAGGGTCCTGGGATTGAGCCCTGCATCAGTCTCCCTGCTCAGCGGGAAGCCCACTTCTCCCTCTCCCTCTCCCTCTCCCCCTCCCCCTGCTTGTGTTCCCTCTCTCTCTGTTTCTCTGTCAAATAAATAGATAAAATCTTAAAAAAAAAAAAAAGAATTAGATACAGAGTGATCTCAAATATAGTTATCAGACAGAGAATGTAAAGTAACTTTGTTTTAAAGAAATGGGAATGTTAAAAATGTGAGTGAATAGCAAGTGAATATAAAAATGACAAAGGAGGTCTGAAAAAACTAAATAGAGCTTGAGAAATTAAATATATAATTGTATTTTAAAAATCAGCACACGGGCTTAATGGTAAATAAGACCTAGCCAAAGAAAGAATTCTTGAACTGGAGGACAGTTCTGAGCTTTCTGACTGTAAGAAACTCATTTATTGACGTGTGTATACAGGTGATACCTGTGTATAATTTAAGCCAAACTTTCAAGAAAGTGATTGTATCCTCCTAAGGGTAATGTTCTCTATTATTTTTCCTTTCTAATTTGCTCTTTTTCATTTAAAAACAAAAGTTGAATGCAACCCAGGAAATTTTATAAGCCACAGTGAGTCATGAGTACGGTTTTGAAGAAAACTGATTTTAATAAAGTTGAAGATACACATACCCCACAACCCAGCATATATCCAAAGAGTACTTTATATGGCCCACCCCAGAAAACCTGGAAAAAAACAAAACATCAGTTGTAGAAAACATAACTATGGTGTGCTTTATACATACAGTGGATTACTGTAGGACTAAGGTGATAACTGAACATGATGAATCACCAGTAAATGCAGCATGGGCACCACTCCATCAGAGTGCGTGCTGCCTGTAAACAGCCAGCCTTAGCCCATACCTGTGCATGGGAACTCTTTCTGCAGCTTTGAAAATGAATAGATCACCCATCTAAGCAGCAACACAATATCGAATAGAAAAAGCAAGGTGCAAAAGATTATATGTGGTATGATTCCATTTATATGAAGTTCAGAAATTTAGGCAAACTAAATAGTATATCATTTAGGTATAAATGATTATTTTTCCAAAGGCAAGAGTACACACGGAGTTTAGGGGAGTTTTAACCTCTAAGTGGGGCATGAGGGAGTGGGTTAGGAAGAGTCAAAAGGAGCTTCAGAGATATTAGTAATTTTTTTTTCATAAAACTAGTTGTGAGTACAACTAGAATTCCCTTGGGATTATTTATCCTTTATATCTACTCAGCATTTAATAAAAGTAATTTAATAAAGCCAAGGCAGAGTCAACACAGGTAATAAATCTTTTATGCCAATCAGACCGTCCTTAGTCATTTTTAGTTCATGGACATTAACAAATTGGAATATTTCCAGAGGAAAATATCCAGGGTGATGATATAAACCTGATCATGAGCCTTTCATTTTTTAGATGTGAATTTTGAGCATGGGGCAGTTTTGGTTTCCCCAGGCCTGTTGGCTAGTATGTGTGGGAAGTGAACTCTGTTAAGTCTTAGGGCTGCACTTGTGTCACACCATGCAGAAATGAGTTCTAAAAAATTTCTACAATTGTGTAGTTTGCTAAAGGTTTTGTTTTTTTCCGTTAAATTCTGTAACTGTAGACCTTATGTGGCATGTCATAATATACCAAATAACAGCTCAGGAATGGGATATTTCATTGCTGGGTTCAGACAAGCCCTGTGCTTTCCCTAGCTCCTGAAAGCATCTTTAAATTTGGTAGTATCCATTGAAGGGAGACACATCCGGGTAGTTTTGTTTGGTGTCTTTTGGAGGAAAGGCAGACTCAGTCCTAGCATTGCTCTGTCTTTGGCTGTGCAAGGAGCCATTTTGTCTGACCAGGGCCTTAGTTGGACATAGACATGGAAGGCTGGGCAGATGGTAGCCTTTATCTAGGTAATGATCACTTGAGGTGAAGGTATAAATTAGCAATTACTGAGGATCTGCAGTGCGCCGGCTGTTGTTAGGCATTTTTTTTAAGACTATTTTTTTAGAAGGGAGGGAAATCGGAGGGGGAGACGAACCATGAGAGACTATGGACTTTGAGAAACAAACTGAGGGTTCTAGAGGGGAGGGAGTGGGAGGATGGGTTAGCCTGGTGATGGGTATTAAAGAGGACACGTACTGAATGGAGCACTGGGTGTTATACACAAACAATGAATCATGGAACACTACATCAAAAACTAAAGATGTAATGTATGGTGATTAACATAACATAATAAAATAAAAAAAAGGCTTTATTTTTTTAGCGCAGTCTTAGGTTTGCAAAACTAAGAGGAAGTTACTAAGATTTTCCATATATCCCACATGTGCATAGCCTTCCCCATTATCAGCATTTTCCACCAGAGTTGTACATTTGTTACAATTAATGAACCTACACTGACATATCATTATCACACAAAGTCCATAGTTTACACTACCATTCGCTTTTGGTGTTGTACATTCTGTGTGTTTGGACAAATGTACAATGATATGTATCCCCCATTAGAGTATAGATTTGCACTGCCCTAAAAATTCTCTGTGTTCTGCCTATTCATTCCTCCCTGTCCCTCAACCCATGGCAACCACTTACTGTCTCCATAGTTTTGCCTTTTCTTGAATGAATGTCATATAGTTGGAATCATATAGTATGTAGCCTCTTCAGATTGGCTTCTCTTTCACTTAGTCATATGCATTCATCTTTCCTCCATGTCTTTTCATGGTTGATAGCTCATTTTTAGCTCTGAATAATACTCCATTGTCTGAGTGTACCACAGTTTATTTATTCACCTACAGAAGGACATCTTATTTGCTTCCAAGTTTTGAGAGTTATAAATAAAGTTACTGTAGACATCCATGTGCAGGTTTCTGTATGGACATAAGTTTTCAACTCCTTTGGATAAATATCAATGTGTACAATCACTGGATCCTGTGGAAGGAGTATGTTTACTACACACCAACTGTCTTCCAAAGTGACTGTATCATTTTGCATTCTCACCTGCAGTGAATGAGAGTTCCTATTCCATTTGGTGTTCTCAGTGTTCCAGATTTTGGGTATTCTGATAGGTGTGTAGTGGTATCTCTTTGTTTTAATTTGTATTTCCCTAATGATATATGATGTAGAGCATCTTTTCCTGTATTTCTTAGGCATTGTCATATAAAAATATTCTATTCCATTGGGAAGGCAGTGGTCTTATCTCCATCTCATGGATGTGAAACTCAAGGAGGAGTGACTAAAATCAGTATTTGAAGTAAAGAAGGCCATCCTGTCAGGAGAGCAAGCTGCAGAGTCCTGGCTAGAGGCAGTGTTATGGAGTGTTTAGGAGCATAGGCTCCAGTAGACAGAGCCGGATTCATATACAGAATCTGCCATTTGCTAGCAGGGTAAGCTGGGTTGTAAGTTATTTGCCTTATCAGGAAGTGAGGAAAATACTTATTTCGTGGGATTGTTACGAGAAGTAAATGAATTAATATGCATAAAGTACTTAAAACAGTGGCTTGGCACATAGAAAGTGGTATAAAATGAGGTGTTGAGAGAATTTTTTTCCCTGACTATAGGTCTAGCAAGCAATTCTCCTGGTCTCTGTGACCCAGTAGCAGAGCCTGCCCTCAGTGTTAAAGAGGTGAGGTCCAGTCTGGTTTCCCCAGCATCCCAAGTTGGGTTCTGCCCCACCCAGAGGTGGGAGTGGTCTTGATGATTTACATTCATCAGTTCATCTTCTCCCAGGATCCTTCATCTTCCAGAGGCATAGAGATGTTGATTATGATGCATTTATTAAAAGATACAGCAGGTGCACTTATTCCCAAGAGCTTTGCTATACAGATGAGGAATTGAGGCTCAAGGAGGTTATGAGTGTCCCAAATGCACGTCATAGCAGAGCTTGGATTAGGGTGTTTGCTGTACTACCTCCAGAACATGTGGAGGGCAAGACCACTTTTCTCCTTGGAGCCTTGACCTCATAGTGTGGATGACCTCACATTTCTTGGGTTGTCTGGATCATTGAGATTGTGGATTCTGAGTGTCTTTTGGGGCCTGTGATGTGTAGGCTGTTGCTAGCTTCCATATCATGTCAGCACTGCTTGCCTCTTCTGTTAGCACATCTACTAACTGCTCCTCTTAACCCAATTTCTCTCTGAGTCATGCAGGCATTAGCCTTCCAGTGGCTTCCTCTGTGTGTTTCCCTTACATCTGACCTATCATTTCCCTTAGTAATTGGCTTTTCACAACCCTGACCAAGTTCCTATTTATTTATTTCTCCCCCTCTTCTCTTCTGCCACTTCTGTTTGCTTTAATCATTTTCCCTTTTTTATACTGTTTTCTCCCTTATTTATCCTTACACACTGGCTCTTGTATGTTTCTGCCATTTTTCCTGTATCTGGGGTCCAGAGTGGACTCTTGATTTTTGGAGTCATTGCTAGACAGTGAATGGTATGAACTGGAATGTGGTATGAGCTGACCAAAATCCATGATACATCAATGGCAACTATGTCATACAATCTTGCCTCCTAACTTCATTTTGATTAACCTGGACGCAAATTGAACATTACTAGCATAGCATTACAGTCAATATCATAAGGTCTAAGAGAAAAGACACCAAACCTGTGGAGACTGTAATTCCAGAAATGATCCAAGGACTTCCCTTCCTTAAGGCACTAAGGCAGGAAATGATAAGGTCTCAGAAATAAGTAAAGTATAATAATTACAAGTGCCTGGCTTAAATAGCATTTAAACATAAAGATACTCTTTTCTTTAGCTTAAGGTAGCCTTATTGCTTAATGCTCTTCTTCAAACTGAAATGAAGACATTTATTCAAGATTAACATACATTATGAAACAGTTCAATTTAGGAAATTAGATCATGGTTTAAAACATACTTGAGCATGCTGAAATGTTACATAGTAATTGTCAATTTCAATATCAGGGTATACTTTGCTCTCTGTTTTTTGCCTTTTTTAAAAATATATGTTAAAAATTTTCTGTCAACTCCTATTTTAAAAGGAGAATGAAAATCATTGTCACTTGAAACTAATTAGTGTTATTTTTAAAATGAATCCATCACATTTGAAAATACCCTTCTTTATGATAGGGTTTTAAAAAGTCAGTTCTGAGACCAACAGAAGAAAAATGGGAGAAAGTTTAAAACCTCCCCACAGACAACCTTCTGATCAGAACTGTGAGGTCTTTAAAAGCAATCTTGGGATTTTTCTTGTTGTCTGGGAGCAGTATTGAACAGATGATAAATTGACAGAAATAAAGCTGGATAATCAAATTTGATAAGCTAAGAAGAGGTTAACTAGAGAAATCTGTGGTATTTTAAAAAATTTCCAGGGTGATTGGGGAGTGGTGGCTAAAATCAATATTTGGTATTTCATTTGTGTTAATACAAAAAAAAAAAACCCACAAGTTTGTTTTTTTTTCTTTCATTTAAAAAGTAGTCCTCCTACCTCCCAACCAATCTGTCCTTGTAGGTGGAGAAGGAAAAGAGAAATTTGTATCAGCTGGCTGCCTGCATGCCACCTCAGGAAATAGCATGTCAAATTCCTGCTTTATCAAGCCCCTCCTGCTGGCCTTCCTCCCATCCTCATTTAGTGAGTGTGCCAGATTCTGTGTGAGGTGCTGGGACTATAAAGAAGAAATGAAACAGGATTCCATGGTACAGTGGGGGGGGGGGGTGTCTAACAAATAACACAAAACATTCTGGAAATCTCTAATCCTTTTAGTATGTTTAGAGAAACTACCTGCTGAAGGACTGGCCACAGCTTCGCTGGTATCATTAACCTTTGTAGTTCATTTAAATCAAAGACCAGTTAACTTATTTGAATTTTTCCCTGGTCTTAGAAATAGCTCTTTCACGGGTATACCTATCCCACCTAAATTCTTCTGAAAAATCACTGTGCCCCCAAAAGAGCCTTGTACTTTCTAAGCGACAGTAAAGACAGTTTTGCAGAAGGAGCCCACTTCCTTTTCTGTTCTTCAGGTCTTTTTCCCTCCTAATACGTCCATCAGTTTGATGTTTTCTCTTAAACACTGGGCCATGTGTGCTGTCCTAATCACTGGACCACACCAAGAATCTGCTGTTTCTTTCTAAGTGCTTGCTTAATGTAACTGTTTAATATGTCCCAGTGTCACATTTGTCTGATGCGTGTTCTACAGGGAAACATAGCTTCTATTAACACAGTTCTGTTTGTTCTTTAACCTATATGCATTTAACTGTGTATTTTGGGGGGGGCCAGCTCAAATTGGAGTAATAGGTCTTCAGTAAAAACACCCTATATTATCTGATGGATGCTTACCAAACTCTGCAGTTGATCTGGAAACAATTTTGCTGTGTGGGTTAAGTGTTAGCTAGGGGAAGAAGACCCTATCCAAGCAACCCTTGGAGAGGTTGTCTAGAAAAGCTTATGAAGTGCATTTTTCAAACTTGTCTAAGCAAAAATGATTGCTCGGCTATTTAAGAAATAATTGATCATATCCTTTGTCTTATCCTTCTTCTTTGTCACTCTTCTGATTTCCTGTGTGACATTTAATAACAAATCAGACTAACAAGGATGCATTTCAATTCTAACGGTTTATGGATCAGTTTATTAGGCCAGATGGGGAAGGTGCAGTAAAGAATGTGAACACTTCCTAGGATCAGCATGGGTTATGCTAACTTGGGATGGAAGTCTGGTAGAAAAAAGCAGGATCTTTCAAATCAAGTACTCCTGAGTTCACATCAGGGCTCCACCATTTACTAGCCCCATGTGATCCTGGAAGGGTACCATATCTTTCTGAGATTTTAGTATCTTCATCTGCAAAATGGGCCTGTCAGGATTTACCTTCACAGGATAGTGGATAGCTTCTAATTATGCATAGTGTTGCCTGGCACTAATTTTCCAAGTGTCTACTATAACTTCTTTAAAAGGCAGGAACTTCGTTCACATCAGGTCACCTAATCTTTCTGAGCCTCAGCTTTGTCATTTGTGTAATGGGAATTTGAACATAATATGAAAAAGCTCAAAAAATTTGCAGTCATATGCAGGTATAATGACTTATTTCACAAAGGCCTCCTGACTATCCACAGGAATATCAACTCTACTGTAGCTTTTTTTCAGGTCTTGTTGGTGCTTCCAAAACATTCACTTGGTATTACTATTACTACATATTAGTTATGTCACACAAATATTGCAGAATTAATGGAAAGAAACCCATATCTTATTCACATTTATAATCCCTACTATATTTTAAATATATTAAGGGTTTGGTAAATGTTTATTATATAAATAATTATTTTTTGTTATTATCATTGCCCTCAGCTGTGCAAACTAATACAGCTAATAGCATCATAATGGATTTATTTCTACCTTTATTATTTCTGTAATCATTTTATTGTTTTAACATTTTATATGGAATATGTAAAACCTACGATACCTTTCTTACTAACATTGCATATTTCTTTTAATACAACTGAATCATATTCACAAATGTAGGATGGCTGTGAGTTTTGGTGTCAAAGAAGAAAAAAAAACTTTGAATGTTCCTACCTTTTCTTTTATTAGAAAAACTAAAAATTCAGGAGATTTTCAAATTTGCATAATATTTATGATTTTAATTTATTTTGTGTATACAAAGAGATATCACTTATGAAAGTATGCTATTGCATTCTATTTATAGTTGAATATAGTTGAATATTTAGAGAGATTTTCTCTTTTTGATAAAAAGAGCTTTTTTAACTTTTGAGGCATCTTGAAGTCACAGAGGAAAGAATAGCTTCCTCCAAACCTTTAGACTTTTTCTTATATGACCTATAAGACTTGAATAACTGGAGCAATAAGCTCTTTTCTGAGTTCTACAGTAATAAAAATGCCACTGTTGTCCATTGATTATCCATCTATGGGCCTAGTTTAGAGGAAGGGGATATACCAAACAATCAGCAGTCACTAAGAGATACCTACAAGCAGATGAAGGGCTTGCATGCTTTATTTTATTTATTTAAAAAAAAGGGAAAGAAAGGAAAAAGGCAATATCTCTTGAAAACTGGAATTTATTTTGCTCTTTAGTTGTTCTTATTCTATTGTGGTTTTGGTCAGTGTATAGGAATTGCAGTAACCTGATACTGTGTTCATTTGCATCAATAACTTCTATTTGCATTCTTATAAACTAATTTAAATAAAGGCTGTGTATGTGACAATAGATATATATTCGTTATCTATTGCTGCATAACAAATTGCTCTGAACCTAGGGACTTAAAATAATAAATGTTTTGTTTGTTTATGTTGTTTTATCTCACCAAATTTTAGATCAGGAATCCAGGAGTGTCCTAGGTGGGTGGTTGTAGCTCAGAATCTTACATAAGATTGAAGTGCAGATGCCATCCCATGTTATAAGTAGTCTATGTGAAGACTTGACTGGGGCTGAAAGATTCACTTCCAAGATAGTTTGCTCACATGCCTGGCAAGTTTGAACTGGTTGTTGGCAGGAGGCCTGTTTCTTACCATGTGGACCTCTCCATAAGGCTGTTTTGACCATCCGTAATAACATGAGCAAAGGATCAGAGAGCAGGATAGAAGCTGCATTGTCTTTTACGACCTAGCCTGGAAGTCACACATCATTTCCATGATAATCCTGCTGGCTATACATGTTAACTCTGCTCATAGTGGGAGGAGAATACACAAGGGTGCGAAGACCAGGAGGCAAGGATCTTTGGGGGCTACCTTGGAGAAACTAGAATGTTTAATCTAATATTCACAAGTGTCCAGTGAATGTTCAGATAACTTAAAATTTAATTTTATCAAAAATAATATAATTACTGGAGTGTAGAGGTTTTCAGATTTTACATCTTTTATCCCAAATTGTACATGTTGACATACATCAATTATTGGTCCATTTCATTTGAATATAGATAGCAGTGCAAAATGTCTCTGCCCTCAAGGAAAGGCAAATATTTCATTATAATTATTCCAAGTATTACAACAGAGGTACATACTGAAGATGATGAGGTCAGGTGTTGAAGAACATGAGCTCTGAAGTCAGTTTGCTTGAGTTCAATTTCTGGCTCCCTTATTTATTAGCTCTATGACCTTGAACCACTTATTTAACCTTTCTATTCTTTAGTTTCCTTTTCTGATTATTCCCTTTTTATAGTTTCCCTTCCTCGGGGATTGTTGTGGGGTTGTGGGGATTTAAGAAACAGCACCAGAGAGTACTATTAGCCAGCCACTTGAGATTTTCTGGAATGATCAGTTTGGATGAGGGAAGGTTTCCAGGGAATGTGAGACATTTGAGGGAGACAATTGTCTCTTGGAGGGTAAGTTGGAGTTTGGTCAGCACAGAAAGTTGGTGGAACCCGGGCATGAGATGCCAGCATGAAGGAGAGCCAGAGGCAGAGGAGCTGAGCAGTGGGGTTGAGGCTGGGGCGTGTCATGTGGTAGCTTCAAGGGAATGACCAGAAGTAAGTTTAGACAGTGGCATGCAAGGATGTGAAGAGTCGCAGGTGGAGCCCCAGTACATTGTAAATTTTCTGAGATTATCTCAGTTTAAATCACAAATTTCTTACTGCCTCATGACTACTCTCACAATTGCTAGATCTTATGTCCATATTTGCAGTTAGGAAAATATTGTCACTACGTTATAGGCAAAACAAAAGAAGTTTGAACTTTTTTTGTGGAGGCTTTTAAAAACGGTAGAATGGTAGGATTTGCTCTTTGTGTGTGTGTGTGTGTGTGTGTGTGTGTGTGTATTTTAAGTGGTGTGGGCAATGGGTTGAATAGTTAGGATGGTTATAGATATCAGTAGGGAGAGGACTGAAGCCTCACAGGAGACTGGAGAGGTGCATACAAGTATACAAGAGCCTGAGACCCTTGCCTCTTGTCAGTTTTGGCATTTCCCACAGGCATCCCAAGCACGTTCCCAGGACACTGGCAAAACCAGGACACTTCCCATCCATTTCAAAGAACCGTGACTCATCCAGAATTTTGCAATTATAAAAATCTAAAAAGGAGAGATTGTAATGTTAGCATATATGTAAGTATCAGTTTGAATTATACATGAGGAAATAGGCACAATAATCTACTTGGCCTTTAAATTCCTGGCTCTAGAATTGATAACCTTATTTTATGGATAAAAGAAGATAATGATTATGTCAATTTTAGAAACTCCTCAGCTGCCCACTTCCCAGGTTCAAAAGATTGTTTTGATTCAATACATGCCCTCTTTATTGAATGGAGCACTGGGTGTTATACGCAAACGATGAATCATGGAGCACTACATCAAAAACTAATGATGTAATGTATGGTGATTAACATAACATAATAAAATTAAATTAAAAAAGAAAGATTTTTTCTTGAAAACAAAACTGAAAAGAAAGATGAGGCTTTAAAGAAGAAAAGACAGGTAAAAAATGAGATTTTTAATTTAGATAAATAAGAATCCCTTTGGCAGAGAGCTGGATTCCAGATGGCTTCTAGGCCCAAGGGTGGAAATTAGGATGCTTAGTCTATTTAGCCTTTCTCACGTGGTTTTTAATTCATCTTCCAGTACTCTCTCCCAGCGGGGCTGACTCTTCATTGCTTTTTGGATGACATGCTCCATGGACAGGCTCTTTTACCAAGACACATGAGCCTCAAATATGTGTCTTTCTTTGGCTTCTTTAGGAGGTAGGTAGGTCTAGTTGAAGCCAGAAGGCTCTAACCCATCTGACATAAAATGATGAAACAGGAATTCCGTGATATCTAGTTCGCTTAAAGCTTATTTGTTTTCATGAGAATTTTAATGTGAGTGCTGCCCGCTTTTTCTTTGAAAACTTGGAAGCATGCACTAATGCACCTTTGCACTGCAGCCATAACACTATGTAAAAAATAATCCAGAAATGGGTAGTGTTTTTATACAACTATTAAGTTATATGAAATGTTAGTCTAATAACGAGACTGAGAGACAGTGTCTCCATTCAGGGATATAGTAGCCTTGCAGGGAGAGCCCAGCTATGGAAGGGGAAATTTTGGAGTAACTTACCCTGTCTTCAGTTGTGTTTGAAATTTATATATTTTCTGATAGTTTGCATCAGATTTGGGCTCTCTCTCTTTACACTATTTCTAATTTGATATTTCATATTATTTCATAACTAAGATTTTAAGGATTGTAACTTTTTTCATGATATTTTCTACTCATAATAAAAGTAGTTCAGTGTCTTGGTGTGCAAAAAAAATAGTTGATGGAAGATGGTCTTGTTACTAAAGTAAACCTTTCTATAAATAAATGCAGAAACATCTGGTAAGGGCATAGTCTGAATGTGGCAGACATCTGAATTGCATCAATTCCCGCCTTGTGGCCAAGATTTCTTTCTTAGGCTTTCTTTATAACTAATGGCAGAGTTTCACATTCTCACAGCATTAGGCAATAGAATGGTCAAAAGAACTGGTGCCAAGTTACCCTTTTTCTTGTGTTAGCTGGTGGTAATAATATATACTCACCAAGGAAAAGTGTGGCAGGTTTTTGTTTTTATTTTTGAAGACTGAAAACCTGAGATCTCTCCTTCAACGTCACTTCTAGGCCCTTGGTTTAGGCAGTTTTCCAAATGTCTGTTCAACTGCTTTCAAGAAATTATTGTGGTGTTGTAGGAAGCTTTGGTCAGGAGAATAAGGCAGCACACAGTCTTTCCTAGAACACCATGGGCCCATCAAATGACCTTTTTCAGAAACAACTGAGATTCTTTTTTCAATGGCAGAAAAATGCTAATTGAAACCAAACAGAAAACAGACTCACCCCACAAGTATTGTAGTTCAAATGAGTAAGGGGGAAGTCAGAAAGGGGATGAAAAATTCTTCTTGGGAAAACTTTTGAAGCTAAAGCTTATTTATTTGGTCTTTGATGATTATAAGTTAAGATGGGGTGGTTTAGCATTTTTAAGATAAAAATGAGCCAGGACTATAAGAACACTGTGTACCCTTTCAGGTGCCTGTGTACCTCTTCCTAGAATACCTGTCTGGTGCTCTACTGTTCCTCAAGACTACCTCGACACTCCTTCCACTTGGGGACTCCAGCGCCATAAGGTGAGTCGGCAAATTTGTACTCCTTGCCTATATCCTAGAAGAGTATCATTTTTAAAACAATTTTTCAAAATTTTGGGAGGCTTTCAGAGGTTGTATTCACTGGTGAACTCTCAAGAATCATCATTTGTAAGCCCTATGTTTAGATAAGTATAAAGTTTAATTAGCAATAGTATCTTTTGCCAGTGTAGTATAAACCCTAGGTTCAAATTTGGGTTGACACTAATAGCATTATGAAACATGCTTTAGATTTCAAATTTGAAGTCTGAAGCAAATTTTTGCAAATTAGTATGTCACCACTCTTAGGTTTCCCAAGCATTATTGTACTCATGCTTTAAATTGAGAGCATCTTTTTTTATTGTTTGATTGATTGATTAAGTTTTTGTTTTAATTCCAGTTAGTTAGCATACAGTGTTGTATTAGTTTCTGGGGTACAATATAGTAATTCAACACTTTCATACATCACCCTGTGCTCTTCAAAACAAGTGCACTCCTTAATCCCCATCACCTATTCAACCCATCTCCACCCCTCTCGCCTCTGGTAACCATCAGTTTGTTCTCTATGATTAAGAGTCTGTTTCTTGTTTTGTGTCTCTCTCTCTAATTTTTTCCCTTTGCTTGTTTTGTTTCTTAAATTCCACGTATGAGTGAAATCAGATGGTATTTGTCTTTCTCTGACTTATTTCACTTAGCATTATACTCTCTAGGTCCATCCACGCCGTTGCAAATGGCAAGACTTCATTCTTTTTTATGGCTAAATAATATTCTATTTTAAATATATATATTTATTATGCACACCACACCTTTATCCATTCATCAATCGATGGATAGCAGCCTCTTTTAAAGCAGAAAAGTATTTCTAACAGTGAAGGTTAGAAGATCTCAGTAAGTCTGAAATAGCTTATAGTGTGAGCTTCCATCCCTTAAGTAGTGTAATTGGCTTCATTAAGTAAAGGGGGTCACAAAGTCTCTTGAGGTGGGAATATACAACTAAATTAATTTTCGCTTGCTTTTTGTACATTTGATGTGTATCCTCTCTTGAACATTAAAGTGAGTCATTGGTCTCAGAAGGGAAAATAATTTGACCTTGTTTGTAGTATGTGAATCACTTGTGAATAAACTGTTCACATTTTACAGGTGAATAAACTCTTTAAGGGCACCAGCCAGCATGCTGTCTCAGAAATTCCTTAGTCCCTCATTTGCAAAAGTTATGTGCTTGCATTTTTGCCTCGATGATTTTCAAAGGTCTTACATAATTAATTCCCCCCTGAAATAAAAAAGTATGACCTTAGAGCTTTGTAGTAATTGCTAAACTATGTGGAGGGAAATGGATTCCTAAAACCACAAGTTGTTATCCTCACTCGTCCGTTTTCTTCCTGTAGACCCTGTTGTATTGCTTGTGGCATTAGCAAAATCCATGACTAGAAGGCCCCAAGTGTTGAAAGTAAAAGACAGTCTGATTCTAATCAAGCAATTTTGTTATATCCATGTAAGAGCTGAAAAATTCTAGTTAAGCCCTGTTATTTGTAATACAGTCTAAAGAAGAAAAGTATAAGGAACAAAATGTATTATGTAGTCCCACTTACTATAGTTCTCTCCATAATTGTGTCATCACTTAAATTTTAGATTTAGCTTTTATCACTGATAAAGCTATTCTGTAAATCTTTCTTTTCTTTACATTAATTATTTTCTATTTGGTAGGATTTATGTAAAAGTTATACCAAGAGGAACTGTGGTTCAGATTTAATGTTTAGAGATTGTGTACACTAGGGCTTGAATGTTTCAATTATTTTGTTTCTTTTAGAACACTGGTAGTTATCCCCACATAACAGGTAGGAGTTGTGGGAGTTGCTTGGAGTTCACTGCCAAAGAGTTAATTTTTTACTGTTTCTTTTCAAATGTTTAGTATGCTAAAAATTAACAGCCTTTAATTCTTGACTTCAAGTGCATAGAGACTCCCTTAACATACTGCCTTGTTTTCCTTTTTTAAATGGAGTTTTGTCTGGATGTGGTAGAGCTATACATAAAACTGTTTTGCTCTTGGATCCAGTAATCCAGTTTACTCATTGAAAGAGGGTATGTGAGTTCCCTAAACCTTTTTGAATGAAGCATCTAATTTCAGTCATGTTAACTTTGATAGCAACAAAACCAGCTTTGAATTCTCAGTATTGGTACACTGTAAAGCTACCTTAAATTTTTTTTTTAATGGAGCAGCTTTAAATTTTTAATGTTTTACAATCAGAATATTTATTTCTACTAAATTACATTTTCTCCACAATGATGCAGTTTTTCCTGAGCCATTATTCTTTTAGGGAATGATAGAGAATAATTCACATTTTATTTATCACAAGGCATCTTTTCCTAGGTTTGTAAATTTGAGGCTGTGTGAGAACAAACTTTAAAACTATTTTATGTAAAAAAGATAGATTACATAAAACAAAATAAGATTTTGCAGATTATTTATTTACTTCTCTCTCTGTTCGGAATAGGACTGCATTCTTCTCCCATCCCCCTTTTCTGGTACCTTCCTATAAAAGGCATTAGAAGGAAAAGAATGATAAACAGGACTTAGCCCTATAATTTTCTTTCAAAACTGCCTTGTAAGTAATTACCCATAGTTTCTGTAATGAAGCTTATGATGATAGTATAGGGTGCTTCTGGTAGTGGGGAGTAGTTTCAAAATACTTTTTCTTTCTTTTTTAATTTTTATTTATTTTTATTTTTCACATTTTTTATTATGTTAATCTCCATATATTACATCATTAGTTTTTGATGTAGTGTTCCATGATTCATTGTTTGTGCATAACACCCAGTGCTCCATGCAGAATGTGCCCCCTTTAATACCCATCACCAGGCTAACCCATCCCCCCAACTTCAAAATACTTTATTTTAAGCTGTGTGTGTGTGTGTGTGTGTGTGTGTGTGTGTGTGTGTGTGTGTGTGTTTTCAGGTTAGGTTTTCTGCCCCATGTAGATTTAATGGAAAATACTTTTTATTTGCTTATACTTGGTTTTAATGGTTTAGATGGGGGCATTTCTAAATAAAACTTGTAAAGAGATGTTTATTGTTGTTACAGGTAACTCATGTACACAGATTTTAGGAGGCTGGAAATGATCTTTTGGCAGAAAAACTTGGTAGAAGAAGGGAGGACATTTTCTGTAATTTAAGTTGTCATAGTAACCTGCATCAAACCTATACTTGGAATCCAGGCCTGAAGAATTTCAGTGACAATAAACATTCCAGTTGCATTCATCTTTTTTTCTTCTCTGAGAAAGGAGCCATCAATTGTGATCTAATTATTTCATTTCTGTTTTTAGATGAGTAGCAGCTTGCATTTCTTACTCTTTGAAATTTCCCTGGCAGAGTAAAAATGAAAAGTTAACTGTTTATATTTGAACTTGGCATTTTCTCTCTCTTTTTTAATTATGTTATGTTAATCACCATACTTTACATCATTAGTTTTTGATGTAGTGTTCCATGATTCATTGTTTGCATATAACACCCAGTGCTCCATGCAGAACATGCCCTCTTTAATACCCATCACCAGGCTAACCCATCCTCTTAGAAAACCCTCAGTTTGTTTTTCAGAGTCCATAGTCTCTCATGGTTCATCTTCCCCTCTGATTTCCCCCCTTCATCCTTCCCCTCCTGCTATCTTCTTCTTCTTTTTTTTTTTTAACATATAATGTATTATTTGCTTCAGAGGTACAGATCTGTGATTCAACAGTCTTGCACACTTCACTGCACTCACTATAGCACATACCCTCCCCATATCAGATAAAGGGCTAGTATCCAAAATCTATAAAGAACTTCTTAAACTCAACACCCAAAGAACAAATGATCCAATCAAGAAATGGGCAGAAGACATGAACAGACATTTTTCCAAAGACATCCAAATGGCCAACAGACACATGAAAAAGTGTTCAACATCGCTCGGCATCAGGGAAATCCAAATCCAAATCAAAACCTCAATGAGATATCACCTCACATCAGTCAGAATGGCTAAAATTAACAAGTCAGGAAACGACAGATGTTGGCAGGGATGTGGGGAAAGGGGAACCCTCCTGCCCTGTTGGTGGGAATGCAAGCTGGTGCAACCACTCTGGAAAACAGTATGGAGGTTCTTCAAAAAGTTGAAAATAGAGCTACCATATGATCCAGCAGTTGCACTACTAGGTATTTACCCCAAAGAATGAACTTGGCATTTTCTGATACTGTATCTCAAACTATTTCAGATGACAAGATAGGTTCAGTATAATGGTTACTTAATAAAATATGAAAAAAAACGGACTTTAATAAGGATTTGAAGACATTGCCACATACATTTGTGAACATGCAAGTTTTTAGTATTAAATGTATTGGAATCTGGTTTTCATGGAACTCTGATCTGGGAATGTTAGGATTTTCCTAATACCAAATTGTTAATATATTTCTTTTATGGCATCTTGTACTTAAGCATGAATGTATTTAAAAAGGATGAGGTATCATTTTTATTAGCAGAATAAGTTTAATTTGAGAAATTTGTATCCAGGCATTTTTTAGATATGTTCTCTTTCACAAAGGACAGTAGAATTTTGTTTCTAAGGACAAAACTTTTTTAGGGTTTGCTTCACTCTTTTGCTTTTTGCAAGGTACTGATTACTAATCAAGGTAATTTGGAGTTAAAAACATTCTCCTTAAGCAAGGAACATTAGGAGAAATAAGGAGATAAAGATATGTGTGTCCATTCATTTTAGGAATCTTGGAAGATAAATTGGAAGAGTTTGTGACTAGTCTAAGTAATAAAAATAATACACAAAATTAGCTGCTATTGGATATAACTGTAGCTATTTGTAGATAAAAATGGTAAAATTCTTGTAGAAACTTTTCCACATATATATGAGACTCAATCAAATGGATAATTTTTTTAAAAACATAAATCAAAATTTGAATTTTAAAAAGTATAAGGTAGATGTAGAAAACCTAGATAATCCATTTACTGGGAAACTGAAGGAAAATATAATCACCTATTATCGCACTGTTAGAAATATTTACTATAAACATTTTATGGGAAGTATCTGCAATTTTTTAAACAAATTAGGAATCAAGCCAATAGGCAAAATACTAATAATGGTGAAACACTAGAATTTTATCTCCTATTAGAATTAGCAGCATACTTGCTGCCATCACTACTAAAGTAACTCTGAAATATTTAGCCAGTGTATTAAGAACAGAAAAAGAAAACTATTGGAAAGGACAGGATTATTTGTAGATAATAAAAAAATACCCAAGATACTCAAACTAATGTAGTAAAATTCCATTGTAATGTAAATAGCATGATTTGTATAGTAGTAATAATCAGTTCAAAAATAGAAAAAAAAGAGACCATTCATAGTAGCAACAAAAATTTATGCTGAGGATTAAACTCTTAAGAAATGTGAATGGCCCACGGGCAGGAAACTGTTAAACTTCATATAGGTCTAAAGATTTGTTCAGTCTTAGTACTTAATAAAGGATTGTCGTATTTGGTATATCATATCATTAAAGATTCAAAAACATGTACATGAGACATACATGATTGACCTTTATGTAAGATGTAACCTAGACCAATATAATTCCTAATGTTGACTGTGGGAGAAGATAGACCGGAATGCTCATGTAATGAAACTACAGGGTAGATGGTGTTGCAGCTAGTAATGTAATCTGTCTACCTACCTACCTATCTACATACCTGCTTATTTATAGATAATTTTTTTTCTATTTAATGAAATGGAAAAATGAGAGTAATCTAAAAAGTTAACAATGTCAGGACACAATATAAACCATAACCTTTAATTTTTAAGTATATTTACTAAGAAAACAAATGAGGAGGCAATATGCAAAGTGTTAATGATGACTGCAAGTGGTAGAACTACGAGAATAATTATTATTATCAAATTACAGATTCTCTAAAACAAATATATTTATAATCAGAAATGTGAAAATAGATTTAGTTTTCTAAACATCTAAGGTTGATCAAGTGTCTAAGATTTCATTATGTATCTTCTTGAAAAAATTATTGTAAAAACATTTATTGAGATGGGTTATATACAGAATTAAAAAATGAGGGGATCATCAGAGTCTCTGGTTAGGGCTTAACAGACTGCACTCCCCAGCTACCATTCATGTTAGGCTGTGGTATATACCTATGCGTCTGGTAATTATGCCTCCTGGGAGTGTGGGGCCCAACATCCCTGAGAATGATAAAGAGTAATGTGTTCCTATGTTTAAATTTCAGCCCTTTCCCCCATGCCTATGTATCAAGTGCCACAGCAGTTTAAATGTTCAAATATTGATTGCCAATGACATTGAATCAAACTTACTAAAGTCTTTATGGATTAAATGGGAGAATTAGGACAATTATTTTAATTCTGTAGCCACTTTGATTATTTACCCTTCTCTCCCCTTTCCCATTGACTCTACTGTTTTGTTTACAGCAATTATACCTGGGGAAGAAACTTAATAATTTTTAGGAAGTACACCCAGCATGAGATGCTGTGCCTCTGAAGTCTTAAGTGTTAACTTTAATTTTTTTGTGCTGTTCTTCCTGAATACAGCTTTTAACAGTGAATTTGTTTTTTCCAATACCCACACAGTTCAAACCTGTGGGAGTCAACTGTATATGTAAAGGTCTTAGCATGTACAAAATTCAGTGTATGATAATTATCACCATTTTTATTAAAAGAGTGGTATTTTCCCCAAATGCTTCAATCTTGTTTCAGACTTAGGCTAGATATAGTTTTATGTAAGCAGACTTTCATTCTTCTGTCCTTATGGAAACTGTGTAATTTTTCAAACCAGACACTTTGGAGAGTGAAACATGGCACTATTGATAATTATGCTGGGATAACAATGTAATACACCATTGCTGTTCTAGGCAAACCAGGATGAGTGGTCACTCGGGGTATACTGGTAGTACCAGATTTGTGGTTCATGCTCAGAGAACACAGGTCATTGTCATTAAGTGAGACGGTGAGGATATAGGACAAGTGAGGTCCCATTCATCTTTTTGAGCTTTAGTTCCTTACTCGTTAAATTGAGGTTAACAATAACTAGCTCACAGGGTGGCTGTAAAGATTAAATGAAATTGTGATCTCATAAATACAGTATAAATGTGGAAATTAGACACCTGTTAATTCTGTCTCCGCAAATTACCTTAGCTATGCTGATGGATGAAGTTTTGTGTATAGCTGTGTTATGTACTGACCTCTCACACTTCCTTAGTGTTCATTTGACTGGACATGGTAGGTGGTAGTCATAACCAACTGCACATGTGGTTCCTCACTTTACAGTGGAGAGTTGGTCTATATTGCTTCAATTAAGCACTTTTTAACATCGAAAGGTATGAACTGTAGTGTTCAGGAACCACACCTGCTTTCTCTGTAAATTCTCTGCTGTATTTTTTTTTTCCTTTTGTGATTTTCTATTTTTTGGATGGTTCATAGTCTAAATAGGAGGATTTTTTTTCCTTAAATATTTCAAATATGAATGTTTATGCATTTAATAGACTTTGTGTGAATCAAAGACACTTGTTTTGCACATCAGCTGCAGAGATGTATTTCCTGGGGGAAAAAATCTAGCTGAAACCTTGAAAATTAATAGGATAATTGGTAATATATGTACCAAATTTGATTCTTATAATTTATAAATAAATTTTAATAACACAAAACTGGAGGAAGTAATAGACCTCAAGGTTTGGGTCTTTGGCAAGATGACCACAGCATTTTCACCATTATCTTCCATAGTTGTTCTCTTCATTAACAAATCTGCGTTTGTTATTGCCTGGTATTGCCCAGTCTTCAGGCTTATAGATTGGTAGTAAATGATTTTAGTCATATCATAAATTATGCAGTTGTGGAATGAAGAAGGTATGATGGGAGCATATGGGGAAGAAGTTTGTACAAAGGTTAAGGAAGGCTGCTTGTGGATACCATTTAATTGTTTAATGGTGAGTAGGTCTTTAGGGAGTAGGGAGAAAATCTTTGAAAATGGCCTGGGAAATGGCATATGCCAAGCCTAGAACGGTTCATAAGGAGCAAGGATGTGTTTGGGGCTTAACAAGTACAGCTAAGTGTGGATATGAATGTGGATGGGGAGGGGATGCCTAATTTAAAAAAATGGGATTCTTACTCTAATTGATACAAACAACCTTTTCTGGGGATCTGGGCTTTATTGTATTGAAAGGATCAAAATTATAAGTAGATAAAGTTCTATTTGGAGAAGAAGTAGAAGTGTTTATGATTTGGAGCAACCTAAACTTAAGAAATTTCTGTAACGAGAAAGATTACTCACATTCTTTATTCTTTATAGTTTCTCTGTAATCTTAAGAAATTAAATATTTAACATATCCTCACTCTTCAAAAGGATATTGCTACTTTAAAATGTTCACACTTAGGGGTGCCTGGGTGGCTCAGTCGTCAAGCGTCTGCCTTCAGCTCAGGTCATGATTCCAGGGTCCTGGGATCGAGCCCCGCATCCAGCTCCCTGCTCAGCAGGAAGCTTGCTTCTCCCTCTCCCACTGCCCCTGCTTGTGTTCCTGCTCTCACTGTGTCTCTCTCTGTCAAATAAATAAATAAAATATGTAAAAATAAATAAAATATTTGCACTTAAAAAATTAGATATAAATAGATAACATTAAAAGCTGTACTGTTTCCAGCCAGTTGATTTAACATTCCATTCATTTTGTTAACATTTTCTCCTGTGAGCTGCTCTATAGCCACCAGACAATTTTACTGTGCAAAAATTTTTTGCAAATTTTGCCTTGTCAAAATGTGAATTGTGTGAGGGATGAAATAAAAAATTGCTTTTTTTTTGTACAGCAGATAACACTTTAAGAAAAGAACATGCTGATATTAACTGCCATTTCTATTCCTTTTGCTCCCAAGAATTGTTTGAATGTATACACTCCATCTTTTTATTATCTCAAAAAGTAGAACTGTTAACAAAATAGTAATTTCATATAGTAATATTTATATCATCATGTGAAAAAAATAATGTCATATGGGTGACTACCTTAGTTCTAATACCATCTTGCCTGCTTCATTTTGTATTTTCCCTGTGCTACACTATAGCACATATATAAAATCTTTATTTTTTACTTGGAAAGCACTTTGAACATTCAGATTTGAGCTAGAAGAAACCAAGGCCCAGTTGGAGACTGATTTGTTCCCTTTAGACATCTTCTCTAGGGCAGAAACTCTTCTACACATATTTGTGGTCCCAGTGCCTAGCTAGTAGATAAAAATCTGTCAAATAGGTGGATACATCTCTTACAACACACATCTTTTGATTCCTAATCAGTCGATGTTCTTTCCTGTACACTTAAACTTCCCCCATCTGTTTTTCTACTACAAAATGGAAGCCCTAGGTTTCAAATTATCTATAATGCATAGTTGTTGGCTATCATAATCCCATCCCCATCTCACAAGAAAGCCACGCTCACCAACATGTTAGGACAGGGGGACTCTCTGGGCTGAGAACCAATGGATATACACCAGAATATTCCTGAATAAATTTAATTTCCATACTCAAGATGGATGGCGCTTTGTGCTTTTCAGTATGTTGTTCATGCTTCTTTTGATTCAACTGCAGAGTCAAGAGATTCTATTGGTTTAGAGACTGTAATGCTAGATAGTGTTTCTAAGCAGGAGTAGTTCCACCATCAGGGGTGTTTAGGAAATTTGGGAGGACATTGTTGGTTATCACAGTGATAGAAAGAATGCTACAGGCATTTAGTGAATGGGTAACAGAGATGCCAGGCATCCTGTGGTACACAGGACAGTTCCACACAGTGCTATTAGAATAGCCCACTCTGTTTTCCTATTGAAAAACCACAACTGAACATACTTTTTACATGTATACACAAGGCATTTTTGCATTGTCTTAATATATAATGAATTTTATAGGAATGCAACTATTATGGAAATTAAGGGAAAATCATATTTAATTCAGAATTTGAAAAAGAGTTGTTCCCCAGCTTAATAACCATGTGACAGACAGCAGTCCCCCTTGTAGTATTTGAGTTTCCTATCAACAGACCTACACTTACATACCTGCACTTACAACTGTTGCATTTATGGTATAGGCATACCTCAGAGAGATTGCAGATTTGGTTCCACACCATTGCAGTAAAGCAAACATCACAATAAAGCAAGTCAAATGAATTTTCTGGTTTCCCAGTGCACATAGAAGTTATATTTACACTATAGTCTGTTAGGTATATAATAGCATTATGCCTAAAAAAATAATGTACCTACCTTATTTTAAAATACTTTCTTGTTAAAAAATACTAACGATCATCAGAGCTTTCAGTGAGTGGTAATCACTGATCACAAATCACCATAACAAATATAATAATAATGAAAAAGTTTGAAATGTTGTGAGAATTACCAAAATATGAGAGAGACACAAAGGGAGCAGATGCTGTTAAAAAGAAAAAAAAATGGTGTGAAAAGACTTATTTGTTTCAAGGTTGCCACAAACCTTCCATTTGTAAAAAAAGAGAGGATCTGCAAAGTGCAGTAAAGCGAAGCACAATAAAACGAGGTATGCCTGGGAAAACATAAGGGTCTAGATGCTTTATTATGTTTTGTCATTTATATATTTAAATTCATGTCTCTCTATTATAAAATATTTTTCTTTTATTTCTTTCTGGCTTCCATGCTGAGAATAGCGTGTTTGAGGGTGGAGGAAGCACAAGGTAGAAGCAGGAAGACTCATTAGGAGTCTGTTTCAGTTATTCAGGTTAGCAATTACGTAGGGTAGATAGAGATAGAGCTAACAGGATTTCCTGACAGATTAGATATGGGTTATGGGAGAAAGAAGTCAAGGATAACTGTTGGCATTTGGGCCTAAGCAACTAAAAGGATACATTCTAGTTGCTTTGAACTGAGATGAAAGAGTATGGGTGTAACAGATAAGGGGGGTAAGAGTAAGTTCTTTTCAGACATGTTGAGTTTGAGATGTCTACTGGACATCAGAATGGCAATGTTGACTAGGCATCTGAATGTGAGGCTGAAGTTGAGAGAGGGGTCTGAGCTCGAAATACTTGGGAATTGTCAGGTATATAGTATTTTAAGAAATGATCAAGTTGAGTGAAATCACCAAGGGAGTGAATATAAGTGGAAAAGAGTGAAAGACCTATGATTGAGATTTGAGATTCTCAAACCTAAGTAAAGCTTAGAGAAGAAATTGAGAAGGAACACCAGTGAGGTTGGAGGAAACGCAAGAAGAGAGTACAGGTGTTCTGGAAGCCAAATGAAGAAAGTGTATCAGGAGGAGCGAGTAATAAATTGACTCTTAGATTTAACAATGAGCTAAGCATGATGGATGAGCTTGGTTTTGGTGTAGTAAGAGGGGTAAGAGCCTAACAGGAACGAACTCAGGGGAGAAGGGAAGGAGAGAATATGAAAAGGGAATAAGATACGGAGGATAGCTGGTAGGGGAAGTGGGATCAGAAGAAAGTTGTTTTGTTTTTTGTTTTTGTTTTATGATGGGTAATATAGGTGCTTATTTATTCTCTGATCCACTATAAAAATCAAAGGAGATCGTGATGATGCTGGAGCTGATATAAGGGGACTGGCATCCTGGTTGGCCATGGTGTGCCTATGACTGCACCACTAGTTTTCCAAGCATCTGGTATGCCATAGCCCTGGAATAGCTAACTGATACATAATAGATTTTGAGACCCTGGGACCAGAAGGCTTTCTCACTCGCCAGTGTTTCTTCCTTTTTTGTTTAGGAAAGTTGATCAGGTACCAGCCAAAGGGTTTAGGCTTTAGCCAGACACTAAATTAGAAATTAGTGGGAAATTAGAAGGGAATGCAGAACCAATTCCTTCTCCATAGGCAACTACTTTAGAACAGCTAAATTTTGTCCTTCTTGTCCACTTGGAACAATCTTAACCATTTTGGCTTGTAGGCACAATGGCACAGGGCCTTTAAAATAAGGAAAGTGAGGCACCTACAAGAGCGCAAAATACAAGGAGGCACTCACCTTTAGAGTAGTGCAAATACAGTGTTGGCACTTGAGAATGATGCCTCATTGCATTTTGCACCCTAGGCACCTTGCTTGCTACACACCCCCTAATTCCCCTGGTCCTGAGAATGGGTACTGTGATTTAAGGAACAATAGAAAACTCTTTTTCCCTAATTATCTCTCCTCATATTATCAGTTGGAGATTAATGTGCTTAGTCAGTCTGATACTCCTCTCCTTCCTCCATATCTGGTCAACTTTGGTGACTAACAAACATGAGGAAGACTTGGTAAAGAAGAAAATAAATGCTTCTGGGCCGCAAAATTGTATTGTTAGTGATGAGACAGAGTAGGGAATGATTGGTTGGGGCCTTTGGGCCAGGAACATGAAATTTTGGATACTTAAGAGGCTGGTGAGAGGGAACTGGGGGATAGAAGGGAGACTGATGAGGATCAGTTCTGTTTGCGAAGACGAGAATAGAAACTGTCCCTCTCTAGCTTAGTACATTTGTCACTTTTAAGAGTTCTAAGAGCCCTGGTACCATTTTGTCTTTCCATCTTTGGAATCCAAGGGTGAGAGGAGGTTATCACTTATTTTGTCAGTCCTAAGAATTGAGTTTCTTGTTCTGCCCAGTGCAGATCTGAGAAAGATTCTGAGGTCATCTGAGGAATTATCCATCTTTGTACCTCAGAAACTGAAGGAAGCCTTACAGCAACATCTGCAGAACCCAGAGAATTCTCAAGCTTTTGTGTCCTGGAGAATATTGTCATATGGTCTTGTGCTTGTCGCCTCTGAGGGAGCCATAGTGATAAAGGTATAATAGAGAATCATGGACCATCTTGATCATACTATCTGAGTTGACAGATTTTCATAAGAAGAACATTTAGGACCAGATGTGTAGAGAAGGTGCAGATGTGCTTGTGTACAAAATGAGAGTCAGCTGAAGGAATAGTGGGGAGAGATATACAAAGATGGCTCTGAGGAGCTTCCATCAGGAGGAAGTATCTAGAGGGGCAGGCAGCAGACACACTTTGAAGAGAAAGGATGGAGGTGGTTAGAGATATGGTCAGTGATTCTCTTATAACTGGGAAGTTGCTGATTATGAGACTGAGGAAAAGCCCATTGAACTTACAAGCGAGAAAGTTTTCTTCATTTTAAAGTGGCTCATGGAATGGCAAGAAGTCCATGACTATGAATGATATAAAAGGTAACTGATTAATGATCCTATTTTTTAGATCTGGAGGCATTTCATGCAAAAGTTATACCGTTATATATGAATGAATCTGGGAGAAGTACTATCAGATGACAGAAGTTTTTATTGCAGTTTCTTCTGGGATGAGACCTGATGCTGCTTTATCTAATTGTCGACAGTCATATGTCCATGGAAAGAAGTCTGCACTGAAAACAGTAGATGTTTGACTTGATTGAGTGTTATATAATTAGGAGGTCCTTTGAGATTTTCCCCAGAACTTATTGTTCAAAATATTAGTCAAATATTTCCCAGAAGAGCTTTCTTCTTTTTCATAAGCAATATTATTTTGTTAGTAGTATTCTTCTAGGCCCTTGCTTCCTCTTCACCTCTAGTCCCACAAACAGCTGAGTCAAGTAAATGTGAGGACATAATTAATTGAGAAACGGAGACTGACCCATGAACTTCAGTTTAAATCTAGTGTCTTTAAATCTTTTATCATATGTGTGGCAAATAGTAGACCTTTAGTAGTAAATGCTTTTTTGAAACCATTAAGTATAATGTATATTCTGCTTAATTATTTCTTTTATTAGATGGTTGAGTTTATTAGTTCATGGTTTGAGGTCTGGTTGCAGACTGCCTGGATTCAGATCCTGGCCTTACTCCTCATAAGGTATGTGATCTTGGGCAAGTTTTGTAACTTTGCTGTGCCATGGTTTCCTCTTATAAAAAGTAGGGACAATAATAGTGTCTACCTTTTAAGACTATTATGAAGACTAAATAAATTGATACACTCAAAGCATTTAGAACAGTTCCTGGCATATGATAAGTACTTAATAAATATTACAAATGACTTTAACAAAAGCTGTCAGGCATTTAATATTTAAAGAGTAAGAAAACCAAATCTCTGCTTCTCCCCCAAATAGCACTGTAACTGGCAATGAATACTTGAGTGTTGGTTGTGTGAATTTTAGATAAGCCTTTTTTCGGTGGATGTAAACAGCTTCCTGTGTTTCTGAAGACGGAGCAATAGAAGTCATCTTCCCGTCTGGCCTCATATCAGTATATCACTCTTGATACTGTGCTTATATATTATTTATATTTTTGCTAATCATAAAAGTGAGTTGAGCTTTTAAAAATTTGTGGGGACTGTGATTAGTATCCAGGTTTGTTTTTTATTGGATATTCTGTGTCCATGATGTTTCCTTCCATAGAGTGTTTGGAGTGGTGTGGTTTGTTCCATCTTCGTGCTCTGCCCCTCTACCCAAATGAATAGAATCAAAATAAAGGAAAGTGTATCTCCCAAAATAAGACAATGATGAGATTTCCTTGTAGGCAGCAACATGTTATCCACAGGGTTCTTTGTTGATAATAGGCTCATAGTCGTAAAGGGGATAGAATTCTCTTCATATGGTTTGCCCACAGGACTTCCCTCCCTCCCAGCATCTCTCCTGTTTCCAGTAATCCAAGTCGATTGTATAAACACCTGGCAAAATGTGGCTGATAGCCACCTGATGGGACAGCACTTTGGTGTTCATAAAACACTTTTAAATAGGTGAATTTAGTGTGATGCTCACAGCAGACTAATGAGAAAAATACTCTTATCAGTATTCTACAGCTGAAAAAAATGAGCCTGCATGAGTTTAAGGGAGCTCAGGGTTGCACGGTTAAAATACGCAGTGAATCCAGGTCTGCTGACTCCTTAAATCCCATGTCTTTCCCGTTTTATTGCTTTCTCATCAGAATCACTTGGACTTAGTAAAATCATGAAATAGGACCTGGAATAGTAGCCAAGACTGTCCATTAGAAATCATAATCACAGAATTAGAATTTCAAATACCATAAAATTTGACACTATATCTAACTGTTGAAAAGTTTACTTTTTATAATAAAAGACCCTGCTTTCTTTTTAGATATATTGTTCATTCTTCCTAGTTATATAACACAAGCATTTTCTAACTTTAAATTTTTAAAGATTTTTTTTCATTATATGTATGCTTTGTCATTAAAGTAGATTTCATGTTGATAGAAGTCTTTTTTCTTTCAGTGTGGCTAGCGTTGAGTAGGCCTAGATTGACTTTTCTGAAATTCTTAGAAGAGTGTAATTACCAGTTCTTATCCTGTACTTGGTAGGTAGGTGAGTGGTCCCAGGAAGAAGAAAATGGTTCTATTTTTGTAACCATTATTCTTCTAAACCTCATTCTGAGTAAATGGCACATTTCTGTATTGCAGGGACAAACCTCAGACCTGTAGCATTGGTTTGAAGACTATGAGAGTGTGGACCTTTGTAGCTTCATGGAGTTGTGTTCGTGTGCCCGGCCTGAGCTGCCAGTGCCACAGATGCAGCCACAGCTAGCTGGTGCCATATGTCCAGTGACTCACTGAGGGAAAGCGCTCTCACTCTAGAAGCAGAGTCTGGCAGAGAACTGCCTGTTTCAAGATCACATTCAGTGATCAATCACTAATGAGTTCTGAAAGACCCAAACTCCTATAGTAAGAGTAATAGCTATCTTTTCTTAAGTAATTACTGCATGCCAGGTTGTATTTAAGTCTTCATCTTCATTGTTAGCTCTGACAAATTTAAGGATGATTATTCCCACTTTAGAGCCAAGGAAACTAGTAATTTGTCTAAAGTCATAGAGCCTGTAAGTGGTGGGGCCAGGATTTGAATTGAGGGCTGCCTGACCACTAAAATGTATTCTTAACCAGCAACTTCCACATGAAGGATAATGAAACATGTCGTGTGTGTATACCTGTGCCCATAGCAGACATAATTGCTCATGGTATGTGTTCAGGCTGAGCTGATAATCCTTTTTAGCATGACATTCTTGGCATCTGTAGTCAAACAATCAGACTTTTAATAGGCAAGGTAAAATATACTCTAAATGTGTCTTTATTAACTTTCTCTGAAATTTCAGTGGTGTGTTGAAATTGGGCCAGTTTGCTTTTGGGAAATAATAAATAAGGTAAATTATCACTTTGTTATATAGGAAGAACAAACATGCAATATTTTTCTATGGAAGTCTTCATTGGTGTGGACAGTTGAATTGAATTCAGGATAAATTCCATTTTAAATAACATGTAAAAGTCCTCTCCATGTCAGAAAATTTTAAGGCAAGTTGATTTTACTGATTTATAATATTTGAAAATTTTCTCGAATGGATATTTGAAATAAAAAACAAATTTTGACAGTGCTCAGAGTTTGTTATAATGAAATTAGATTTTTTATACAACCAGCAGAAAATGAATTTAAAATTCATTAGATTTTAGTCATAGATCAAAATACTAATCCTTCAACAACTGAATTTAAAACTCTGTGTTATGGCTATAGTTGTAGAAATAAAAACTTGTTAGGATTACAGCTTTATTTACTTAACTTGCTTATGGTCCTTTTTTTTCCAGACCTTACTACTACTTCAACTGAAGATAGTGTTTTTTAAAAATGTCACATATGATCAAACAGACATCCCACTGTGTCTCTTAACCCCTTGATGTAAGGGATTCCTCCTCACTGCAGTATTATTGAAGAGCATCTTAGCACAAGATTCAGGGTTGGCGTATGTAAGCCAAAGACCAGTAATACCTACTGTAATAAATTAACATTCCTGTCTGCTGCTTAGTGTTCAGATTTCTAGAAAATGCGCTCTTCATTATTCTCCTCTGAAATCTGACACAAAACTGAGAAATAGAAAATAACTGGTATCAAAATGTATTTCCATAGATAGGCTACTTCACCAGCAAAGAGACTGAGGTATAATTTAATCCAAATTAATATGTGAGGCCATGGAAAATTCTTTATCTTTTGTGTGTATCTTTAAAGTTAAGTAACATTAAACTTTAAGTTACTTGTCTCCATTTGTAAAGAAATGAAAATTTTCCTTATTTTTCATAGTGATGTTGTTAGGAGAAGAAAATATATAATACTGAAAATAAGACAATGTATTATTATGCTGTAAGCAATGCTAACTTGAATGTGCTTTTTTGAAAAAATAAATGAAATTAAGAGAAGTAACTCAATAGTGTTTCTTTAGTAACGCTGCTTGTCCTCAATAATACCATTTCTGGTTTCTCTTTATTGATAAAGTCCTAGCTATTCATACTTTAAAAACAGAAGACAGTACTTCTCTATAACACTGTGACCACAGACCTCACCAACTCTGACTAATGGTTACTTTGAAGTGCTGGTGGCCAGTTGAAGTTTATAATTTGTTACCAAATTACTATTATCTTTATTTTCATCCTGTATTTTGCCTGTCATACAGTCATATTCTCCAAAATGGGAGAGTCAGAACCTTCAACTAAAAAGTTTGTTTAACTAGAGGCAGGAAGGGCCTATTTTCCCTTGAAACACTTGGGAAATTCATTCATTTTCATTTGTTTTAAACTTAAAAATCTGGAAATTATTTAGGGTTGCTTAAGGGGTTTCTGGTTTGTTTGCTTGCTTGATTATTTGGTTGATGGGAGTTTTTGTTTTTGGTATTCTTCTTGACTCAATTGTAGATGCGATTGTTTTCTTAATTTTCTGATAGTTCATTATAGGAGGGATCTTTTTATTGATGTTATTATCTCTAAGGACATATGAAAAAGAGCTTTATAACTTTTAAATTCTGTACAGTTTTTTTTTAAGATTTTGTTTATTTGAGAGAGAGAATGAGATAGAGTATGAGAGGGGGGAGGGTCAGAGGGAGAAGCAGACTCCCTGCTGAGCAGGGAGCCCCACGTGGGACTCGATCCCGGGACTCCAGAATCATGATCTGAGCCGAAGGCAGTCGCTTAACCAACTGAGCCATCCAGGTGCCCCTGTACACTTTTTATATTGAATGAGAAGGTTGTTTTTAGGTAGTTATAAAGATAAAATATAAAAATTAACAACTTTTTTTCAGAATTTAAATTGCTTATAAAGTTGTTTCCTGGCAGTTGTCAGTGTCAGCCCATTTAAAAGTTGTGAAAATATCTTCTTCTTTCCCTTTTTCTTCATGCTGTCTGATTTGTTTTGTCCTGTACATAAATGTTCATTTGTAGTTTTTACTTACATTAACAAGACAGGATAGATAATGAAATGAAGTTCATTCATTAGTTGAGACCTTTCCTTTTTCTTTTCATTTCTAGTGATTTGTAAAATTGACTTGAGTCTTTATTTCTCTGCTATGCACAAACCAGACAAGTTTTCTTTTTTCATGGAAGCTTTGGCTTCACATTTTTAGTATTTTCAACTGGAATTTTCCCCCTGTAGATGAATAATAGTAAATGAGGAAACATTCTTTTTTTTTCATTTATTTAATTTTTTTTAAGATTTTATTTATTTGACAGAGAGATCACAAGCAGAGGGAGAGAGAGGGAGAAGCAGGCTCTCTGCTGAGCAAGGAGCCCGATGTGGGACTCGATCCCAGGACTCTGGGATCATGACCCGGGCCGAAGGCGGCTGCTTAACCGACTGAGCCACCCAGATGTCCCATGAGGAAACATTCTTACTTATGTTTCCTCTGGTTTTTCAAATGGGAGTGAAAATCCCTATAGGATTAGGTAAGTAAAATATTTTTAACAGAAAAGCTTTTTTCTGATTTTTTTTGTCTTTTTATTATATCAGTATTGTTAATTATTAGTAAGCATATTTATTCTGAGGTACACAAGAATCGGAAAACAGTGCTTTCTATTGCTGGACAAATCTGGGTCCAGTCAGGAGAGAGGAACCACATGAGCATTTGAACAGGGACAGTTTAATATAAAGGACTATAAATATGGCAGGGAATAGGAAGTGAGAGATTGATAAGAGGTAAAGAGAACTTTGTAGAATACAGGAATAGCAGGTATCATACGATTTTAATAGCCACTACCCTATGGCTGAGATAGAGTACCCCAAGAAGAGGCCCCTTAGGACTGAGTTTCAGAGTTTGTTGCGGAGAACCTGGCTGTGGCTCACTGCAGACAAGTCCGTGTGGCGCCTTGGTGATGGAACTTACCCAAAACCTACCCCCCGGGAACTTGCTGAGGATGCATCTTACCAGAGGCATTCCACTATAAAGTCACCCAGAGCTGGTGCTGGGGAAGCTGCGGGGTCAGCTGACCTCCCTACAATATTGTGGGAGGTGGGCAATGGGAGAGCCACAAGGGAACAAACCCCTTTCCTCTTGCCCTCTTTCGTGCATCTCTCCAGTGCCCTCTCTTGACAAACCTTCATATGCTGCAGTTGTCAAAACCTATTTAAGGACCCAGATCCATTTTCAGAGCAGGCCAAAAGGATGAATTTGGAGCTGAGACGCAATAGTTCATAACCACCATAACCTGCAAGACCATTTCATGACAAAAAACATTTTTCCTGTCCCATGGACTCTGACAGTCTGTGAGATAGCCTGATTCCATTTCTACTAACATGTCTGTAGGAGGCATATGAATTGTTAGGCATCTCAGTTTATTTAACTTCTAATGCAATGTATTAATACTTTGTAATTGGTGTATATCTGTTCTCTTGATGAGTCCTTAAGAATCTGTGTCACTATAAAAGCTAATTTTTATTATTTTTTTAAAAAGTGTTGCTTCATTTCATGCTTCTTACTTATATTCATTAGACCATAAACATCCACATAAATGTTACACAGGCGATTGGCAGCCACCTGTGAAGAATTTATTCTTGCTTTAAACTGTATTTGAAAATAGCTATAGAAGCTTGTTATACATTTTTTAATTTTAAAATTCTTGACATTACATGACTAGATTGATATTTTATGACATTCTGTTTTAATATTTCTTATTGAAAAACAAAATTCATGAGATGAAAAAGACAAGACTAAAAACAGAAAAGGGGGCTCCTGGCTGTCTCTGTTGGAGGAGCATGAGACTCTGGATCTCGGGGTCATGAGTTCAAGTACCACATTGGGTGTAGAGATTACTAAAAAAAAATAAAAGTTAGGGCACCTGGGTGGCTCAGTTGGTTAAGCGACTGCCTTCGGCTCAGGTCATGATCCTGGAGTCGCAGGATCGAGTCCTGCGTTGGGCTCCCTGCTCATCAGGGAGTCTGCTTCTTCCTCTGACCTTCCTCCCTCTCATGCTCTCTCTCTACCATTCTCTCTCTCTCATATAAATAAATAAAATCTTTTAAAAAAAAAGTTAAAAAAAAAACAAGAAAAGTTTATAAAACCAAGTATGGATCCCAGCATTTGTAGCCAAACAGAGAACATGATTTTAATATCTTAGATATATGGAAACTAAACACTTAAAATTATTAAAACTTGAGATCACTGACCAGAAATTACGTAGGTCCCATGGGAGAACTAGCAGAAAGTGTCTCGTGGTAAACCTGTGTTGCGCTGGTTGTACCCCATGCCACTTCCAGGGGAAAAGGGACATTGAATGGATACTGGGTTAAATCAAGGATATTGCTCTACCTATCAGAAGAGCCTTTCACTGCATTTGGAAAGTTCGATCTAGCCCTAGACCTGATGACTCATGTTATCCCCTTTGTAGTCAGGTATTTAGAATAACTAGTTCATGTGTGGCTTCAGTAGGTACATCCAAATTTTCTCAATAAGCCTTCTCTCAAGAGTTCAACTCAATTCTGGTGAACCTGAAGCTCTCTTGCATCATGGCAAAGTGAGACTTGTCTTCTCCCTGGTTTGGTTTGGCCATAGTAGTGAAGTAGTGTACTGTCCTTGAATCAAGTGGTCTTTTGGGTCCTAGGTGGCATGGGGATGGACTACACAAAGGGGACTGGAGAGCTGGATTGTGGTGGTCATAACTGTCCACTGGTGAGTGTCTCCAGTTTGACCAACATATCTGCTTGACAAAATTGGCTACAGAGTACAGTGTACCAGCTTTATTCTTTTAAAATAATCTTAATATAAAAGAATGCCACATGGGGTAAGCTTGCTTTTTAAAAATAAGACATAACTATCTCAAGTTCAGTGAATAATAATTATGAATGAATTTAAGAATGCTAAACTGATACTTTTAAAAGAAAGTATTGCCATTAAAAATAAGACTTGTGGTTTATAATAAACGATACAGAAGAAATTTCTAGAAGAAGAATTATATAGTTTGAGAAGTTGAAAATTATGAGTAAGTATATATTTCCCAAATTGCCTACCCTAATGGGTACAGCACCCATCTACATGTAAAGTATGGAATTATATATTTAAAAAAATGTAGTCTAATTACTTTGTACTCATAACTCTTAGTAAGAGCTTTGGTGTAGCAAAATCCAAATTTTTACCTTCTAGAGCAGACTAAATAATATAAATGTTCTTCATGCATATATAGGCTTATGTAGAAGAAAGTGTGTATGTATGTGTGTGTCTGTGTGTTACTAAATTGAGTTTAAAAGATACTTTGAACTGTAAAAACATTCCTGAATGTAGGGAAAGATTTATCATTTTGCAGAAGGACGATGAGTTATTGTTCTTTTAAAGGAATGTTTGGATGAGGTAAAAATCTACTTAATTTAATAACACATTTTTAACTTGGATGTTTTAGATAATTCTCTTGTAAGAGGGAATTTAATTTTCTTGATATCCATTGTTTGATAATGTTTTTTAAATTGTGTTTCTGGAAGTACTTCAGGGCTGAAGCTTAAAATTTGCAGTTTTATGGCATTTGTCTAAGATGTAACAGGGCGGTAATGAATATAAGAATCTCATTTGTCATCTTACATATAGTATGGCAAAATAAATAAGGATTTTAAATCTTTAAACTGGATTATCTGGGACGGCCCTAATGCAATCATATTTATCCTTATAAGAGAAAGGCAGAGGGAGTTTTTTTGAGACAGAAGATGATGAGGAAATGGGACCATGGAGGCAGAGATTGGAGTGATGTGGTCACAAAGCAAGGAATGCCTGGAGCCACCAGAAGCTTGAAGAGGCAAAGAAAAGATTCTGTATTGAGCCATTGATGAATATATGGCCCTATTGTTACTTTGATTTTGGCCCAAAATCAAAACTGATTTTTGGATTTCTGGACCCCAGAACTATGAGAGAACAATTTTTGTTGTTTTATACCAAGCAGTTTGTGGTTATAGCAGTTCTAAGAAACTAACTCACTTAGTGCATGGATTGATTGAATCTTTGTTTCCCCCTAAAATTCATTATGCTAAATTAATTACTAAATCCAATGTGATGGTATTTGGAGGTGGGACCTTTGGGAGGTAATTAAGTTTGGATGAAGTCATGAGGGTAGAACCCAGACGATAGGATTAGTGTCCTCATAAGCAGAGACCTGGTGGCTATCTACAAACCAGGAAGTGGGTCTTCACTGGACACCAGATATGCTGGCAACTTCATCTTGGACTTCCCAGACTCCAGAACTGTCAGAAATAAATGTTTCCTACACCATCCAGTCTGTACTATTGTGTTGTGATAGCCCAAACTGAGTAAGACACCTAGAAATGAAACAAATGCAAAAATAAAATGTAAATATAAGATAAATCAACCATATGAGAGAATATTTTACAGAGATTAACAACTATATTTTAAAAGAATATTGTATTTAGTGATGGTGACTAGATAAGAGGTACTATCAAATGCTGCTGTGAAAGTGAAGGAAATTTGGCAAGGTAGAACAAAATTATGGAGCCATTAGAAACTATTTTCAAAGAACATTTAAGGTAAAAATATGACTACAATATAATACTAAGTAAAAACAGGATTTAAAATTTATTTACATTATGGGGGCACCTGGGTGGCAGAGTCAGTTAAGCGTCCTACTCTTGGTTTCAGCTCAGGTCATGATCTTATGGTCATGAGATCAAGCTCTGCGTCGGGCTCAGGGCTCAGCGCTCAGCACAGTCCTGCTTGAGATTCTCTCTTCCTCTCCCTCTGCCCCTCCACTTGTGCTCTCTCTCTCTCTCAAATAAATAAATCTTTAATACAAAATAAAATTTATGTACATTATGAACTAAATTTTAAGTATATATTATCTGTTTATAGAAAAAAGTAAAATAAAAAAATACAGTCTGTGGAGCACATTTACATTTCTTTAATCCCTGCTTTTCCACTTCTTAACTCTGTGAGCTTGGGCAAATTACTGAAGCTTTTTGGGCCTCTGTTCACATCAATAAAATGAGGATAATAAAACAATTATGCACCTTATAGAAGACTAAATGTGTTAATATTTTTAACCACTCAAAACAATGCATAGCATATTCCAGGTGCGAAGTGTATAATACTTATTTTTTGTCTTTTTTTTAACATATATTGGAATGAAATTTTCAAAATCTAAAGAAACTCTTCACCTGATTACTTCAAAACTCATTTTATTCTTCCTGCACTTAAAATATAGATATTGAAGAGAGGCTCAACTTCCAGAATGGCAGTATGAGAATCTCTGTGATCTTCACAGCAAAACAGGCATAACCAGTGGAAATGATTTTTTAAAAATTAAAGTCACCTGGATGTTGTCCTATAGGTATACACCAACTGAAGAAACATTTATCCAGGAAAATATGCTAGTAACTATGGCAATTAAGTCATGACCAGCCCCTACCCTTCACTACTGCCCACAGCTCAGTGTTATAATAGCTCCACTCTCAACAGGTGTAGCTAAGAAGTTGCATGCTCTTTCATCTCCCAGTGAAAGGATACCGTATCTTACTTATTTATTATTATTTTTTTAATAGAGAGAGAGTGCACAAAAGGTAGGGGAGGGGCAGAGGGAGAGAGAGAATCCTAAGCAGACTCCATGCTCAGTGCAGGGCTCCATCTCACAACCCTGAGATTATTACCCGAGCTGAAATCAAGAGTCAGATGCTTAACCAACTGAGCTGCCCAGGCACCCCAAAGGATACCGTGTCTCATGAGGAGGGCAGGCTACCAGCATTTCTCATCCCCTCCAACTTTAAGTTATAGAGGCTGCATTCCTGGTGAGTGCAGCCACGATGTCAAAGGCTCCCATCCCCCACCAGCCCCCATATTGATAGAATGGAGACTCGACTCCAGATGTAGCAGACCTAGAATCCTGGGGCCCCAGTTGTCTTCACTCTGCTTTGCTTACATAAAAGCAGAAGTTTCACGCTGAGAGGGGCAAGCCAAGAAGACCAGATGCTGCTGACCCTACTCAGCCCCTGGAGTAGTGGCTCTAAGATTCTGCCTGGGGAAGAGGTAATCCATAAGAACAGAGAGTACCAAAGCTCTTCCCAGAGGAACTAGTTTTACTTGAAATGGAGTTTTGGAAACGCAAGTCTAAGGATGCTCTCAAAAACAATGGAGATCTTAAAAAAAAAAAAAAATGGAGATCTTGAGAATAAGCAAATAAGAGCAGGTTGATAGATCCTCTTAATTAAGAGGAAAAAGCTAACCCGTAGGCCAGCGAGTTCTCAGAACCAAGGAAAGAGCTAAGAAGAGGTGAGAACAAACCTCAAAGACTAGCCAAAAAACTACCAATGCCCAAAAGGATCAGAATATATGCCCCAAAGCACTGTTTAAAAACAGTAGAGCAATCAGCCAGCAATTAGTTGAGCCAAAGATCTGGGCTGACATTTTACCAGAGATTAAGAAAAGGAGTCAAAGTTTTGCTAACGTAACACTGGCATTCCCTGATGATTTTATTTAACATAATGTCCTCCAGATTCATCCATATTGTAGCATGACAGGATTTTTCTTTTTTATGGCAGAATAGTCAGTTGTATTATATACTACATTTTCTTTAAGCATTCATCCATTCCTGGACATTAAAGTTATTTCCAAGTCTTGGCTAATTGTGAATAATGCTGCAATGGACAGAAAAGTACAAATGTCTCTTTGGGATCCTGAGTTTGGTTATTTTGGGTAAATATCTAAAAATGGAATTGCTGGATCATATGGTAGTTCTATTTTTAGTTTTTGGAGGAACCTCCATACTGTTTTTATTTACATTAGTGGACCCAATAGTGCACAAGGGTTCCAATTTCTCCACATCTCACCAACACTTATTTTCTGTTGTTTGTTTTATGTAATGGCCATCCTAACGGGTGTGAGGTGATACCTCATTGTAGTTTTGATATGTGTTTCCATGACGAATAGTGATGGTGAGCCTTATTCATTTATCTGTTGGCCATTTGTATGCCCTCCTTAGAAAAACACTTATTCAGGTCTTTTGCCCATCCCATTTCTTTTTTTTTTTTTTTTTTTGAGAGAGAGAGAGTGTGTGCACAAGCCAGGAGAGGAGGAGCAGAGGGAGAGATTCTCAAACAGATTCTACACTGAGCGCAGAGCTGGACATGGGGCTCAATCTCACAACCCTGAGATCATGACCTGAGCCAAAAATCAAGAGGAGGACACTTAATCGACTGAGCCACCCAGGCACCCCTCTTTTGCCCATTTGTAAATTGGCACTAATTGTTTGTTTTTTCCTCTTTCTGGCTTTTTTTTTTTTCTGAGTTCTAAGATCTCTTTATGTATTTTGGATATTAAGCCCTTATCAAATACATGGTTTGCAGATATTTTCTCCCATTCTGTAGGTTGCCTTTCACCCTGTTGATGTTTTCCTTTGTTGTACTATTTTTTAAATTTTATTATGTTATGTTAATCACCATACATTACATCATTAGTTTTTGATGTAGTGTTTCATGATTCATTGTTTGCGTATAACACCCGGTGCTCCATTCAATACATGCCTGTTTGATGTACTTCTTTGTGTCTATTTTTACTTTTGTTGCCTGTAATTTTGATGTCATATCCAAGAAATTATTGCCAAGCCTTATGTCAGACTTCTTCCTTAGGTTATCTTCTAGGTGTTGTAACAGTTTTAGGTCTTAACATTTATATCTTTATTTCATTTTGAGTTGATTATTGTGTATGGTATGAGATAAGGGCCAATTTCATTTGGTTTCTTGTAGACATATTGCAATATATTTTGAAATCACAAAGCGTGATGACTTCGGCTTTGTATTTCTTAAGATTTTTTTTTTTTTCTCTCTATGGTCATTTGTGGTCCCCTGTGAATTTTAGGATTGTTTTCTCTGTTTCTGTAAAAACTGTCATTGGGTTGTTGCTAGGGAATGCATTGAATTTGTAGATCACTTTTGATAGTTTTGGACATTTTAACAATACTAAGCCTACCAGTATATGAATATGGAGTGTCTTTCCATTCGTTCGTATATGCTTTAATTTCTTTCATCGGTGTTTTGTTGTTTTCCGTGTACAAGTCTTTCACCCCTTTGTTTGGTTTATTCCTAAGCATTTTATTATTTTGATGCTTATTGTAAATGGGATTATTTTCTTAATTTCTTTTTCAGATAGTTTGTTAGTATATAGAGACACAGTGATTTTTATTTTTTTTTTTTAAAGATTTTATTTATTTATTTGCCAGAGAGCGAGAGAGCAGAAGCAAGGGGAACATTGGAGAGGGAGAAGCAGGCTCCCGCCAAGCAGGGAGCCCCATGTGGGGCTCGATCCCAGGACCCTGGGATCATGACCCGAGCCAAAGGCAGACGCCCAACCATCTGAGCCACTCAGGTGCCCCCACACAATGGTTTTTATATGTTGGTTTTGTGTCCTGAAATTTTATGAAGTCATTTGTTAGTTCTAACAATTATTGTATGTATATGTGTGGATTCTTTAGAGTTTTCTACTCTATAAGATCATATTATCTGCAAACAGATAATTTTACTTCTCCCTTTCCAATTCGGATGCCTTTTTTTTTTCTTGCCTAGTTGGTCTAGCCTTAGCTAGACCCATTCAAGACTATGTTGAATAGAAGTGGCAAGAGAAGAATCCTTGCCTTGTTCCTGATTTTAGAGGAAAAGCTTTCAACTTTTTACTGTTAAGGATAATGTTAGATGTGGCTTTTCATATATGGCCTTTATGAGTTGAGGTAATTTCCTTAGATTCCTATGGTGAGAGTTTTTATATGAAATAGTGTTGAATTTTGTCAGATGCTTTTTTACATCTATTGAGATGATAACATGATTTTTATCCTTCACTCTGTTAATGTGTGGGATGTCATATTAATTGATTTCTGTATTATGAACCATCTTTGCATCCCAGGCATAAATCCCACTTGGTGATGGTGTATGATTCTTTTAATGTGCTTTTGAATTTGGTTTTCTAGCATGTTGTTGAGGATATTTGCATCTGGGTTCATTAAGGGATATTGGACATAATTTTCTTTTCTTATACTGACTTTGTCTCACTTTTGTATCATGGTAATGCTGTCCTCATAAAATGAGTTTGGATGTATTCCCTCTTCAGTTTTTTGAAAGAGTTTGAGAAGGATTGGCACTAATTCTTCTTTTTTTTTTTTTAAAGATTTTATTTATTTATTTGAGAGAGAGAGCATGAGAGGGGGTTGGGTCAGAGGGAGAAGCAGACTCCCCGCTGAGCGGGGAGCCGATGTGGGACTCGATCCTGGGACTCCAGGATCATGACCTGAGCCGAAGGCAGTCACTTAACCAACTGAGCCACCTGGGTGCCCGGCACTAATTCTTCTTTATGTATTTGGTAGAATTACACCAATCAAACCATCTGGTCCTTGGGGTTTTTTTGTTGGGAGATTTTTGATTACTGATTTAATCTCCTTACTCATGATTGGTCTCCTTGGATTTTCTGTTTCTTCATGATTCAGTCCTGGTAGGTTGAATGTTTCTGGGAATTTATCTATTTCTTCTAAATTGTACAATTTGTTAGTCTGTAATTGTTTATAGTAGTCTTTCATCCTTTGTATTTCTTTGGTGTCAGTTATAATGTCTCCTCTTTAATATCTGTTATCTAGTAAATATTTATTTATTTGAGTCTAACTCTTTTTTGCTTAGTCTAGCAAAAAATTGTCAATTTTGTTAATCTTTAAAAGTACTTTGATTTTGTCAATTTTTCTGTTCTCTATTTCTTTTATTTCTGCTTTAATGTTTTTTATTCCCTTCTTTCTGCTAATTTTGCACCTAGATAGTTAGTTCAACTAGTTCCCTGAGGTATAAAGTTAGTTTATTTATTTGAGATCTTTTTTTTTAATGTAGGTATTCATTGCTATAAACAACCTTCTTCATACTGCTTTTGCTGTATCCATAAATTTTTATATATTGTGTTTTCATTTGTCTCAAGATACTGATATTGTCTCATTTGTTTTTTGCTTTTTGACCCACTGGTTATTCAAGAGTAATCTGTTTAACATAAATTGGTGAATTTTCCAGTTTTCCTTCTGCTATTGATAGCTAGTTTCATTTCACTATGGTTCGAAAAGATACTTATTATGATTTCAATCTTAAATTTGCTAACTTTTTTGTGATTGAGCATGTGATCTATCCTGGAGAGTGTTTCATGTGCACTTGAGAAGAATACATTTTCTACTGCTGTTGGGTAGAATGTTCTGAATATGCCTTTTCGGTCCTTTTGGTCTATAGTGTTCAAGTTCTGTTTCTTTATTGATCTACTCTGGATGATCTGTCCGTTGTTGAAAGTGGGGTATTGAAGTTCCCTTTATTATTGTATTGCTGTTTCTCCCTTCATTTCTGTCAATGTTTGCTTCATATATTTAGATGCTATGATTTTGAGCACATGTATAATAATTTTGTCTTCCTTAGTGACCTTGACTCTAAAAATATTGGCAAATGATTGGACATTTATTTGATTAAAGTTAAATGTGTTTTTATGATTCACTGCTTAATCCACTTTTACTATTAACCAGCCAATTGCTATTCTAGCTGTAGCGGATAAGAGACTTCTGCTGGGTGTTTCTGGCCTTGGATCTAAGAACTTTTTTTTTTTTTTAAGATTTTATTTATTTATTTTGTCAGAGAGAGCGAGCGAGCACAAGCAGGGGGAGCAGCAGACAGAGGAAGAAGCAGGTTCCCCACTGAGCAGGGAGCCTGATGGGGGGCGTAATCCCAGGACACTGGGATCATGACCTGAGTCGAAGGCAGATGCTTAACTGACTGACCCACCCAGGCATCGCAAGCTAAGAACTTCTTGAAGATTAGATTTGAAAGTCATTAAGTCATTAATAAAATTAAACATTTATTAAGCATCTATTGTGTGTTATTGCCTATTAGCATGTAGCTAATAATTGATACCATAAGAATGACTTTGGTCACTTAGGGAAAAGACATAAAGAAGTGGCATAGAGGACCGAGCCAGAAAATCAGTAGTTAATGGTTAACATGAAAAAGAATAGCCCATAGTGATGGCTATTAGACAGTGACCAGATGAATGGGAGAAGCCATGGAGAATAGGATGTAAATCAGGACAGGAGAGTGTTTGCAAAGGAATGGTCAGCAGTGCCAATGCTGTAGAGACATTAATAATGTACAAAGAGTAAACCGAGTGTAAAGATATGGGCCTCCAAGCGTGAGATTCTTGGTGAACTTGTTGGAAGTATTTCATTGGTAAAGGGAGGACATATGATAGTGGAGTTTGTGAGGTGAATGGAAATGAATTATAAGAATTTGAAGCCACGTATAAATTTTTTTAGTATCTTAAAAATATGTTTCACTCAGAACTTTATCTTCTTTCCCCATATTCTGTGGGATTATAGGTGATTTTATTTTCCTAGAGCCTTTGCCCATTTACTGAATATTCTGTAATGAACATATTTTACCTTTGTAGTTGGAAAAGAAAGTTATGTATCCAAAAGCTATAATGATGTGCAGTAGCCTTATTTGCTAATATGTTGAAATACAAAACAATGTTTTTTAAACAAGTATATTACAGACTGCTAAGGACTTTTACTGGCCTACTAAAAACTCTTCTTTGGTGCTACATGGAATAAGAAAGATTGTGTTTTAGAAGGTTCTGAATCCATAGGTAAATAAGGGTTTGTGCTGAACTGTCTCTTGACTGCTGTAATCCACATACATGAAATTATAAAAACCTCCTCTAATCCTTGAATTTTACTTCTACCTGTGGCTTACAGTAGTAGAGTGGCAGTAAATGGAGACAGTTGGGCCCTACCTTACCTAATGGAATTGAAATGAAAGAGATTGAAACTTTTGGTTGTCTGCTCCTTCTTGTATTATATGAGAGGTGGGCTGAGTGGGGAAGAGTGTTTCCTGACCACATATTTTATGCAAGACACTATGATGAATTAAGGGTCTCTCTTTCTAATTTGATTGTAAATATATATGTTGAACCCTAAAGGACCCCCAGCTAATTTACTTTTTCCTTAAAGCCATATTTGGTAGACAAAACTTATGTTTGGCATGTCAAACTAATTTAAAAAGCAGTATAAATCTTTACTGCATTCTTTAGCTGAAAAATGTCCAGGAATGGTTATATTTATAAAAATTCTTAAAACTGAAATTTCATCCAGTTTTCTCCATTATCTCTTACTAGCATGATACCTGTTCACAAATCTTTCTTCTCCCAGGAAACTGTGTCCTCTTCACTCTTCCCTCACTGCTTGAGTCAACTGTTAATGTAGAGCATTTAGCCTCTCAGTCTATTTCGGTTTTTCTTTTCCTCCATTACCTGTATTCAGCACTAAGGGTAAAGGTGGTGGGGGGTTCCATGCTCAGATAGTGTTTGGGTGGGGAGATAATATTGCAAATACAGGCATTGTTTGTTTTTTATTATTTTTTATATCCTTATTACAAATACACAGTAACTGACGAGTGCCTCACAAACCCTGTTTTTCATCTCTCTGGGGAAGGCTGACCTCTGGTGGCTAAAACGAAAAGCCCCAAATTCAGGAGACCTAAAGCTTTATTTCATCTCTGCTCAAATTGTGTGCATATGTTCATGTTTTGTCACTTTTTGTAATATTCCACATACTCATTCCAAGTAGGTAAGTATCTTTTGCCACCATGTTTAAATCCTGCATCTTTTGTTACTCATGAGCTGTACCCTCGGGATTCATAATTGGCTTTAACTTGAGATCTAAAATATTTTCTTAGTAAAATATGTTAATTGTAATTATTAATGTAACTATATTTATACAAAAACTGTATATGTATTTGTTATTAATAAGGTGGTTGTTTATTAATAATTATAGTTGCATAGCTTAATATATAACATATAGTTATAACTTAATTAACATTAATTAATATATTAATTTAATTATATTTTCTTAACAAGACTGTCTCCTTGGTACTCTGTTATTATTAAAACTTAAAACTTTTCTATTAGTTTAAATTGATAAATGTTATTAGTGATCGTTCTAATTAGAAAAATAGTTGTTTTTACCTACTGGTTAAAGAAGCTGTCAGTCTCGAACTATGCTGTCTGATTTATACCCCAGGCTACTATTTATCTTTGAATCAACCCTGTAACCAATATTTAATTTGGGTTGCTTCCTCAGAGATACTTGTCTTTACCTTGTTTAGTCTGTCACTAAATTGCAGCCAAATTGTCAATTTTGTTTTCATAACAATCTTCCCTGGTTTGGTCATTTGTGTCTCACTTTGTTTAAAAAGGATTTAGGACAACTTAAAAAGAGGCATACTGAAAAATGGTCAAAATAAATTTTAAAATAAAAATGAAGCAAAGAGATAAGGTATCTTGGTTCAGTTTATACTACAGAATGTCTAAATTTTCTCAAAATTGATTTTAATCCATTTGTTTTCTAACATGTACTTGATAAATGTTATACTGATTAATATGGTTACACTTAAGAATAAAATAATTCTTAGTAATTTTTCCCCATGATCTAAAGAGTCTTTATTGAGGAGAAAAGAAAAAATTATTTCTGTAGCAGTTTAAAAACCTACATTCTCATGTTTTATAATCCTGAGTAGGGAGAGCATAAGAAGCAGAAATGGATCCATTCTACAGAATTATACTTGTTTTCAGAGAACTTTCTGTAAGTTTCAGTAGGATGACTTTTTAAAAAAACACTTATCTAGATAAGGTGGGTTCTCTTCTTTTGTAATCCAGTATTGAGTTTTTGTCTGTCATACACAGAATTATTTTTACAGCCTGTGATGTTCTAAAGAACTATTACTAATGCCATAGGCATTTTTGCTGAGGTGTTTGGTATGAAACAAAAATTCCTGTGTTACTCTAAATGTAGTAGAAAAGTGCATTATTCTAATAAATAATAGTTTGTTTTGTAAACCAAGTAGCTGTCTTTGAACTTCTCTTTTTTCCCAAATTAGATTTAGCAGCCCCAGATTAACATCTGAAGCAGAGGATTGAAAAAGCATTTTTTCACACGAATTGTACAGACAAGTACTAAGTTTTCACGGTTAACTGTGTATCACAAAATATCTCCAACCTATGGCACAAAGAAAGCAATACTAACAAAGGCCAGACTATGCTTAATTATTACATTTCTAGGACCATTAACCACTATTCTATTGATAATCTAAGACATCTTAATTTCATAAGTGTATACCATTTTGGTATATTATTTCCTATAGGGACATAGTATTTCAGTGTCCTGTAGTAATAAAACAATACAGATATTCTATCATTGGTTATAGAAAGAATGTACTAATTACTCAATAATCACAAATATGTTCTCACAAAATATGTCTCTTGGCTGCTGTAATCCACTTACACGATCATTGTAAAATGGGTTTTGAACTATTGGCAGTAAAAATGGCAAATAGTTGATTGAGATATTTTTAAATAGAGGACTGGAAAATTAGTATCTGCTTCTGAAGGTGGCTTGTTAAGTGGAGTCTGAGTGATCAGAGTGGGGGTGGGAGAGTTTGAGAGAAAAGGGTTTAATAGAGATTTCAGTACATGTAAAACTACAGCTATTCCCATCATTATTGAAAATATTTCTTATTCAGAGAAATTTGAAAGTCTGAAAAAATGCTTGAGTGGTTTGATATGACATGTATGTTTTATTTATAAATGCGTTCCAAATAAATTTACCAAAATACCTTGTTTCCCATCATCACATACTAGTTTAATGAATGTATGTTTCTGTGTGTTTAATTTATATTTATGCATGATATCAGCAGCCTGCAGCATAAGAAGGAAATTTCCCATATCCCAGCAGAGCTAGTAACTAACATATGGTCTTGGGAAGTTCAGATATTTTATGTCTGGAAAACTTCTGGTTTTAGGAATTTTTCCATTGAGCATGCTTCACTTGCAAAGATCCTTCCTAATAGTCTGTAGTGTTTATTGTCCCAGCTCATCCATTTTTGTGATGATTTATTCATTTATTTTCACATGTAAAACTTGTAAATGTCTTTTTGGAAAATTTGTGGAAATATGTATGTTGTTGCTTCATTTTTCCTAAAAGGAAGTGGGAGAAATTTGAGTCATTAATATAAAAACAATTCTATGTCTGTATGCTGTTAGATTCACAGTAGGTTTCTCCAAATCATCTAGGTAAGGAACTTTGGAATGTTTATTCAAAATAAACTTCTAGCACTGTTTCCTGTAAAGAAGTATATCCCAAAGTCAAGTTCTAGGTCTCATGGGAAACTTTCATGGCTTAATCCAAACGTTCCCTTGGGACATGTGAATTTTTAAAAGGGAGAACAATAACAGAAAAGGATTTGGAAATTGCTACACTAATGTGCAGCAAAGAATTTTGAAGAAAATATTTTCTGGCAATTTTTGTACCTTATTTACCTGTTCTTTGTAACCTAAGATATTTTTAATCCGTAAACCTCCAAATCTATTAAAAGTCAAAGGCATTAAATAGATTTCATTAACATGTGAAATGCCCAGTTTTCTTTACCCTTCTATAATTATTTAAAAGAGGGTTAGTAATGAGAATATCAACTGAGAAATTCTGTTGATGTTTGAAATGCCTGGGGTGCCAACATAATTAAACAGCATATGTACACACTGGCCCTGTTCCAAAACCAGTGATTACGTGTCTAACATTAATCCCGTGCCTCTACAAAAGCTGTTAGAGTAAACATCTGGGATCTTTTACTACCTAAACTAAAATATTACATAATCAGTTAAAGGAGCTTCTTACCCACAGATGTACTACAGTGAGCAATTTATGCGTGTGATTTATTTTAAAGCGCATATGGGTTAGGAACTAAATACATATATCAGATACTCCAGCCATCCTTGAACTGTGAGTTTTCCTCTAAGGCAAAAAGTAAGGACAGTGCTGTGCTCATTTTGGCAGCACATATACTAAAAAAAAAAAAAAAGACAGTGTAAATGTTGCTGAATAGTTCAGTTTGACCCCAGACACTATGATTAGACTTAGGATCAGTTGGAGATCCAATTCTTACCAGTATTGTGTGGCTCAGCTCTCAAGCCATTACAGAATTTGTTGGAGCTCCTTTGATCAAAAGAATTTGATATCTGCTCATGTAAATATTGAAGCTCTAGGGGCACCTGGGGGTGGCTCAGTCGGTTAAGCTACTGCCTTCAGCTCAGGTCATGATCCTGGAGTCCTGCGATCGAGTCCCGCATTGGGCTCCCTGCTCAGCAGGGAGTCTGCTTCTCCCTCTGACCCTCTCATGCTCTCTCTATCTCATTCTCTCTCTCAAATAAATAAAATCTTTAAAAAAAAAATTGAAGTTCTAAGTAAAACGTGTGATCTTTCAGGTCAGAACAGAAATACCAAATTGTTTACAGCATTTTTTTGCTTTTGCAATAAAAAATTACATGAATAGTGAACTTTTCCATATCTTTTTAAATTTTTCCACTATATTGCTTTTTTTTAAGATTTATTTATTTATTTGAGAGAGCAAGAATGAGAGAGAGTACATGAGAGGGGGGAGGGTCAGAGGGAGAGGCAGGCTCCCTGCTCAGCAAGGAGCCCAATGTGGGACTCGATCCCAGGACTCCCAAGATCATGACCTGAGCCGGAGGCAGACACTTAACCGACTGAGCCACCCAGGCGCCCCACCACTATATTGCTTCTTCATGCTTGGTACTCTCTCACTCTTTCATCCTAAAGCACATTGAAATTTTCAAGAGTAAAATGATTTATCTGTAAAAATGACATTAATATAGTTAATTATCCAAGGTTTCTGTTTTAGAAAATTAACATGAAAGGCTATTTTTTTAAGATTTTATTTATTTATTTATTTATTAGAGAGAGAGAGAGAGAGAGAGAGAGAGAGAGAGTGCATGAGTAGGCAGAGCTGCAGACAGAGGGAGAGGGAGAGGGAGAAGCAGGCTCCCCACTGAGCAGAGAGCCCAATGCAGGGCTCCATCCTAGGATCCCGGGATCATGACCCAAGCCAAAGGCAGGTGCTTAACCAACTGAGCCACCCAGGTGCCCCCATGAAAGGCTGTTTATTGTTGTTGTTGTTGTTTTTATGACAGATGTAAGATGAAACTGAAGAAAATAATCTTCATAGAAAGAAATAAAGGGCCATGTATTTTTTTTTAAGTGTATTTCTTTGTGGAGGTGAAAACTGTTTCTTTGTATTTAATACGCAAATCTGCCTGGTCCCTGTGGGGTTTCCCACCCTCTGGGTAAAGATTAAGAGCAAGGACTGGAGTCAGACTCAGTTCAAATCCCTGCTCTGTGTTGTACTAGCTGTATTGTATCTAGTTAACCTTTGAAAGCATCTACATCCTCATTTGTAAAATGGGGATGATGATAACATTTTCTCAGTGGGTTGAGTTAGTATATGTGCCTGGCATAGAGGAAGCTCTTGGCATCTGCTGGTGTGCCTTTCCCACCACCATCTCATCAAACAGAAACCAGCTGATAATTGGGGTGGGCCTGGTCAAGTGGGTAGGAAGGAGGAGGATGTTTAGAAAACAGTACCCAGTGGGGCAGAGAGACATGGCTACCTCACGAGGGGAAGTGTAGTTGAGGAGGGGCTGGAATGAGGTGGACAATGGTAGGAACTTTATCCTGAAGTCAGTGAGGAACGTTCATGGATTTAAGCAGGAGAGGCCCAGATATATACTACTAGTGAGTGCATAAATGAATGGGGGAAATGAACTGAGTTGCTTTGGGATGGATTTGAGCTGAGGGAAGAAGCTAAAATGAAAAGGTTGTCATGATACCTGCTGTTTAGACTGAGTTTGAGCCCTTATGGTTAGAGGAATGAGGTTATGGATGGTCATGGGTTTCTTCAAAAAGAAGTCTTAAGTGTATGAATAAGTTCCAGCCCAGATAATAATTATTCTTAGCCAGCTGTGAGGATAGGGACTGTCATTAGACCATACAACTTAATTACACAGGAGTAAAACTAGCTAGACAGTAATGCCCACAGAAGAAGGGTCAGTGCCTTGGTACAGCCTTACCTTTATTAACCTTACCTCTAGGAGTTAATTTTTACCAATAGTATTGGACATTTGGGAAAATGCCCATTAGAGTTTATAGGGAAATACTGACGTAATCTTCATAAATCTCAAAAATAGGATACGGTTCATAGCAACTAATGCACATAGAAATTAAAACTGAAGTATTGCAATAAAAAGAAAATATCCAAGGTAAAAGAAATTTGCAACAAACTAATTGGAAGAACCCTACAGCTTGTGAATCTGAGGTATGGTACTTTTTTGTTAGATGGGCTTTAAAACAATTAAGAATTAATATCACAGATTTTAATAGATGATGTGGAAAAGATACAATAAATAATTTGGACCTTATCCCACCCTTGTTTGGTTTTTCTCCCTCTTCAGCCCTGGATTTTAGAAGAAAGTCAGAAGCAGGAAGTTTTACAGTGTTCCCTAACTTGAAATATGGACAGTAAATGCTAGAGGGTAAGGACTAAGAGTTACTTAGGCTGTCAGAAAAAAATTGTTTTTTTTCTAAGAAGTTTATTTGTTTGATCATTTCTACTTTTAAAAAAAAGAGTTTTAATTTCAGAGCAGTTAAGAGTGCTAAAAATCCTAGATAGGGCATGGCGGTACATCATCCTAACCCTGTGAACTCAAGGATTTCGATGTATTTTCTCTCATCCCCCTACCCTGACCATTGCTGTGACTATCCCAGTGGACCACTGTGTTCACGAAAGATGTGTGTCCTGTCCCTCAAGCACTGGAACTGTAAAACAAATCCCTGACCTAGATGATCTGTAGATCCCTTCAAGGGCTATGGGTCTGTATCTTTTCAAGTGCATGCAACTGCTACTAAAGAAGTACTATGAAGATGGGAGACTATCCTAAAACAAAAAGGAGAGAAGCAGTTGAGCCTGGTGATATAGCATCTATATTTCAGTGGGTTACGAACATAGCTCTAAAGTGCAGCAAACTAAACAGACCAGTCATGAGATATAGAATTCAATGTAGCCTAGCACTGTTTTCCTCAGAATTTGTTAAATTACCTCCTTTTAATAGGCGGCAAAGAGAAATAAGAAGGAAACAAAGATAGGAAGCCATTTCATCCTCTCAAATTAAACAATATCAGTGATAAAATACTCTTCCTTCACTTCACCTCAGTGGATCACTGCCAATGCCCACCTCTTACCCTCTTTGATCTATAGATCCCTTCAAGGGCTCTTACAAAAGTGAGCTCTTTACAAATAAATTTAAAATTTCATGTTATTTTATGTAGTTTTTGTGTTTTGTACTTTTTGGAGGTATTTTTAGAAATAGGGTAGAGATTAACATATTTTACTACCAGTATCCCATTTTATTCTCTTTTGTCAAAATTTCCATCCTGTTTTTAAAAATTTTATGACCAAATTGTATTTTATTTGTAATTTTATTTGTTTTTATTAGACATTTAGGACTGAAAATTTTATTAGACGTCTAACACTTTTAGTTTATTCAGATTAGCACTTGAAATAACAAGCTTAACACAGTAAATTTAAGTAACTCTTTTCAAAAGCAAATATATTTCATAGCATGGACAGCCTTTTTATGGCTGATGGACGGCCATGACTACTTTAGTGGGCCCTTCTATATGGGGGGGTGCACACCATTTTTGTGTACACATACACAAACACATGAATAGGGTACAGGGATAAGAGCTTCAGAGGAGTGGCAGCGTGCTGAAACCAAGAGCTGTCCCTAAAGGTCACCACAACATACTTGTTTCCCAAGAGTCAGAGTCTAAAGGAAGATAATGCCCCACCAGCCTGAGTGTGAAACAATTTAAAGGTTTTGTTGTTGTTTTAAGAGAGAGAGAAAGGTAAGCAAATATGTATTAAACTCAATTCTGGGACTGAGCTTGAGTGCCTGTGACATGTGTATGCTTAAGATCTCACCTCCTTTTTAGTGTATTGTCCTTCTACCTTGTACATGCCTCCGCCATCGTTATCTGGATTTGGCACACAGGCTGTGCGTGGTATATATGCTTTGGGTGAACTAGTGCCGCCGTGATAAAATAGTTTGTTCTCTTCATAATGTTTTCTCTGCTGTTTTATACTTTTTTCTTAGAGTGAAGGTTTGTTTCAAGATGAAAGTCTCAAAGGAGAATATCCTCAGCCGCTTTAGAAATAGAACTGACTAGAAGTAAAAAAAAAAAAAAAAATGCAGTAAAGACCACAAAGATAAATAAGCCAAAATACGTGGTTATGGTAGTTTCCTGAAAGTATTTTACCTTCTCAGTCATTTATGGGCGCCCCAGATCCTGCATACTTACTTATTTGTTTTTATACTTTGTGCTTAGAACCCCTGCTTCTGGGTCATGTTAGAAAGCCCAAAAATATAGAACTAGATATTCGGCTTTTAAGTATTTCTTCAGTGTATACCTTCATCATTGTTACCCAGGGCACATTAAAAAAAAAAAAAAAAATTACTTGTATCACCTATTCTTTAACTCCCAAGATTAATTTGAGAAAATAATTCACAATGCTTTCTTTAAAATTCTTGTTTAAAAAAACCCCACTGTTTTAAAAGGGAACATATTTAATTTGCCTCGTTTCCAACCAGATATAATTAGTGCTTAGTGAAGCCTCAGTTCCCAGTGCACAAAACTAGGACATTGCTTTGTCTCTTGTTGGTTTTATTTAATTTGACTTTAGTGTCTTCACAATGAATTTATTGGCCTGATAAATTACTCCTTTGTTTTCAAAGACAAATCCTTCCTGTCACTCAGGTCTGTGTCAGTCCTTTCTGCTTAGAGCTTTGTGGAACAGTCACAGATGTTTATTCTTCCTACATAATTGTAGGACTTTTTCTTATTTTCCTAGAAAATGTTTATATTCTTCAAGTTTGTTTTTGAGTTATCTTTTTTTTTTTAACTATTCTAATGGCACTCACAATGTGAAGCATTAGAATCACAACTGGAAGGGATATCATGGGTGTTCCTCATGATTGGGCAGGGAACTGATCCAAAGCTGTGAGTTTCTATGAAACTCCTCCACTCTTGAAATTTAACATACTGCTCGGGGCAGGCTCAGAAGAATTCTTAAGGTGACTTGCAAGCATCTCCAAAAGAATCCCCAGAAGAATTACTTTTGCTAAGTAGATACTAGGCAAACTCCATTCCTTGGTTTTGCTTAGGCAGGTGGAAGGTGTCGTCTTTGTTTATCTGCTCCTTATAGATCTCTTGTGATAAATCTGGGAGGCTGATAGGGGTGGGTCCTGGATGTTAGAGGACTGAAGATCAGAGACTTGAGTTCTTTACCTAACCCTTTAACCTTAACTCCTGAACCCTCTTGAACCCATCTGTTAGCCTCAGCTGTTGGTGTTTTGTTTTGTTTTTGGAAGTGGGAGTGTGATATCGTTATCACAAAATGATAGTGATAACTGCTTGGCTAACTTTATAAATTAACCCTTGTCAATACATCGTGTATTTAAAATTAAATCATTATTTCATTTTCTTGACTTTGATTGGATCTCCACAAATTTAAGTATTAGATTCATTTGAACAGTCGCTTTTTTGTTTTGATTTTGGTAATATTCTTGATGTTTTTGGTTTTTGTAGTTGTTACTGAATCATAACTTTAAATATATAGTGTTCTTGATTTTTTAAAAAAGGAGATTAGGACACTGTTTATCTCCTTAACATAGAATTTCTGGTTCAGTAGCTAAGCACAAATAATTGGTTCCTTGATTTGAATTTTAAAAATTAACAACTTCATTCTCTTAGTCATTCTGCCACTTCTGAGTAAATTTTGAGCAGTGGAAAACCTTCCAGAAGGTTAAAGTTATGCTTCTACTAGTGTTTCAGTGAACTGATTATAGATACCTCTTGACTGTAAAAACTTGTATCCCATGCTACTGTGCTGAAACCTCCTAAATGCCCCTCTTCATTCCCTTCCCCCCTTCCCCCCAACCTTCTCAGCTTTTTTTTTTTTTAAGATTTTATTTATTTATTTGAGAGAGAGAGAATGAGAGATAGAGAGCACGAGAGGGAAGAGGGTCAGAGGGAGAAGCAGACTCCCTGCTGAGCAAGGAGCCCGAAGCGGGACTCGATCCCGGGACTCCAGGATCATGACCTGAGCCGAAGGCAATCGCTTAACCAACTGAGCCACCCAGGCGCCCCCTTCTCAGCTTTTAGATATTAAATCTACTAGCTTTTAAATAGTAAATTTGTTAGATCTTGAATGCTTGATTCCCATTTTATTATTAAGGTAACCGCTGACTCTATTTGGACTGAGACTTTTTATTGTTTTCTGAGCACTGAATATATTTATGCAGGATGAACATGAATTTAACATATTAATATTTTTTATATATAGGTTTTATTCTCTGTGATTTGTTTTCATACTAAAATTTAATTATTTATTTATCTTTTCGCCTGAATATGTTGCTATCCATCACATTAAAACACAAGCCATGAGTTTTTTGAGATTCCTTCCATTAGTTTTAGTATATACGGCTTTTAGAGTATTTCATTGTTTAGTTTGTTTCTCAGAGGTCTCTACTCTTTTACTTCTTTGGGAGCTTAGTTGGCTTAATATCATTGTGGATTTGTGGAAATTTAGACTGTCAGAAATGCACTGATCTCCTGGCTTTAACATTGGATAGTTGTATAACTTGAACAGTTATTACTAATATAAAAAGCATGCACTTTGTTCACAAGATTAGCAGTTATAAAGGAAAGGAACTCTGATTTCTAGTTTAAATTATAGTTAAGGAAGCAGAGAGGGAGAGAGAAGGGTGTGTGTGTCTTTGGGCATGCACACACACGTATGTGTATAAATAGGCATACACATATACATATGTTAAAATACTAAATTGCAAGTCTAGATCAGTCTTACAATGGAAGCACAGGACAGCCTGATATAAATTTGTACAATAATGCTAAGGAGGGGCACTTGGGTGGCTCAGTCAGTTAAGCGTCTGCCTTCTGCCCAGGTTGTGATCTCAGAGTGCTGGTTTGAGCCCTGTGTCCGGCTCCCTGCCCAGCAGGGAGTCTGCTTCTCCCTCTCCCTCTGCCCTCACTTCCCCCCACTCATGTGCATACTCTCTCTCTTTCTGTCTCTCAAATAAATAAAATCTAAAAAAAAAAAAAATTAAGGAGATACTATTTAAGGACATAGAGTATACTTGAGTGAGTTTTATAGCTTTATGTCACCTCTCTGATACTGTGATGTGTTGGATCTGTCTTCTCAGCTCCAGATGCAAATTTTTAATTTTGCTGAATAGCTCTACAGAAATATTGCTCTTACAAATACAAAATATTCAAGACTTATTAACTTCTTCTTTATGACAGAATCATTGAGAATATGAATTGCTAGTTATTGTAAATGTTTTGGAACTCTTAGGGTCTAATTTTAAAAATAAAATGAGGTACATGTTTATTTAATTTTTTTCTGAAATAATATACATACAAGTCAAAAAATGTTAGTTTATTTTTTCCCCACCTAAGTGAGCTAAACATAGCAATTTAAGAACTTGTTTACAGAGAAAACAACATATTTGAAGGAACAGTTTGGGAAAAGAGCATTATGTTGTGTTCACTCTGTGTATTCCCAAGCTTTGAAATGGAAGAGAATATTAGCCACAGGTCTCTCTGTGGGTCTCTTTGTCTTCATAATCTTAGATAAGTTATTTAGATAGGTAATTTATAAACCAGAATCTGAAAATGGCTTGAGAAGTCTGTGCTGTTTATTTTATCAATTCCTTTGTTATGATTTCATTAAATTCCTTACATTCTTTTTATTAAAACTCTCTGAGTGTGTAGGGTGGAGCATGTCTTTCTTTTTAACTGGTGACATTTGGCCTATTTTGATTAATTTGTTTTTAGGGAGGGAAGAGCTTTGCTTAAAGTGATAAGGTGTTAAAGAGCCCTGTCAGCAGAATTTTATACTGCACTGATTTTTTTTTCATTTCTAAACATTAGACATTATTTTTGCAGTTATTTTTCTATCTACTCTTTCATAAGTATGATTTACTTGCACTGAGCATTTAAAATGAATATCCATAAAATTATTTCAGTTAAATATTTGATTTAAGATCATGTGGAAGCTATAAATTGTAGATTAAAACAGTAGTATTCCTTTTGTAGGCATTGCCTTGGGATATACAATATTTAAGAATTTTACAGTGCAGGGGCACCTGGGTGGCCCAGTCGTTAAGTATCTGCCTTCTGCTCAGGTCATGATCCCAGGCTCCTGGGATTGAGCCCCGCATTGGGCTCCCTGCTTGGCGGGAAGCCTGCTTCTCCCTCTCCCTCTGCTTGTGTTCCCTCTCTCGCTGTGTCTCTCTCTGTCAAATAAATAAATTAAAAAAAAAAAAGAATTTTACAGTGCAGGGGAGCCTGGGTGGCTCAGTCAGTTAAGCGTCTGCCTTCGGCTCAGCTCGTGATCTCAGGGTCCTGGGATCGAGTCCCGCATCGGGCTCCTTGCTCCGCGGGGAGCCTGCTTCTCCCTCTGTCTGCCGCTCCCCCTGCTTGTGCGCTCTCTCTCTCTCTCTCTCTGACAAATAAATAAAATCTTTAAAAAAAGAATGTTACAGTACAGTATAATATTCACAGTAGCATCATTAATGGTAAGATTTACCATTTATTCCAAGAGTTTAAATCAGGGCTTGCCTGGGCTTAAAATACCTCAATGTCTATTTTGTCATCCAGAGGTGATTAGTACTGTGCTTTTTTTTCCCCCCAGGTAAATGTAAACTGTCAGTTTCTGTCCTGTACAGTTAGGACCTGTGTTACCCAGCAAACACACATGGTGTGCCCACTATGTATCAGCCACTGTGCTGAAGGGTTCAAGAGGTAGTACAGGAATCAGAAGAGCAAGCAGATAAAGCTCTGTGAGAGTTGCCATGATAAAACAAAAACATTATGCTTTTTGAAGAACAGAGAGTGGCCACCTTCAGATCAGAAGAGGAGCCAAGAGATTGGGGGAAAGATGCCTAGAAGGAGGCAGGAGTCAGGAAAGTATTTTCCAAGGAGGAAGAATAGCTTATACAGGGCAAAGATGCCAGAGAGAATGACGTATTCAATGAACCGCAATGTCTTAGCATAATGGTAGAGGGCAATTGGGAGAGTTGCAAGAGGATCAAGAAGGATTACATCAGTGTCCTGTGAGGAGCTTGGATTTTATAGATTTTTCAGATTTTTTTGGATCCGAAGGCAGTAGAGAGCCTTTGGAAGATTCTGAGCAGGGGTGTGGGATCAAATTTGTATTTAAGAAAGATTTCTCTAGCAGTAATGTACCAAATGGACATGCAAGGGAAGAGGTAGGATAGGAAGGAAGAGGGGTCAGCTGGAAGGCAGCCGCGGAATGCAGTACAAGTGTTCAAAGCAGCATTTGTAATAGCCAAAAACTGAAAACAACCCTAGTGTCTATCAACCCTAGGCAAATGAACAAATTGGGGTTTATTTATAAAATGGAAATCTCGACTGCAGTGAGAAAGAATGAGCTACTGCTATGCACAGCAGCATGGATGAAGCTCAGCAAACATACTGGTGCACCAACAAAACCAGACACCACTTCCTATGATGCAGTTCATTTATACAAAATTCAAAACCAGGTGAAACTAGTCTGTGATGATGGAGGTCAGAATAATGGTTGTCTGTTAGGAAGGGCTCAGGACGAGGCGAGGGGTTCTTTTTGGTCTTAAAAAGTCATTAGACAGATGTGTTTGCTTTGTGAAAATTTGTCAGACTTAAAATTTCTGAAATGTTACATTTCAATTAAATGTTTCTCTAAAAATCCATTTTTCTTAACTGCTAAGCAGGGCCACTATTTCATTCCCTTTCCCTAGAAAGCCCCTTTCTATCTAAATAGTGACAGTTATTATCTTGCGGATCCTTTGCTCCCACTTTGCAACTCGTTGAGGCAAGGGGTAGGTTTTGGCGATCACTGGAGTAATCCTTGGCCTGTTTTTTGACCCATTTCGTTCAATGGGGTGATAGTTCTACAAGTGTCTTTGCCAAGATAACTGCTGGATTAGAAGTGCTTGCTTGAGCTTTGCTTTTTACTCTGAAAATGTAGGGCTTGTTGAGATGTAAACACATTGTGGAAATCAGATATACTAATGAAACATAAGTAAATGTATTTAAACATAACAAAGACTAAGGGGTTTTTTCCCCCGAAGCAAGCAGTTTAATTTGGAAAGTATATTGGGATTTTTAAGTTAATTGCTTTAGTTGCTGTGCCTTACAGTTGCGCCATTTATATTTATTCATGTGCTCTAGGTTAAAGCTTTCCTCATTCAGTCTGTCTACTGACTGACAGGTTGTAGCCACCTTCACCCGGCTCCGCTAGTTCACAGTAAAGGGCAGGGACTCAGCCGAAGCCCAGTTCTTTAAATAGAATATTGTCAAGTAGAATACCCCTTCAGTCAGCATCACTGGTAATATTTACAATAAGTACCATGCCTTTTGCCCTGAAGTGTCACAGCACACATCTCAAACTTAGCATCTGTCTTCTCCAGTAATACTGAATGCCCACAAAACAGTGCAACACTTCCTAGGTTATTTGAAGTCCAAAACTTCCCCCAACTAAATGCAGAGCGGCACTTAGTATCTCTTTAAAGAGAATGGCATCTAAAGATAATATGAGGAATAAAGTGTGGCAGTTTGGAATAATAGCATTATGTGTTACATTACACTGAATAATTAACCTCTCTATTAAAATTCTACAATGGAAAATACCTAGTACTTGAAAAAATCACCAAAAGATGCACCTATTTTTGCATATTATCTAGGGATTTAATTATTTAACTTAGATTTTTCTTCAAGAAATAAAAAGAATTAGCAAAATTCTTCTTGACTCTTAAAGATTATGGGAAAACTGGCTTTTCACATTGTTCATACTTTTTAATTTTCTTTGAATCGAAGTAATCCTACTTTAATAAAGATTCTTAGGGATCATGCATGTTTAGCTTGCCAAATATAATATCTGGCTTCCATACTCTTAAAGCATTTAGTACTTTACCAACTGAGTAAGTATAGTAATGAAATTTTGGGAAATATTTGAACTGTTCCACGTTATATACTGTATTATTCAAATCTTAAAATTGAAGTTAGTACAAGTTTTATAGTGTGGCAACTACTTTGACCCAGGAATCAGGCACTCACATTTTCTTTAACTGTATGTATTAATTTCAGTAGCATTTTCTCCCAAAATTCTTTTGTCTTTCAAATGTTTACTAATTTAGCTTAGAAATACTAATTTCCTATGCCTTCAGAGGAACATGTTTTGACATATAAAGTTTGGCTATTTAAAGTTACCATTGTAACCGTAAGTCAAAATGTTGTTTTGTTGAAAAGTTTACACTTATTTCATTGTAAATATAAAAATGGACTTCTTTGTCAGAATTGATTGGCTCAGTATTTATAAAAATATGAATGAGAAGTCTGTAGTGATCTTGGCTTCATGAATAAAAAATAAATTTATTTTTATCCACTATGAAGTAAAACAGCAGGTTTCATCACAGAATGTCATAAATACTAAATTCAGGAAATAGATTCATTATACCTCAATGATGACCATAAGGCCACAACACAATTTGCTATCACTCAAATGGACAACAATCATTCATGAAATAGCCTGTATCCAATGTGGAGAAGAAGATGATTCTGCCCTGCAGATACTTTGTTCTAGTGGAAAGAACTTGGGCTTTGGGGGTCTGATAACATTTGAATTTAGACCCCAGCTCGATTCCTGCTTCATTGAGACAAGGGAGAGGGGGGAGGAGCAGTTTCCAGCAGGAATTTCAGGGATCATGTATTCCTTACTAAGTCTGATATGATTATTGAACATCAGCTCCTTGCTTCTTCTCAGCTCTGTGGCAGTAATTAGGCTAACTATATCATTCAGCTTCATAGTATTGGAATTTCTACATCCTGTGGTCACATCTACTTGATTACTTTCTCTCCTGAGCCAGGACTGGTGATTACAAAGTCCTGGCAAACTTTACTAATAACTTTATTTCATAAATATAAGTAACTTTTTAGTAGTTCCTATGAGCATTATCAGATTTGGATCTGCCACTTGCCGGCTGAGTGACTCTGGACGAATTACTAATTTCTCTATACCTCCATTTCCTCATTTGTATCAAAATTATTCATATCACATAGAAATATAGATGGCTATTGAATGGATTAAATATAGTAGTTAACTTTTCATCTATCACAAAGTAAGAGTTCAGTCTATATTAGCTATTTATTCTTGTTGTTATGCAAGTAACAAAGATGTGTTTTTATTTGAAGGGTTGGTTTACAATGAAAATACCAAAGTGCATCTGCTCAGGGAGAAATATCAAATATCTGTTTGCACTTACATCTATCATTTAAAATGTAACCAAGTGTTCAGTAATTTTTTTTAAAGTACATTGTAACATTGCTCCCTGCCAGTTTTCTAATGATTATGAATGAGAACCTTAAAATAGCACATATAGTAAAAGGCACAAATTTACTTGAGGCCAGAGTTCAGGGTTTTTTTGCATTAAGACTTTGAGAATGTGATCCTTCATGCCAGGCCTTAGAGCTCTAACAGGAGTTAAGCTATCACAGATCTTGTCACTATACACATGCCTCCAACTATCTCTAAAGGGCCACAAAGTAGACTGGGACCTTAACAGAAGATATAAGTGCAAAACAGATGGCTTTTTATATTCCTTTTTTATAATACTGCAGCAAGAAATAGAACCCACTGGTATATTATTTTTATATTTCTTAAGAGATTTTGTACTAGTAAAACTAAATTTTAAGGTCCCCCACTGTTCCACCTTCCATAAACATGTAACAGAATTAGCAAGAACAGCAACACATAGTTTTTTCATACTCCTACTTTAATATCAGTGGTAACGCCCATTTTATGGCCTATTTTAACTAGAATTCTTTATAGGAACAACTCCTTCAACATCTTCTATACTGGGCAGTTAATTTATTTCAGTATATGTAAATATATTTAATATCCATTTTCAGAATAATCTGATATTATTCCAAATATTGGCTAACATCTATCCATGTGATCTTGATCAAATGATGTAAACTGGCCAGGCCTCAATCTTCTGTATTCAGTAAAATGATTATACTGGTTGGTGACCAGTGAGTTGCTAGCTCTGAAAGGGAAGATATCTTATCCATTTGGTTTTGGTGAACTTTATGAAATGATTGACCTTTACCTAGAGAGAAAATACCACCATGTGCCCGTCCCTCTCCAGTTTCTCCAGTGCAAGGAATCCACAGCTTCCTTGTTAAAACTTTTGCCAGATAGAGCCAAGTGTATTTTGGGGTGTTGTTGGTTGGCTTGTGACTTGGGAAGAAGAATATGGTAAGGATGGAATGGTAGAAAGGAAGGAGTAAAAGAAGAGGCATGTGCTGGGATCTTACTGGCACTTGTGTAGAAGTTAAAGTTGACTCAGGGCTACTACCACTAGAGAGACTGTGACCACCAGGAACTGGCTTACAGTGATGGCTGTTTCTGTGTGTTGGCCTTCATTCATTTCCATCACTTTTATGACATCCCTTCATACCTACCAAGTGGCCATCGTCTCATGCCACCATGGCTCCCTGGCCCCTCTGTATCTTCTCCTGTGCTTCTTTTCACGGTATGATGTTCCAGGTTAAATTCCCAGTCAGAACACTTGATCCAGTAATGTCCTGTCAACCAGAAGTCAAAGAGGAATTCAGTCTAGTAAACATGGCCTTGTGTATCCATAGGATATTAGAATGACTGTACAAATGGTAACCATTTTGAGGGGAATAGGCAAGAAATTACTTTCTGGTAGTGTCAGTATATTAGACTGGTAGAAGGAATTATTTTGAAGCAGAGTTTGCTATTGAGACTAGCCTTGGTTGCTGGAAACACATCTCTTCATTTTCTAAAATGGGCAGTTGTAAAGATTTTGCTTCCTCTTAAAATTATATTTATTACATAGAAATCCTGTGTTCCTGCTCGGAGCTTTAATTAACAGATGAAAGTTTACCCAAATTTTTAGTTCAGAAATCAGTTTGGTGAAGTACTGTATTCCCAAAAGATTCTTGATACTGTTTTGTGAGCATTTGGTTAACACCTCTGTGTATAGGAGAAGTTTCCATTTCAAAGTCACAGATATGGGTTTAACATTATATATGATTTAGAAAAATACTATCCTCAATAAGCTATCTGAAGGTGGGCTTAGAATAAGAAACTCAACTGAAGGCAATGGCTCTTATAGCACCAAATTTGATATTAAATAAAAAACTAAAGTTACTAGCTATATCCATTTTAAAAGTTTACTTTTTTAAGGAGAGAAAGGTAGTTCAGCAGGATCAGTATTTTTTATACCAGTAACTTTAACTTGATTTGTATCATGTTTATACCAGATGTAATTGAAATTTCTTAATATGGATGCTAGTCCCAGTTATCATTTATAATCTTGATTTAAAAACTTTGAGAATGTTGGCTGCTCTTAAGGTACATGGTGTAATAACCTAAAATGTCTTTATTTTTAGATACTCTTATTAAAATAGTAATAGTAGTTCTGAAATTTTGCTTTTATATTGATTTTTCCTATAATAAAGAAATTTCTAATTTTTGAAAGTTATAATTTTTATTTCCATACACAGAACTAACTTTTGTTGAATCCATATTTTGTTCCAAACCCTGCACTAAGTACATTTTAAAAAGACATTTCATTTCTCGCAAATGCCTCTTGGAAAGTTACACATCTTGACTTAAGTCACACAGTAAGTAATAGACTCAGGATTTGAACCTTGGTATATTCTGTTTCCACTAATCAGTGTTACCTTGAAAAAAATGGCTTTTTCCAAAAAGTAGTTTTTAATGGTGTGAACTTAAAATATCAGAAATCTCTAAGAAGCTTTGGTTTGTATTTAAGGCAAGAGTTAAAAATTATCACAAATATGCAGACATATTTATTTTAGAATCTGTAAAAATAAATCTGGGTGTAATTTTCAAAAACTGGAGGAATAATTTGTTAGTGCTGAAAGATGAACATGATCATGAGACACTCATTTTGCTGACATGTGCAGTTATTTATCATAGGTTCTCTGAATTAAAACTATAGTTTCTTAACAGGATTTAGTTGGTTTACTCTTTTCTTTCTCCTAGAACAGAAAATTTGTACATGTTGTCTGATCATTGTTTATTGATAAAAATAAATTTTCAAGTGATGGTAGATGAGATTTCTTAATGTAGCTTGGAACATTTTAAGAACATTTATTTGGGTCAATTGAATCCTTTTAGAGAAGTCTGCAGTACTTACTCATGCTATAATTTCTTTCCTTATCCCAATTTGGAATATATGTCCCTAAATTCCTAGGTTTGTGACCTTATTTAAACTGAGACTCACTTTTCTCATATTTAAAATGAGGCTAATGATACCTAACTCACTGAATTGTATCATGAGGAATAAGTTGGACACAATACACCATGCTTAGCAGATAGTAAGTACTCATGCCATTCGTCACCATAATTGCAGAATGGTCACTTGAACATGTTAAATTTGGGAAATGTTAAATCACTGCATGTGTTTGAATGCTGTGACCTAAGGATGATGAATAGTAGAGGAAAGAGCATGGGTTTACTGGATTTAATAATTGATATGCAAATCTTCCTTAGCATTGTGAACTTTTAAAAACATACTATCAAAGCAAAAATCCTATGACTTAAGACAGTTCTCGAAAAAGAAAAATACAAAACCCATCTTTAGAAGACGTTGCTTAATCGTGACAGTTAAGACTTCATATAAGAGAAAGAGAAAAGCTATAAACTTTCTCATTTGTTCTATATTGTCCCTGCAAGTACAGCTTTACACAGTGTATCTATCACCACTCCTGGGTGTTTCAAAATACATTAAAGGGCTAGCAGAAGTCTCATGTTATATACAGGGTATCTTCAGAAGTTGGTCATTTGTATCCTGTAGTTCAACGGGGTATTTTATAGGTGTTGTGCCTCTTTTCCACTGTCTCGCCCTCCCTGCTAAGTCACTGAGTACTAGTTTAACAGAGTTTAACCAGTTTCTCAGCTGTGGAGTATCTTGCTGCACATGGTCTCCCAAAGACAATGTGTTTTGAAGTGTTTCCCAAAATTGTTAGACTGGGGAGCCTTATTTCCGTGGTGCATGTCATAGAACTGTTGTTTTCAATATCTCGTTTGGGGAGGCTTTTATTGATATCGCTGGAGTCCTCTTCCTTAGTGCCCACTGTTTAACGTTGTGTACCTTTTACAACAACCTATTTTCTGTGACATCATTTGCAGAACCGCAAAATAATGGGTTTGCTACAAGCAACTGAACATTTAACTGGGTTTCCAAAATACAAAACCAGAGTGTTGTAAACATGCGTCACCTGAACACTGCTGTTCAGGAGCAAGTAACCTATGACTGGCATCTGAGGCAGTTTTCCAGAAACTGTTACTTGTACCTACCAAAATCTGTTTTCTTACCCACTTTTTCCTTCCTAATGTGTTTTCACTCTCTCCTTCTCTTATTGTGCTTCATCCTGTCATGTTCTCCAGGTGGTTTTTGTTGTTGTTATTTGTTTTTATCTTTGGTTACTTTTCCATCTCCCACAGGCAAGAAGTACCCATTTTTTTTCCTTACCTCAGTAACCATTTGAACATTAAAAGGTTAATACTTTTTTAGTTCATAACAGTTGTTCTCCATAACTTCACTTAATTCTCACATCAAATTAGTTTTAGAATGAGGTAATCTAAACTCCCTTTAGTTTTTATTCTTTTAAGGATTTATTTATTTGAGAGAGAGTGCACATTTGCAAGCAGGGGGAGGGGCAGAGGAAGAGGGGAAAGCAGACTCCCCGCTGAGCACAGAGCCCAACACAGACCTCAATCCCATGACCCTGAGATCATGACCTGAGCAAAACCAAGAGTCGATCGCCCAACCGACTGAGCCACCTAGGCACCCCTAGATTTTATTTTTTAACTAGTTTTCTGTACAAAAGAGAATTTGGGTTGGGTATCTGATTATTAGTTCTAATAAGTACTGTCCAGAATACACAGTGTTCATTGTGCAGAATCTCTGTATGATGCCAAAAGAACTAGTGGCTAGCATCAGTGTTTTTTTAATTAAAGTAGCTAGCTTAATTGTGAAGATTTTATTATAACACATTTTATCTGTATGCTGTTTCTGTAAAGAATGCTTTAATATGCAATAACCACAGATATTGAACAAAACTGGACATGAAAGAAGTGTAAAAATTGGCAATAAGCCACCTGTATGCTTGTGTCTAGTGTCCAGGGAGTAATGCAGTTTGCTTAGTAGCTTGATGGTAGCCATCACAAGGAAGTTATACCATTTTAAAGTAGGCAGTCAATTCTTGTTATTTGTGAGAACCTTTGGTCACAATAGTTTCATCAGCTGATCAGTATATCACCTTGTTTTATGTGTTTTTCTGTCGAAAGATGCCTTATGTGACGTATATTATTGATTCATTGCCATTAAACTCACAGCCAATAGCGCTCTAACTCGTACCTGAACAAGACTTACCTAACAACACGTACTTTTTTCCATAAGTCACATCCTTCTTGTACTTTAGGAACACTAGATGGTGTCAGTACTATGCTTGGGAGACATTTTCAACAGTGAAATCACCAACAAAAACTACAAAAATGCCAAAACATGGCACTAAATACACTGAAAAAAGATAACTTGTCGGCAGTATGAAACATGAAAGAAGGCAGAGTATTGCTTCGTTACAACCTCAGCTGGGAATGTGTAGGTCAGGCAACTCAAATTTTTCACTGCTATATACATGTCTTTGAATGACTCTGAAAGTGCCATAAAGATTGATTTTGGGGTTATAAATAAATTTTAGTGAGTGGGTGACTTCACAAATAAGGAACCCACGAATAATGAGGATTGACTAAAATTGTTTTATTAAAGCACTGTTCTTGGGGGAATATGTCTCCACAAATGCAGATGCTTAATTCCAATAGGCTTTCAAGATAATAAATAGTTTTTAACTAAAGAACACGTGTTCCCAGTAGGATGTTACTGAATAAACCTAATTTTTCATTATAAAAATTAAAATAATAATGATTTGAATATAGAAACCTTATGGTAAAAACAATAAGAACTATAATATAATGCCCTTGCAATAGAACCTTACTTCTACCTACATCATTGTTTCCATGGAAAAATTTATTCCAAATTCCAACTGAGATGCCAAAGCCCTTTAGCTTCTTGAGTCCTTAGTTCCAGTGATGAGCAATCCACCATACGCACCTACAGTGTAGGACTTCCATTTTCCCTCTAGTCTAGTTCTGGGGCTGGGAGCAGAGCCATAGGAGTTGGACTCTGGACGATAGAACAGAAGGGAGTAGTAGGGGCTTCTACCGAGAAGACAGTTTCTTCAAATGACTTTCATGAATAACACCGTGATTTTTAGGGAAGCTAGGGGGATGATTGTTAGTGCAGTCTCAAATTGACAGAAGCCATATTTTGAAAATAGTGGCTCTGCTAGAAATAAAATTTTGGACCATGTGGTTCATTGATCTATTTTTTTTTTTTTAAGATTTTATTTATTTGACAGAGAGACAGAGAGAGAGAAATCACAAGTAGGCAGACAGGCGGGCAGAGGGAGAGGGAGAAGCAGGCTCCCTGCTGAGCACAGAGCCCAATTGTGGGGCTCTATCCCAGGACCCCGGGATCATGACCTGAGCTGAAGGCAGACGCTTAGCTGACTGAGCCACCCAGGCGCCCCTGATCTGATCTATTAAGGCATCTTTTTTACTCTCCTTAAGGATTTAAGTTTGAAAGATAATATTCATGGTGTTAAAAGAAAAATGCAGATGCTGGTCTTCTGTGTGATGAGCTGTGGTAGGAAGTCTCTGATCAAGAGGATAAATACCCTCCAAGTTGATACCAACTAAGCAATATTATTTATGCTCAGTGTTTTCCCATAACATTATTATACTCTGTAATATTTAACAGATGTACCTGTGTTCTGTGTTCCTTTGTATTCACTTAATGGTTAAAAGTTTGAGGTGAAATAATGATAATTGAAGATAAGAAAATGTGATATACTAAAACCTTTATAGAACTTAAAAATGAACCTCATAAGTTTCTTTTAAATGACAGGTTTCTTTGGGGGGAGGAGGCCTTTAATGAGATCTGTCTTTCTTGCCAGGTTTCCCAAGTTTAAGATCTTTTAATGAAAAATAATGGACTAGGTATTAAATAGATTTTGATTCAGTTTATATTTTTAAACTCAGCTGAGTTTTTTATTTAATAAAATAATTTAATTTTAATATATTAATTTAGTGCAATATATTAATGTTTGGCCATTTTTTAATCTTTTATTCCAAGAGGAATAATACATATTCTATTTTTAGTAAATAGAGCAGCTGACGGAGAAGGAGAAAGATCTTGTTTTAAGTCAGAATTCTTCTGTTTCCTTTCCTTAAGTGGTCTTTAAATGGACTGGGGACAGTAGCATATATAAACCTCTCATTTGAAATTTCGAGTGTGCAACAGCCTATTAAATGCTCAGAGTAGTCTAACTGTAAAGAAACTTGTTTATTTGCAAGATTTCTTAACATTTCTTTGGCTTTGGAACCCTTCCCCCTGCCCCCCAGAAACTTTAGCATCTCACAGGATGTCATAACTGAGGAACACAGTTACGGAAATTAGCTTGTCAGAGGCAAGTGGCCCTCCTTCTGGGCATATAGGGGGTTTATGAAACCACCTTGGCACTTCAATGTGTAGGCAGAGGGAGCCAAATCGACACACTGGGAAACAGTCAGTCCTTTCCCTTGTTTTCAGGATGACAAAAACTATTTTTGTACCTTCTCTGGAGAAAGCAATAGGTTTATTCTCCTTCACTTATGTGTGTTCTGTCTCATATACACGGGTGACAGGTGGCCTAGAACTATCTTAGGTCCTTTAAGAAAATGCACAAGAACTCTGTTATTGTTTGTAGTAAATACTGTTTTACTAGATACTTTTTTAGTGGTTTTTAAATCAATAAGTCATTAATCCTGAAACACCAGTTCCATTGTTGACTTTTAAATAAATTTAAATGTTCCTTTTAATCAAATCAATGTTTATTACATCTCATAAACTTTAGCATTCTTTTCAAAAACCAACAAAAAAATAAGAAGACCATAGGACAATGGACAAACAAATCATAGATTGATTAAAATTTTAACACAGGAAGAGCTGAGATTTTAAAAACCTACAGGAAAAAGAATTGTATGCAATTGATTTTTAACCAGCTAATAACATTCTGATCAATACAAGAAATCAAGGCATTTGGGTTTGTGTGAGAATGTAAAAATTTCTGCTTGGCATATATATATAATGCAGCTAAACAAAAAAATCAAACAATGAGGAAACAGCAAGTGTAACAACAAGTTGAGGTTTATATAATTAGAGTAACTCTTGTAATTTAAGAATACTATCAAACCTCAGTTAAATAAATGAGAAAAGGACAAGCAGTTCATACATGGGGAAGTTGTCAGCCAGTAAAGGAATTAATTTCCATCAACTAATATTTTCTGCACACCTATGCCTTATACTGTGGTTGGTGTTGGAGTTTGAGTGTTGAAGAGGACACTCAGCCCTTTTGGGGAAGAGAGGGAAGCAAGGGACACAATAAACAAAGGAATGCAATGGAGTTATGAAGATAGATTTACAAATGCTGGCAAGGCTAGGGAAACTGGTTCAACTGGTTTATTATTCAAAAAAATGACAAAAACTTTTTTTAACCTTACAAATGATCCTAATGAGATTTTTTTTTTAAAAGAAAGGAATAGCATAATACTAAGCGAAATAAGTCAGTCAGAGAAAGACAAGTATCATATGATCTCACTGATATGAGGAATTTGAGAAACAAGACAGAGGATCATAGGGGAAGGGAAGGAAAAATGAAACAAGACGAAGCCAGAGAGGGAGACAAACCATAAGAGACTCTTAATCTCAGGAAACTGACTGAGGGTTGCTGGAGTAGAGAGGATGGGAGGGATGGGGTGGCTGGGTGATGGACACTGGGGAGGGTAAGTACTATGGTGAGCACTGTGAATTGTGCAAGACTGATAAATCACAGACCTGTACCCCTGAAACAAATAATACATTATATGTTAATAAAAAAAATTTTTTTTAAAAGGAATAGCTTATATGTTGAACAATAGGGCTTAGTCAAGTAAGTAAGATTTCTTAGAGTTGCTTTTTGATTTCTTAGAGTTACTTTATGATTAAAAATATAATTATGAAAATTATAGTAATATGAAACAATATCATGAAGAAGTGACTGTAGTTGTATTCATGCTACCGAATTCTGTTCTATAAAATAAGTATGTACATGGTCATTAATGGTAGTAGGATTTATTTTGCATAATACTTAATAGAAGAAATTTGAAGACTCATTTTATTAAAAATGTTTTTTCCTCCTTTTAGCTGACTACACAAGACTGCCTTCCCCATATTTCCATAGCCAGCGACATGACCTGACACCTTGATGACCAGTCTCAGGGCCCTTGGGTGACTGGCTGGTTGCACCATGGAACTTAAAGTATGGGTGGATGGAGTTCAGAGGATTGTTTGTGGGGTCACCGAAGTTACAACTTGCCAGGAGGTTGTTATAGCCTTAGCTCAAGCGATAGGTAAGTGGACTTTCTGGGAATTGGAGATAAAGTGGTTTATGCTTCCTCTTGTGGTTTTTGTTTGCTTGTATTAAATATAGATTTCTAGTTTTTTGTTTATTTGGTCCCATAATACAACTTGCAGGTATACTTGTACTTATTATATTCTCCCATGCTTAAATAAATCTGTAAAGACACTTATTCTCTCTCTCCCCCCAGATTTTACTGATCTTCAGACTAGAGTCTGCACTGCCTTCTGCTCTATTGTTGTTTATCCTAAACAACAATTTGTGGAACTAAAGATGTTTTCTTGAGCCAAAACATAGATTCCTAGTTCCCAGACCCCTCATTAGGAAAAATCCTATTTACTGTTTATTCTGACTACTTTTAGAAAAGAAAAATGCAACAAATAGCATGGTCCTTCAATAGAAAGATAATATGTGCATTTTTAAATCTTGCTATACAGTGCAGATGAAGTTGTCAAGTACATGCTTACTCGCTCCATCTTGTTCACCTACAGTGTTGCAACTTTTCTTCTTAGTTAGTCTCAGTTTATCTTCATCATTTTTATGCATGTTTTTTAGTTGCCTTAACCCTTTTGGAACATGATGAGGGCATAAGCACCTACATCAAAAGAGCCAATAATGTGGGTTATAGCTTACATTTGCATCTTAAGTCCATCATTTAGCAAATATATATTAAAAGGAAATTGTTTTCAGCACCATGTTAGGTGCTTAGTGCTTCTTTGTCTTTGAGCAACTAAACAAGTTTATTTTATGTCATGCTAGTTTATATTGGAAACATGTCACGTTTGTTCAGGATTGAGAAAAGTCACCCTGCTCCATGACACCTTAGCATTTTGTAGAGACATTTCTGGCAGATACACTGTTAAGAAGCTGGCAATGCCCTGTGCAAAGACAGAGACTTTCTTTTAATACTGACATTTTTTTATTTTTCTTTAAATACTTTGTAGCACACACATATGTTAAAACAATGCTAAAAATCCTAGGCTTTCACATTCAGTGAAATTTTCTTGCATTTTGGCCTAATTATATTTGTGGACTTAAGTTTAATTGTTAAAGAAGGGAAAATAAAGGCATTTGATTTTCTTTCATATTCTTTGCAACCAACTTACTCAGTAATTGTCCCTTTTACAAGCCTGATAAAGAATTCAAAGTAATGATCATCAAGGTACTCACTGGATTTGAGAAAAAAGTGGATGAACTCAATGAGAATTTCAACAAAGAGATAGAAACTATAAAAAAAAACCAGTTAGAGTTGAAGAATACACTAATTGAAATTAAAAATATATAGAGGGAATCAGCAGCAGATTAGAGGATGCAGAAGAATGGACCAATGATTTGGAAGACAGGATAATGGAAGGCAACCAACCTTAACAGCAAAAAGAAAAAAGAATAATAATAAATAAGAATAGATTAAGGAAACTCAGTGACATCATCAAGCATAACATTCACATTATAGTGAGCCCCCGAAGAAGAAAAGAAAGGGGACAGAAAACTTATCTGAAGATATAATTTGAAGAAAAACTTCCTTAATCTGGGAGCGGAAACAGATACCCAGGTCCAGGAATCACAGAGTGCCCCCAAACAAAATGAACCCAAGGATGTCCACACAAAAACACATAATAATTAAAATAGCAAAAAGTCAAGATAAAGAGAGAATATTAAAAGCAGCAAGAGAAAAGCAAGCACATATAAAGGAAACCCCATAAGGGTATCAGCTGATTTTTCAGCAGAAACTTTTCAGGGCAGAAGAGAGGGGCATGATATATTCAAAGTGCTAAAAGTAAAAAACCTACAACCCAGCAAGGTTATGATTCAGAATTGAAGGAGATAGCTTCCCAAACAAAGGGGTTTACCACCACTAAATTGGCCTTACAAGAAATGTTAAAGGGAATTCTTTATGTGGAAGGAAAAGATCATAACTAGAAATGAGAAAATTATGAAAGGAAAAAAAATTCACTGATAAAAACTACGTATGAAGCCATTATGGAGGTTAAAACACAAAAACAGTAAAAATCAATCATACCTTAAAAATTAGTTAAAGAATACACAAAAAGAAGTAAAATACGGTATCATATACATAAAATGTGGTTGGAGTAAAAATTTAGTGTTTTAGAATGTGTTCGAACTTAAGTGATTATCAGCTTAATATAGACTGCTATATATATAGGATGTTATATATGAACCCCATAGTAACCACAAATCAAAATTCCATAGTAGATACACAAAAAATAAAGAGAAAGGAATCCAAGCATAACACTAAGGAAAGTCATCAAACCACAAGGGAAGAGAACGAAGAAGAAAGGAACAGAGAAGAACTATAAAAACAACCAGAAGACAATTAACAAAATGGCAGTAAGTATATACTGATCAATAATTACTTAAAATATAAGTGGACTAAATACTCCAAGCAAAAAACATAGGGTGACAAAATGGATTAAAAAAAAAAAAGACCCATCTTGCCTATAAGAGAAGAATTCATATCAAAAGACACTTACAGACTGAAAGTGAAGGGTTGGAAAAAGATAATCCATAGAAATGGAGGTGGAAAAAAAAAAAGGTTGGGTAGCAATACTTACAGACAAAATAGACTTTAAAACAATGACTGTAATAAGAGATAAAGAAAGGCATTATGTAATGATAAAAAGGGTTCAATCCAAAAGCAAATATTAACAGACTTAAAGGGAGAAATTGACAGTAATGCAATAATAGTAGGGGACTTTAACACCTCATTTATATCAATAGATAGGTCACCCAGACAGAAAATCAGTAAGGAAACTGGCTTTGAACCACACATTCGGCCAGATGGACTTCACAGATATATACAGAACATTCCACCCCAAAACAGCAGAATACACATTCTTTTCAAATGAGCATGGAATATTCTCTAGGATAGATCACATGTTAGGACACAAAACAAATCTCAATAAATTTAAGAAGATTAAAATCAATCAGACATCTTTTCTGAGTACAACAGTATGAAACTAGAAATTAATTACAAGAAAAAAAAAACTGGAAAAACCCAAACACATGGAGGCTACGTAACCAGTGGGTCAGTGAAGACTCAAAGAGGAAAAAAAAAATACATGGAGACAAATGAAAATGGAAACACAACTGTTCAAAATCTTTGGGACACAACAAAAACAGTTCTAAGAGGGAAAGTTAATACAAATACAAGCCTACCTCAAGAAACAAGGAAAATCTCAATCTAACCTTACAACTAAAGGAGCTAGGGAAACAAACAAAGCTCAAAGTTAGTAGAAGGAAGGAAATCATAAAAATTAGAGTGGAAATAAGTGAAATAGAGACTAAAAAGAAAAAAAAAATCAATGAAAATAAGAGCTGGTTCTTTGAAAAGATCAAATAGTCAAACCGTTAGCCAGACTCTGGAAGAAAAAAAAGAGAGAAAACTCAGGTAAATAAAAGTCTGAAATGAAAGAGGAGAAATAACAACTGACACCACAGAAATATAAAAGATGTGAGAATAGAATGAAAAATTATATGCCAACAAGTTGGACAACCTAGAAGACATAGATAAATTTTTAGAAACATAAAATCTTTCAAAACTGAATCAGAAATAGGAAACCTGAACAAACAGATTACTGATAACAACATTGAATTGGTAATTAAAAAAAAAAAATCCCAACAAACAAAAGTCCAGGACCAGATGTCTTCACAGGTGAATTCTACCAAACATTTTTTTTAATTTTTTAATTGTTATGTTAATCTCCATATATTACATCATTAGTTTATGATGTAGTGTTCCATGATTCATTGTTTGTGCCTAACACCCAGTGCTCCATGCAGAATGTGCCCTCTTTAATACCCATCACCAGGCTAACCCATCCCCCCAACCCCCTCCCCTGTAGAAACCTCAGTTTGTTTTTCAGAGTCCATCGTGTCTCATGGTTCGTCTCCCCCTCCAACTTACTCCCCTTCATTCTTCCCCTCCTACTATCTTCTTCTTCTTTTTTTTTCCATAACATATATTGCATTATTTGTTTCAGAAGTACTGATCTGTGATTCAACAGTCTTGCACAATTCACAGCACTCACCATAGCACAGTCCATACTCAATGTCTATCACCCAGCCACCCCATCCCTCCCACCCCCCACCACTCCAGCAACACTCAGTTTGTTTCCTGAGATTAAGAATTCCTCATATCAGTGAGGTCATATGATACATGTCTTTCTCTGATTGACTTATTTCACTCAGCATAACACCCTCCAGTTCCATCCACGTCGTTGCAAATGGCAAGATCTCATTCCTTTTGGTGGCTGCATAATATTCCATTGTGTATATATACCACATCTTCTTTATCCATTCATCTGTCGATAGACATCTTGGCTCTTTCCACAGTTTGGCTATTGTGGACATTGCTGCTATAAACATCGGGGTGCACGTACCCCTTCGGATCCCTACATTGTATCTTTGGGGTAAATACCCAGTAGTGCAATTGCTGGATCATATAGTAGCTCTATTTTCACTGTTTGAGGAACCTCCATACTGTTTTCCAGAGGGGTTGCACCAGCTTGCATTCCCACCAACAGTGTAGGAGGGTTCCCCTTTCTCCACATCCCTGCCAACATCTGTCGTTTCCTGACTTGTTAATTTTAGCCATTCTGACTGGTGTGAGGTGGTATTCATTGAGGTTTTGATTTGGATTTCCCTGATGCCGAGCGATGTTGAGCACTTTTTCATGTGTCTGTTGGCCATTTGGATGTCTTCTTTGGAAAAATGTCTGTTCATGTCTTCTGCCCATTTCTTGATTGGATTATTTGTTCTTTGGGTGTTGAGTTTGGTAAGTTCTTTATAGATTTTGGATACTAGCCCTTTATCTGATATGTCATTTGCAAATATCTTCTCCCATTCTGTCGGTTGTCTTTTGCTTTTGTGGACTGTTTCTTTTGCTGTGCAAAAGCTTTTTATCTTGATGAAGTCCGAATAGTTCATTTTTGCCCTTGCTTCCCTTGCCTTTGGTGATCTTTCTAGGAAGACGTTGCTGCAGCTGAGGTTAAAGAGGTTGCTGCCTGTGTTCTCCTTTAGGATTTTGATGGACTCCTGTCTCACGTTTAGGTCTTTCAACCATTTGGAGTCTATTTTTGTGTGTGGTGTAAGGAAATGGTCCAGTTTCATTCTTCTGCATGTGGCTGTCCAATTTTCCCAACACCATTTGTTGAAGAGACTGTCTTTTTTCCATTGGACATTCTTTCCTGCTTTGTCAAAGATAAGTTGACCATAGAGTTGAGGGTCCATTTCTGGGCTCTCGATTCTGTTCCATTGATCTATGTGTCTGTTTTTGTGCCAGTACCATACTGTCTTGATGATGACAGCTTTGTAATAGAGCTGGAAGTCCGGAATTGTGATGCCACCAGCTTTGCTTTTCTCTTTCAATATTCCTCTGGCTATTTGGGGTCTCTTCTGGTTCCATACAAATTTTAGGATTATTTGTTCCATTTCTTTGAAAAAAGTGGATGGTATTTTGATGGGGATTGCACTGAATGTGTAGATTGCTCTAGGTAGCATTGACATCTTCATAATGTTGGTTCTCCCAATCCATGAGCATGGAACGTTTTTCCATTTCTTTGTGTCTTCTTCAATTTCTTTCATGAGTATTTTATAGTTTTCTGAGTACAAATCCTTTGCCTCTTTGGTTAAATTTATTCCTAGGTATCTTATGGTTTTGGGTGCAATTGTAAATGGGATCGACTCCTTGATTTGTCTCTCTTCTGTCTTGTTGTTGGTGTATAGGAATGCCACTGATTTCTGTGCATTGATTTTATATCTGCTACTTTACTGAATTCCTGTATGAGTTCTAGCAGTTTTGGGGTGGAGTCTTTTGGGTTTTCCACATACAGTATCATATCATCTGCAAAGAGTGAGAGTTTGACGTCCTCTTTGCTGATTTGGATGCCTTTGATTTCTTTTTGTTGTCTGATTTCTGTGGCTAGGACTTCTAATACTATGTTGAATAGCAGTGGTGAGAGTGGACATCCCTGCCGCGTTCCTGACCTTAGGGGAAAAGCTCTCAGCTTTTCCCCATTGAGAATGATATTCGCTGTAGGTTTTTCATAGATGGCTTTTATGATATTGAGGTATGTACCCTCTATCCCTATACTCTGAAGAGTTTTGATCAAGGAAGGATGCTGTACTCTGTCAAATGCTTTTTCTGCATCTAATGAGAGGATCATATGATTCTTGTTCTTTCTTTTGTTAATGTATTGTATCACGTTGATTGATTTGCGGATGTTGAACCATCCTTGCAGCCCAGGGATAAATCCCACTTGGTCGTGGTGAATAATCCTTTTAATGTACTGTTGGATCCTATTGGCTAGTATTTTGGTGAGAATTTTTTTTTTTTAAAGATTTTATTTATTTATTTGACAGAGCTAGAGAGAGAGCACAAGTAGGCAGAGAGGCAGGAAGAGGGAGAGGGAGAAGCAGGCTCTCCACCGAGCAGGGAGCCCGATGCGGGACTCCAGGATCATGACCTGAGCCGAAGGCAGTCGCTTAACCAACTGAGCCACCCAGGCACCCTGGTGAGAATTTTTGCATCCATGTTCATCAAGGATATTGGTCTGTAATTCTCCTTTTTGATGGGGTCGTTGTCTGGTTTTGGGATCAAGGTAATGCTGGCCTCATAAAATGAGTTTCGAAGTTTTCTTTCCATTTCTATTTTTTGGAACAGTTTCAGAATAGGTATTAATTCTTCTTTAAATGTCTGATAGAATTCCCCTGGGAAGCCATCTGGCCCTGCACTTTTGTTTCCTGGGAGATTTTTGATGACTGCTTCAATTTCCTTAGTGGCTATAGGTCTGTTCAGGTTTTCTATTTCTTCCTGGTTCAATTTTGGTAGTTGATACATCTCTAGGAATGCACCCATTTCTTCCGGGTTATCTGCTTTGCTGGCATAGAGTTGCTCATAATATGTTCTTATAATTGTTTGTATTTCTTTGGTGTTGGTTGTGATCTCTCCTCTTTCATTCATGATTTCGTTGATTTGGGTCATTTCTCTTTTCTTTTTGATAAGTCTGGCCAGGGGTTTATCAATCTTGTTAATTCTTTCAAAGAACCAGCTCCTAGTTTCGTTGATCTGTTCTACTGTTCTTTTGTTTTCTATTTCATTGATTTCTGCTCTGATCTTTATTATTTCTCTTCTCCTGCTGGTTTTAGGCTTTATTTGCTGTTCTTTCTCCAGCTCCTTTAGGTGTAGGGTTAGGTTGTCTATTTGAGACCTTTCTTGTTTCTTGAGAAAGGCTTGTATTGTTATATACTTTCCTCTCAGGACTGCCTTTGCTGTATCCCAAAGATTTTGGACAGTTGTGTTTTCATTTTCATTGGTTTCCATGAATTTTTTTAATTCTTCTTTAATTTCCTGGTTGACCCATTCATTCTTTAGTAGGATGCTCTTTAGCCTCCATGTATTTGAGTTCTTTCCGACTTTCCTCTTGTGATTGAGTTCTAGTTTCACAGCATTGTGGTCTGAAAAGATGCAGGGAATAATCCCAATCTTTTGGTACCGATTGAGACCTGATTTGTGACCTAGGATGTGATCTATTCTGGAGAATGTTCCATGGGCACTAGAGAAGAATGTGTATTCCGTTGCTTTCGGATGGAATATTCTGAATATGTGTGTGAAGTCCATTTGGTCCAGTGTGTCATTTAAAATCTTTATTTCCTTGTTGATCTTTTGCTTAGATGATCTGTCCATTTCAGTCAGGGGGGTGTTAAAGTCCCCCACTATTATTGTATTGTTGTCAATGTGTTTCTTTGCTTTTGTTATTAATTGCCTTATATAATCGGCTGCTCCCATGTTCGGGGCATAGATATTTACAATTATTAGATCTTCTTGTTGGATAGACCCTTTAAGTAGGATATAGTGTCCTTCCTCATCTCTTATTACAGTCTTTGATTTAAAATCTAATTTGTCTGATATAAGGATTGCCACCCCAGCTTTCTTTTGGTGTCCATTAGCATGGTAAATGGTTTTCCACCCCCTCACTTTCAATGTGGGGGTGTCTTTGGGTCTAAAATGAGTCTCTTGCAGACAGCATATTGATGGGTCTTGTTTTTTAATCCAATCTGATAGCCTGTGTCTTTTGATTGGGGCATTTAGCCCATTTACATTCAGCGTAACTATTGAAAGATATGAATTTAGTGCCATTGTATTGCCTGTAAGGTGACTGTTACTGTATAGTGTCTGTGTTCCTTTCTGATCTATGCTGCTTTTAGGCTCTCTCTTTGCTTAGAGGACCCCTTTCAATATTTCTTGGAGGGCTGGTTTCGTGTTTGCAAATTCCTTTAGTTTTTGTTTGTCCTGGAAGCTTTTTATCTCTCCTTCTATTTTCAATGACAGCCTAGCTGGATATAGTATTCTTGGCTGCATATTTTTCTCATTTAGTGCTCTGAAGATATCTTGCCAGTCCTTTCTGGCCTGCCAGGTCTCTGTGGATAGGTCTGTTGCCAATCTAATATTTCTACCATTGTAGGTTTCATATCTCTTCTCCCGAGCTGCTTTCAGGATTTTCTCTTTGTCTCTGAGACTCGTAAGTTTTACTCTTAGATGTCGGGGTGTTGACCTATTATTATTGATTTCGAGAGGGGTTCTCTGTGCCTCCTGGATTTTGATGCCTGTTTCCTTCCTCACATTAGGGAAGTTCTCTGCTATTATTTGCTCCAATATACCTTCTGCCCCTCTCTCTCTTTCTTCTTCTTCTGGGATCCCAATTATTCTAATGTTGTTTCGTCTTATCGTATCACTTATCTCTCGAATTCTGCCCTCATGATCCTGTAGTTGTTTATCTCTCTTTTTCTCAGCCTCTTTATTTTCCATCATTTGGTCTTCTATATCACTGATTCTCTCTTCTGCCTCATTTATCCTAGCAGTTTGTGCCCCCATTTTTGATTGCACCTCATCAATAGCCTTTTTGATTTCGACTTGGTTAGATTTTAGTTCTTTTATTTCTCCAGAAAGGGTTTCTCTAATAACTTTCACGCTTTTTTCAAGCCCAGCTAGTATCTTTAAAGTCATGATTCTGAACTCTAGGTCCGACATCGTACTAATGTCCGTATTGAGTAGGTCCCTGGCTGACGGTACTACCTCTTGTTCTTTTGCTGAGGTGATTTTTTTCTGTCTTGTCATTTTGTCCAGAGGAGTATAGATGAATGAGAGAACAAAATGCTAACAGGTTAACAACGTCCCCAGCAAATATACTGTATATAAATCAGAAAAGACCTGAAACCAGGGGAAAAGAAAGGGAAAGAAAGAAAAAAGAAAAAAAAAAGATAAAAACAAAAACAACAATACAAAAAAAGCAGGATATGATCAAATATGATCAGGCTAGTGCATAGATCAGTGCCACACACTAGATTTTGGGTGTATTTTGGTCTGTTAGAAAAAAGTGCCTCCTAAAATTTTAAAGGAAGAAAGACATATATGTACAAAATAAGGGTTGATACAATGAAGGGATGGAAGATGACTGTAAAGATGAAAATTATAAAAGATTTTATAAAAGGAATTGATCAGTTGTTTGAAAGAAGAAAGAAGATTTAAAAAAAAAAGAAAAGAAAAAAGGGAGAGAATGTGATCAGGCAGGAGACTAGAACAAAGCCATACACTAGTGATTTAGGGTATATTTTGATCTGTTAGAAGAAACTGTATCTCAAAATTTTAAAGAGAGAACAACTTATATATATATGCCAAAAATAAGGGTAACTACTATGAAGGGATAAAATATGACTCTAAAAATGAAAAATAAAAAAAATTTTTTTTAAAAAAGGGATTGATAAGATGTTGGTTGAAAAAGGGAAAAAGAAAAAAACAGTTAACAAAATTAACTTTAATGAACTAATGAATCATGATAAAAAAAGCCATGAATTCTATGTGCAGTATTCCCCTAGCGCTGGAGTTCTCCCATTCTCCTTGATCGGTAAACTTGGTCTTGGCTTGCTGGCTGTTCAGGCTGATCTTCTGGGGGAGGGGCTTGTTGCTGTGGTTTCCAAATGTCTTTGCCGGAGGCTGAATTGCCCCGCCCTTGTCGGTCCGGGCTAAGGAAGCTGCTCCGGTTTGCTCTCAGGAGCTTTTGTTCCCTGCAAGCTCTGGGCACAGCTTTGGAGGACCAGGGCGAAAATGGTGGCCTCCCAGTCTCCACCCGGAGGAGCTGAGAACTCGGGCCCCCGCTCCTCAGTGCGCCCCCAGAGAAAAGCAGTCACTCCCGTCTCCCTGGTCTCCGGCCGCACTCCGTGCTCACCCGACCTGTGACTGAGCGTTTCTATCTCTGGCACCCGACCCCGTGTGGAGTCTCCAAACCCAGCAGATCCCTGCGGTGCATTCCCGCGCCACTCCTCCCCGGGAAGGAAGGGGAGTCTCCCCGGCTCTGCCGCTTGTTGGGTCCCTGCTGGAGGAGCAGTGGCCCGACTGGGCCGCGGATCACAGTTTATGGCAACCCCGAGCTGAGAGCCCGCGCCTCGGCTCTGTCTCTGCAGCCGGCTTCCCCGCTCTGATACCTGGGAGCTCTGGCACACTCAGGCACCCCCGGTCTTTCTGTGACCCCAAGGGTCCTGAGACCACACTGTCCCGGGAGGATTCCACCCCCTGCTTAGCCACTGCAGCGATGTCCCTCAGCCCAGCCAACTTCTAAAAGGTCCAATTTTGTGCTCCGCGGCTCTATCACTTGCCAGAAGCAGCCGACGAGGCCCCCTCCCCTGCCGTCTATCCACCCGAATATCGCCCCGGATTCACTTCTCCGCACGTCCTACCTTCCAGTAAGTGGTCGCTTCTCTGCTCAGAGAGTTGTTGCTACTCTCCTCTTCGATCTCCTGTTGAGTTCGTAGGTGTTCAGATGGTTTGATCCCTATTCAGCTGAATTCCTGAGACCAGACGAAATCTAGGTCTCCTACTCCTCCGCCATCTTGCTCCGCCCCCAATTCTACCAAGCATTTAAAGAGCTAATAGCTGTTCTTCTCAAACTATTCCAAAAACCAGAAGAGGAAGAAAAACTTACAAATTCATTCAACAAGGCCAGCTTTTATTACCTTAATAGCAAAACCAGACACTAGAAAAAAGAAAGAAAGAAAGAAAAGAAAAGGTAAGTACAGGCCAGTATCCCTGATGAACATAGATGCAAAAATCCTCAACAAAGTATTAGTAAACCGAATTCAGCAATACATTAAAAGGATCATTCAGCATCACCAAGTGGTATTTATTTCAGGGATGCAACGATGGTTCATTATTCACAAATCAGTCAGTGTGATACCTCGTATTAACAAGAGGGAGGATAAAAAATCATATGCAGAAAAAGCACTTGACAAAATACATCTGTCTATGATAAAAACTCTCAATAGTGGGTTTAGAGGGAGCATACCTCAACATAATAAAGTCCATATATGAAAAACCCACAGCTAACATCATACTCAGTGGTGAAAAATTGAAAGCTTTCCCTCTAATATTAAGTATAAGACAAGGATGTTTACTCTCACCACTTTTATTCATCATGGTACTAGAAGTCCTAGCCACACCAGTCAGAAAAGAAAAATGAGTAAAAGTCATCCACATTGGTAAGGAAGAAGTAGAATTCACTATTTGCAGATTACATCATAACTATGTATAGAAAACCCTAAAGACTCCACTGATAAACTGTTAGAACTAACAAATGAATTCAGTATAGTTGCAGAATGTAAAATTAATATACAGAAAACTGTTGTGTTTCTATACACTAATAATGAAGTAGCAGAAAGAGAAATTAAGATAACAATCCCATTTACAATAGCACCAAAAAAAAATAAAATACTTAGGAATAAATTAAATCAAGGAGGTGAAAGACCTACACTCTAAAAACTCGTAAGACTTTGATGAAAAAAATTGAAAGAAACACAAACAAATGGAAAGATGGACCATGCTCATGGATTGAAAGATTTAATATTGTTAAAGTGTCCATACTGTCAGAAGCAATTTATAGATTTAATGCAGTCCCCATCAAAATACAAATAGTACTTTTCTCAGAACTAGAACAAATAATTCTAAAATTTGTATGGAAGCACAAGAGACCTTGAATAGCTAAAGCAATCTTGAAAAAGAACAACAAAGCTGGAGGTTTCACAATCCCAGATTTCAAGATATACTGCAGAGTTCATAATAATTAAAACAGTATGGTACTGTTAGATATATAGATCATCGGAACAAAATAGGCAGCCCAGAAATAAACCCAGTTACATAGTTGATTAATCTATGTCAAGGGAGGCAAGAATATACAATGAAAAAAAGATAGTCTCTTCAATAAATAGTGTTGAGAAAACTGACAGCTGTATGCAAAGAAATGAAACTGGGCCACTTTCTTAGACAACACACCATAATGAGCTCAAGGTGGACCCCTCCCCCACGCAAGGTAGATTAAAGACCTAAATGTGAGACCCAAAACCATAAAACTCCTCTAAAAGGAGTTTTGGACATTGGCCTTAGCAACATATTTATGGATATGTCTCCTCAGGCAAGAGAAAAAAAAACAACAACAAAAAATATATATATTTTATAGACTACACCAGAATAAAAAACTTTTCCACAGCAAAGGAAACCATCAACAAAATGAATAGACAACCTACTGAATGGGAGAAGATATTTGCAAGTGATGTATTTGCTAAGGGGTTAATACATAAAATATATTAAGAACACATACAACTCACCACCAAAAGAAAATCTGCTTAAAAAAATGGGCACAGAACCTGAATAGACATTTTTCCAAAGAAGATATACAGATGGCCAACAGACACATAAAAAGATGTTCAACATCACTAATCATCAGGGAAATGCAAATCAGAACTACAATGAGATATCATACCAGTCAGAATGGTTAGTATCAAAAAGACAAGAAATAACAAGTGTTTGTGAGGACGTGGCAACAAAGGGAATGCTTGTGCACTGTTTGTGGGAATGTAAATTGGTGCAGCCACTGTGGAAAACAGCATATGAAATATCATATGATTCAGTAATTCCACTTCTGGATATTTATCCAAAGAAATGAAAGCATTAATTTGAAAAGATAAATTCACCCTATGTTTATTGCAGCATTATTTATAATAGCCAGGACATAGGAGCAATCTAAGTGATCACCAGTACATGAGTGGATAAAGTTGTGTGTGTGTGTGTGTGTGTGTGTGTGTGTGTGTACATATATATATGTATGTGTATAATGCATATATCTGCATAACTGTGTGTGTATGTACATATATATGTATGTGTATAATGCATATATCTGCGTATCTGTGTGTGTATGTGTGTAATGGAATATTACTCAGCCACAAAAAACAGTGAGATCTTGCCATTTGCAACAACATGGATAGACCTAGAAGGTATTATTGAATTAAGTCAGACAGTTAAAGACAAATACCAAATGATTTCACTGATATGTGGAATCTGAAAAACAAAGCAAACAAACAAAAACAGACTTACAAATACAGAGAACAAACTGGTGGTTGCCAGAGAGGAGGGGTTGTGGGGATTGGCAAAATAGGTAAAGGGGATTAAGAGGTACAAAATTCCAGTTATAATAAATAAGTCATAGTGATGAAAAGTAGAGCATAGGAAATATAGTCAATAGTATTTTAAGAACATTGTATGGTGACAGATGTTAACTACACTTACTGTGGTGAGCATTGAGTAATATATAGAATTGTCAAATCACTGTGTTGTACTCCTCAAACTGATATAACATTGTATATCAGCTGTACTTCATAATAAAAATAAATAAAAAATTAAAGATAGTAAAAGTTAAAACATAAGAACTGAGAGGTATTTTGTCTCAAGACCCAATTACATATATACTAACCAAAATAAAGTCATTTAGGCATATTAATATTTAAAAAATAGCTTTAAGACAAAGGACACTAGAAAGAAGAGACTTACTACATTAGCATATATAAGGCTTAATTCAAAGGAAGATAAAAGATTGTAAACTTACATACAACAAGTTACATCGCCTCAAATACATAAAGTAAACCTGGGTGGCTCAGTCAGTTAAGTGTCTGCCTTTGGCTCGGGTTATGATCTCAGGGTCCTGGGACCCACATAGGACTCCCTGCTCAGTGGGAAGTCAGCTTCTCCCTCTCATTCTCCCTCTTTGTGTGTGTGCTCTCTCTCTCTCTCTCTCAAATAAATAAAATCTTTAAATATATATTAAAGTAAAACCAATGGAACTAGAAAGAGAAACTAACTCCACTATAACGGGAGATCTTAAATATAGTTCAGTGACTAAAAAGAAGAAACAACAAATCAGGGGGAAAAAAGCCCCACATAATTTATTTAAATAAAAATACTCATCTTTGTTTTTTTCTGCTTAGTAAAAACTCTAAAATTAGCAGTTGTCAAATCTAACTTTCTTTGTTATATTTGAGAATCAGGCCATGGGCAGTGGTTTAAAAGAAACTGAGTATTTTACAGGGTGGCTGAGGAGTGCAGTTAGCTATATCTGTCCATCTGGTATCCACATTTTCTATATAGAATTTCAAGGGGAAAATGCGCAGATGTACCAGGTGTGTGTTTATCCATTTGGACTAACCAGTGTACTGAACTTGTTTGTGAACAAGCTAAAAAGTTTTAACTGAATCTACCACCATTTTTGCTTTGTCAGTTAACTCAGTCCAGAGCTGTTTTTGAAAAGTTGACAACTTGAATACAGAGGTTTTATGATATTTCTCCAAACTTGGCTAAACAACTCTTTTTCTGTATCATAAATACTTCATTGAATTCAGAATTCACCTGAGAGATGATTCAACTGGCAATCAGCCGAGGACTGTTGATCCTTGCTTCTCCAGTGCTGTAAGATTTTCTCAGCATCAAATGTAATATGCTTCTGATACATACCTAAATATTTCTCTGTTTTGTGATGGGAGTTATTGGTATTCAAAGTTTAAACACTAAATGAAATTTTTATAATATTTTGACCTTATTTCCACTGTAAGAAATAATAGGGGATTTGTGAGTTAGGAAAAATTAATGCTGTGACATCCAACCCCAGAATTTCTGTGGCTTAACACAATAAAAGTTTATTCTATTAGCAGAGTATTGACTGAGCAAAATGCAGATGTTTCTAAAAAATGTATAATGAAGCAACTTGTAGAATACTTTCATTGGTTTAAAATTTTTTCTTTTTAGATTTTATTTATTTGAGAGAGAGAGAGACAGACTTAGTGAGAGAGAGCACAAGTGGGGAGGAGAGACAGAAGCAGGCTTCCCGCAGAGCAGGGAGCCCGACACGGGACTCGATCCCAGGACCCCGGGATGATAACCTGAGCCAAAGGCAGACACTTAACCGACTGAGCCACCCAGGCACCCATCATGGGTTTAAATCCACATATTTGCCACATGGGGTGAAAGCATCAAAGATATACTCTTGATTAGGGATTGTTAGGAATTTTTCTGGATGGCTAAAATTACTCTCAGAAAACCATCAAGATATAAAAATATTTATATAAGTTAGCAATCTGCAAATATATATGGCAGAGAACCTTTTTTGACTTTATGCTGCTAATCAATGAAATCAAATTAGAAAATAGCTAAAGAGAACATAATTTGGTAAAAGATGTTGAAAGTATCTGGTAATATGGAAAGAAATTCTTTCTGCTCTGATCTTTGACTACCTTGACAGGTTATATTTAGGTGGTGGAAATAGAACACATCCAAATTATGAGACAGAATAACAAAATAAAAACATAATTGAAACACTTTAATTGGCATGAAGTGGTTAAACTGCCCTGCAGTGCACTGTGTGTTTGGTCACTATATATGCTCGGCTTTTTGACACATTCCCAGTTTCGAGTATTTTATCTTGTTTCTCCCATAAATTATCCCAGAAATGCCATTATTTCACAGTTCAAACTGCTTCTCAAATCTGTATGTGAAACAGAAAGCCTTTGACTGTTCATCTGTTTCTAGTCCAGAAAATGCATTTGCTTTTACATGTATTTCTGCCCTCAAGTAGCTTAGAACTTGAGGAGAGTATGGCTAACAGAAGATTAGAGAGGAAAAGAGAAGGAAGAAATCAAGGAGACTGAGGGAAAAGTTCTCTGATTCACACTCCTTTGTTGCCTGGTGCCATTTAAAGTACTGAAGATTCAGAATTTTCCTCTATTCCCACTTCTTGTGATCTTGTTCCCATATCTTCTTCAACTGGGGCCAGAGATAGCATTTACTAGATAATAGAGACAAATTGGTTGGGGCTGGGGTCCAAGGTGGAGTAGACTGTCCCTGAAAAGCCATGTTTCATATGGTTTGCCCCAAGAAAATCGGTTTTCTATTTTTTTTTAAAGATTTTATGTATTTATTTGACAGAGAGAGCACAAGCAGGGGGAGTGGCAGGCAAAGGGAGAAGGAGAAGCAGGCTCCCTGCTGAGCAGAGAGCCCGATGTGGGGCTCCATCCCAGGACCCTGGGAGTATGACCTGAGCCGAAGGCAGACACTTAACTGACTGAGCCATCTAGGCGCCCTGAAAATCAGTTTTCAAACCACATTTTATACTGAATTCTAGTTTAACTATTTAATACTTATTTCTTTTCTCTGGAAGTCCCTCTAACATAGGGGCCCTGCTTGTTTATCCTTCTTACACCATTGCTTTGCCTAAAGTAAGTACTCAGTAAAACATAGTTTCTAAAACAGTGCTGTCCAGTAGAACTTTTTGCAAGGATAATAAGGGTCCCTATCTGTGCTGTCCAGTATAATAACCACCAGCCCAATGCAGCTACTGAACACTTGAAATGTGGCTCGTATAACTGAGGAAATGAATTTTTAATTAAAATTTAAATGTGGCTAGTGGTTAATTGGTATTGTAGTAAACAGTTATAGGAGATGACTAATTGGTATCTCAGACTTAAAATGTCAGAACCCGACCTCTGTATCTCAGAGACTTCTCACCCTCAGATTTCTTCCTTCTCATCTCAGCAAATGAAAACTTTTCTTTTAATTGATTAGATCTAAAACTTTTGTGTGATCTTTGCTTCTTTTCTTGTTCTAATATCTCACAACCATTCCATCAACAAATCCTATTTGTACTACCTTCAGTCTATGTGCAGAATCTTGTTTTTCTTCACAACCACTGTTAACACCTTGATGTAAGCCACCATCATTTCTCACTTAGATTTTTGCAGTAGCCTTCAACTCATCTCACTGCATCATCTTGATCCCTCCAGCCTATTCTCAACAAATTTCTTTTAAAGTTAATACTTTCTTTAAAGTTTTTATTTAAATTCCAGTTAACATACAGTGTAATATTAGTTTCAGGTGTACAATTTAGTGATTCAGCACTTACATGCAACACCCGGTGCTCATCTCAGGTGCCCTCCTTCATCCCCATCACCTATCTCCCCCATCCCCCACCCACCTCCCCTCTGGTAACCATCAGTTTGTTCTCTAGAGTTAAGAGTCTGTTTCTTGGTTTGCCTCTCTCTCTCTCTCTTTTATTTTTCCCTATGCTCATTTGTTTTATTTCTTAAATTCCACATGAGTGAATTCATATGGTATTTGTCTTGCTCTCACAGATTTCACTTACCATAATACTCTTTGGTTCCATCCATGTCTTTGCAAATGGTAAGATTTCATTCTTGTTTATGGCTGAGTAATATTCCATTGTGTGTATCTGTTTTTTTATGTATATACCACATCTTTAAAGTAATACTTTTAAGATATGCATCATATCACTCCTCTGCTCAAATTGTCCCCCCCATCCACAGTGGTTTCTTACTCAGAAAATTCTAAAGTCCGTACAGTGGTCTTCAGGACCCTAATGAATCCATACTTTATCCCCTTACCAATCTGACCTTATTTCATGCCAGTTACTTTTGACTGTCACTTCTTATACACACCAAAGACATTTCTGCCTCAGTCTTTGCATCTCTTCTTTTCTCTGCTGAGAATACTCTGCAGCCAACTATCTTCAAAATTCATTCCCTTGGATCTCTGTTTAAATATCATCTTCTCACAGAAGATGTCCCTGACCACATGTACACATACACATGGACACACATGCTTATACACTCAAATACTCTTTATCTGCCGTACTCCAGTGTTCTCTAAAACACCTAACCCTCCTGACATTACATATAGGCCACGTATATAGACCATATATGCATTTTCAAATCTAAACATTTCTGAAAGCCTAAAGTTTATCATACTTCATTTGTTTTGAACTCATTTGGTGGTAAAAACTGCTCTGATTTGATATGAGGTTATTAATTTATATTTATTCCATTTGATATGAACATTGATACATTTAACTTTATACATTTTAATATGTTTGATTACAGACCTACAGGATAGCACTATGTTGCCTTTCTAAAATCCAAGAAGTTCTGAATTTTCAGCATATCTGGCCTTAAAGCTGTTGGCTAATGGACAGTAGACCTACATTTACTTATTTGTGTGTTGTATATTGCTTGCTACTGTTTTGTTATTGTCTATTCTCATAGCTTAAAACCATGCCTAAGTAATAGACACTCAGTACGTATTTGTGAATAAATGAATGAATTTTTTAGTTTTTTTCTATAAATTACAGGCCGAGCTAGGTGACCACCTAATGTTTCATCCATCTGTAAGATTATATGATCCTTTAGAAGATAAAAATAATATTTTATATTGCCACATTTAACTCAATTTCATGCATAAATTATCAATTTTAGAAATTTACAAATTTATCAATATTGTATCTGTTTACAAAGTAATACTATTCATTGTAGACTGTTTTGAAATTTAGAAAATAAAGCAGGAAAAAAATGACCCTACCTCCTAAGAGTAATCACTATAAGCAACGTTTTTTATGTACCTCTAGATGAGCTTAAAAACAAAGATTTCACTCTCCATAATTCTTGATAGTTTTAAAGTCTCATTTTGCATTTACTGGATTGTGAATTAAATTTTCCACATCATCTAATCCTCATAACAGTCTTATGAGGAAAGCACTGTTATTATCTCTACAGATGATCAAGCTAAGGCCCAGAGTTATCAGATAACTTGCCCAAGCTCCTGTACCTAGTAAGGAAGGTACTGGGATCCAAACCAGTAGTCTGACTCAAGAACCCTGCTCTTAACTACTGTTATACTGTATTGATTATACCCCGTATAATCTCAATGGGCATCTGTTAGGAAATATAGTTATTGATTGAATTATATTGAAACAAGAAATAAAAACCTTAATAGTAAAATATACTGCTTTTTTATAGCCAAGATCATCTTTTGCAGTTTGGTATTTATAACAATAGTGTAAGCATTCATAATTTTAAGTACTTTCTAGATTTTCTACATCCATAAAACATTATTTTAATGAATGTGAAGACATGCAATTCATAGCATGCATCAGTCAGGATAGGTTAGATCATGCTACATTAACAAAATATCCCCCACATCTTACTGGTCTACAGTGATAAGTGTTAGCCGTTATTTTGGTTAATAGTATTTATGCAAAGTAAGTAGCATAGTGCCCAGCAAATATAGGCATGATAAATGTTAATCATTATGAAATCAATAAATTTTATGTTTTCATTATTTTTAATAGTAGTAAGCTTATCATATAATCCTAAATAGTTCCTAAATTAATATGCAGTAATTCTGTGATTACATGATAATCTCATCAACACACTGGGAAATATACTGTGAATGATTTAGCTGTGAGTTGTGCACAGCTGGCTGACAGGTTATACTCAGAGATATTTACATTATATCACTCTCAGCATGAAATAAACACTCCATGGGTAAAGTTATCTTAATAGCTACACTCAGGACTTGTAGAAAATTCATTGATAAATTTGCAGGATAGTTGTATGTGATTGGAAGATTGCTTTAAATTCTTTAAGCTTTGATTTCTTCACTGGTAAGTTGAGGATCATAATATCTATACTGCTTACCTCATAAAACCAATTAGGATTACATATATGTTATGTATTTTTATATATTTTATATATTTTTTATTTTTATATACATACATATATGTAAACATCAAGAGCACTTAACAGACTATAAAATGATACAGTGTAATTTCAATATTCCTGGTAAGAATTCTAAGTCATTATGAGAAGGGTTAGTTATGTTCATTAGAGTCTATATAAGAATCCAAAATGTTTATATAGCTCAAGGAGCAAAGTATCTGTTACCAGAAAAGCTCAGTGGGGTTGGATAGATTATTCATGATTAAGAAGAAGCTGTTACTGACATTTCTTCTAATATGTACAGAAACAGGAGGCTATGTTAGCATTAAATTCGTAAGAGATTAATGCCAACTCTGTCATGTTCTTTTGTTGTTTTTTTTTTAAAGACTTTATTTATTTATTTGGCAAAGGGAGACACAGTGAGAGAGGGAACACAAGCAGGGGGAGTGGGAGAGGGAGAAGCAGACTTCCCATGGAGCAGGGAGCCTGATGCGGGGCTCGATCCCAGGACCCTGGGATCATGACCTGAGCCGAAGGCAGACGCTTAATGACTGAGCCACCCAGGCGCCCCGGTCATGTTCTTTTGAATAATGTACAATATTCATCTTTGGGATAAGAGGGATTTGAAACTGAAGAAAAAACCAAATGTCAGTTAAAACTAAATCTTATAAAGAGGGTTGATGATCAAGGTGTTTAATGGAATCCCCAGGGGCTGACACTATTTCTGACAGATATTTGGTGTTTAATATATATTTGTTGAGTAAATAACAAGATGTGACTTTTATTTTTTTTATTTTATTATGTTAATCACCATACATTACATCATTAGTTTTTGATGTAGTGTTCCATGATTTATTGTTTGCATATAACACCCAGTGCTCCATGCAGAACGTGCCCTCTTTAATACCCATCACCAGGCTAACCCATCCCCCCACCCCCCTCCCCTCTAGAACCCTCAGTTTGTTTCTCAGAGTCTATAGTCTCTCATGGTTCGTCTCCGCTCTGATTCACCCCCTTCATTTTTCCCTTCCTGCAATCTTCTTTTTTTTTTTTAACATATAATGTATTATTTGTTTCAGAGGTACAGATCTGTGATTCAACAGTCAACAGTCTTACACAATTCACAGTGCTCACCATAGCACATACCCTCCCCAATGTCTATCACCCAGCCACCCCATTCCCCCTACCCCCACCGCTCCAGCAACCCTCAGTTTGTTTCCTGAGATTAAGAATTACTCATATCAGTGAGAGCATATGATACATGTCTTTCTCTGATTGACTTATTTCACTCAGCGTAATACCGTCCAGTTCCATCCACATCGTTGCAAATGGCAAGATTTCATTCCTTTTGATGGCTGCATAATATTCCATTGTGTGTATATATATATATATATATATATATATATATATATATACACACACACCACATCTTTATCCATTCATCTGTTGATGAACTTCTTGGCTCTTTCCGTGGTTTGGCTATTGTGGACATTGCTGCTGTAAACATCGAGGTGCATGTACCCCTTCGGATCCCTACATTTGTATCTTTGGGGTAAATACCCAGTAGTGCAATTGCTGGGTCATATGGTAGCTCTGAGATGTGACTTTTAAATCATGATTTTGTTCTTTGGCTCTAAGAAATTTCCTAAAATTGTAAAAAAACAAAAAAAAAAAATGGTTGCACCATTGAAAGAGAGATTGAAATAAGGGCATAATGTTTTTGGGTGACCCATATTTGAATATTTGAGTTTGGGTGTATATTTTCAAAAACTTCATATTACTTCACAGTTATACATACTATTCTGCTTTAAATTAGTGAGAGTAATCTGTTATCCTATTTCCTTTTAATTTATGTCAGTCATCTAATGAGATTCCACTAATGCATTAAAGTCTCTTTATGTGATTTTCCGTATTATATGAAGTTAATGATCCTTGGGATTACACTCAATTGCTTCAGCTATTCGAAAGTATAGTCAGTATTTTATTTATTTACCATTACTTATTGTGACATGTATTTCTAGGTAGCCAAAACAGCCTAAACTACAAATGCTACAGATAGGTAGGTAGGTAGGTAGGCAAGTAGATAGATAGGTATTCCTTTTTATTAGGTTTAGGGGTACATCAAGATAGTGTGCAAGGTACAATTAAATGTATCCATTTAATAAAATACATTGAAAGGAGTTTTGCAAGAAGAATTTGAGTCTTTCCAAATGAAATAGGATCTTTAGGGCCTTACCAAATATGGTATTAAAAATAATGATTGTGGGATTTAACTTGTACATAACCTGTCTAAAACCTAATTTTTATAATAAAATCAAAGCTATTAATTCATTTACCTTTTTAAATTTAATTTTATTATGTTAGTCACCATACAGTACATCATTAGTTTTTATAAAAGCTTTTTTATATTGCTGGATAGGATTTTTTTTCTTTTTGCTTAATTGCACATTTATAAATATGTGTTATTTAACAAAAAGGGAAAACTGGCAGTAAAAGCAATTCTAAATAATCTTCTAGTAAGACATTCTCATAGGGCAGCGGTACCATTAAGCACTGGAAAAAAAATCCTAATTATGGCTCTAAATTAGGGTCTTTAAAATTCTTAATATAACTTGTCTAATATGATGATTCCATTTTCTTTTTCAAGATGCTTCATTGGCCTGGTAGACAATTAGAGAGGGCTCTGCTGATCTATTCTAACCCCTCACATTACTGATGAGGACACAGAGCTCCAGAGAAGAGTGAGATTCTAAAAGTAGTTGATAGGCAGCAAAGCCAAGAACACAAAGTGCTGTGATCTTTGAAGCAATGTGTACACATGGAAGTTTTAACCTTGCAGATTTATCATGTGGTTTTTCTTGGAGTAATTACAGTAATTTTTAACCTGAAAATCACTAGAAACATGTTTTATTCCAAGAAGCCAATCCACTGTATTAAGGGTTTCTTCTTCATTCCCCTCGTTTACCCAGATATTTTGGCAATAGTAACAACTAACATTTGTATAGAACTGCTCAATTTTAGAGAACAGTTTTATATTTTACATCTCACTTGACTCTCGCAACAACATTGTCAGTAAGAAAATATTATTCTCACCCTATAGATAAGGAAACTGAAGCCAAAAGAAATTTAATAAATTGCGCAAATCATTTAAATAGCTGGCCAAGCCAAATTTGAACACAGGCCTTCCGACTGCAGAGCCTTTGCTCTTTCCAGCTTTATGTTGCTAGGAGTTGCTAAAAGTTGTTTAAGGATTTTTTTAAGCCACCTTATTGTCACGTCACGTCATTTTTAAGAGGTCTCTGGTCAGCCCTTTTTGTCACGTGAATAACAGGGTTTTAAATTAGTAATGGCTACCATGTATTGATTGAACACCTGCCCTGGGCCAGGCGATGTGGTGGGTGCTTATTATGCCTGACTCTGACTCTCAGGACCTGTGAGGTGTACACTATTTATCCAGTAGGTAATTAAAACTCAGATTAAAACTCCACTCTGTTTGCCTTGCGAGCTGCAACTTTTCAGCTGTACCCAAGATTCAGTTTCCATAGGAGAAAATATGCATATGTTTAGAGCAATATCACTCTTAATGTACTACTTCCGTATTGCATATATGGATATTCACATATATATGTATCCAGACCTCCATTTATTACCTCCATAATAACTGAGAAAATAACTGCTCTTGGTTCAGAAGCTCATGAAATTAAAAAACAGGAAAATCAATAGCTGTATATACCAGTGTTATAATTGCAAGACGACAGGATCAGTATTTTCTTCCTGTAATAATGTTAAGTAGTAATGGATACTTTTTTATTGAGATATAATTGACATGTAACATTTATATTAGTTTCAGGTATCCAGGGGACACTTCTAACAAAATATAATCAATCTGACCCACCCACCTTAAATGAAAGTATTTAGGAAGTGTGTTCAAGTTAATGATACTATAATGTCTTCTGAAGCTTGATTTTCTGTAAATTACCAGTTAGGTTCAGTATAACTTTTACTTAAATATGATTTTATTGTTTTTGTTTTTTAATATTTTTGCCTTTTAAATTTTTTTTAACAAGAATCTTTGAAGTTACAAGTACCAAAACTGTAGAAGACTTTTTTCTTCAGGCCCCTATTTTTATACAAAATTATTTTGAAGGGTCATTTTCACTGAGGTGATTTTTTTTTTTTTTTTTTGCCTAGGGTGTGCAGAAAGATAGCAGCAGTGTGAGCTATGAGTTGGCCAAACCCTCATGCAGAGACAGAGGAAAGACCTTACAACCCCCTGTGAGCTGAGTAGCAGGTTGTCCACTGTCTCCATACCTCCCTTCAGGAGGAAAATGGGGCCCCCAACCTTCTCATGTTCTAATGTGCAGAGAAAGCAGAGGGATTCACAAAGTGGAAATTTATTCAAGTTTTGAAGTTCTACCCAGCTCTGGGACCGGCCCTCATGACTTCCAGTGGGGCTTTCTGATGTCATCCTTTGTTTCAGCTGGAGGTCTTACCCCAAACAAGAAAGTCTAGGCAATCAGGCATTTGACAAGAATATGAGTCTCACTGAGGTTTAAAGTATATAGTTGAATTTCTAAGCAAGTCAGAAGGGTATATGTAATTCACATCCCATAATTTTATGCTGTTAACATATCTTCAAGAGAATTTGTTTGGTTTGGTTTGGTTTAGTTTGGTTTTGGTTTTGGTTTTGGTTTTTTTGTCTTCAAGAGAAGTTTTAAAGGCAGTATGGACTGGACTTGGATGCTAATCAAGACAACACAGTTATCAAATAAGTGTCCTCTGTTGCATTATTTTAACTATTGCATATTCCACTTTAACAGTTTATTCTTATCTTTTTTATCTAGGTCGAACCGGAAGGTACACTCTTATAGAAAAATGGAGAGATACTGAAAGACACTTAGCACCTCATGAAAATCCTATCATATCCTTAAACAAATGGGGGCAGTATGCTAGTGATGTACAGCTAATTTTACGTCGAACGGGGCCATCTCTTAGTGAGCGACCCACTTCAGACAGTGTGGCTCGAATTCCGGAGAGAACTTTATATAGGCAGAGTTTGCCCCCCCTGGCTAAACTGAGGCCTCAGATTGACAAATCAATCAAAAGGAGAGAACCTAAAAGGAAATCATTAACATTTACAGGAGGTGCCAAAGGATTAATGGACATTTTTGGAAAGGGTAAAGAAACTGAATTTAAGCAAAAGGTGCTGAATAACTGCAAAACAACAGCAGATGAATTAAAGAAGCTGATCCGGTTGCAGACAGAGAAGCTTCAATCCATTGAGAAAGAGCTAGAATCAAATGAAATAGAAATACAATTTTGGGAGCAAAAATATAATTCTAACCTTGAAGAGGAAATTGTTCGCCTGGAGCAAAAGATCAAAAGAAATGATGTCGAAATTGAAGAGGAAGAATTTTGGGAAAATGAGTTGCAGATTGAACAGGAAAATGAAAAACAGCTGAAGGATCAACTTCAAGAAATAAGACAGAAAATAACAGAATGCGAGAGCAAATTAAAGGACTATTTGGCTCAGATTCAGACTATGGAAAGCGGTCTTGAAGCAGAAAAATTACAACGGGAAGTTCAGGAGGCACAAGTCAATGAAGAAGAGGTTAAAGGAAAGATTGGTAAGGTCAAAGGAGAAATTGACATTCAAGGCCAACAGAGTGTGAGGCTGGAAAATGGCATTAAAGCTGTAGAAAGATCTCTTGGACAAGCCACCAAACGATTACAGGTAAGAACATTTCTATAAAAAGAAATGCTTCATCTGTTTTAAAGAATTAATATATTCTTGGCATTTTCTTTAATGACTGTCCATTTTCTCTTACATTTAAAGTTAGAAACCTACCTTGGTTTATAAGTTTCTTAGAATTTCTGTGACTTATGACAAAGCTAAAATGTGAGACCAAAACAAAGATGAGAGCTAAAGCCTCACTGATCCTTGCTCCACAGAAAGAGGTGTCTTACTGTGGCAGTTGGAACATTATTGGATACAGAGAATAGAATCTCAGAGCTGGAATGGACACTAATGATGAGATAGTGAATCTGACCTCCTCTCCTTTAGAGAGAAGGAAACCAAAACCAAAAGAAATTACCACAGATGGGTCTACCAAGGATTGTGTGGCTAGTTGACTGCTTATCGATTACTTCTCCGTTGTTGCTCACCCCATCTTTTCCTGAGATGTAAATAGTCCCCTTCTTTTCTCCACATTACTTACTTTCCTTTGCTTTCCTGAGGAAAGGGGCACGGAGGTTCCTCTCTGATTTTCCCTTCTCGGGTTCCAATACAAGAACTTTTATATTTTGCCATGAAATCCTGATCACTCAACTTACATTTCTCAGATACCCATTCTCGAGAAGAAACTGTGCTGATGTTAGGGGAGTTGCAAAGAGGCATTAAATAGAAATAATATTTTAATATACTAAATGTAAATAATATTTAAAGTGTTAAATATTAATATTAAATTTTAAAATATTAAATAAATATACATTTCTGGGTTTGGTTACATTTGGCCACATTTCAAGTGCTCGACAGTGGTTGCTGTATTGGTCAGTGCTGGTTGGTGACTTGCTATTCAAAGAGTGATCCATGTAGTTCAGGGCACACTTGTTAAAAATTCAGAATCTCTATTGTAATAAGATCTCCAGATAGTTCCGGTGCACATGGAAGTTTGAGCAGAGCTACTTTAGAATATGAACAGTTTTACAAGCAGAGAAAGCTGAGGTTTTAAGAATCACTTATGTGATTTCCTTTCTCTGCCACAAACAATATAGTCAAGAGGTAAAACTACCACCAAAATTTTGAAAATCAAGAATTTCTCATGCAGTACAAGGTTGTTAACTTCTGATTTGTCAGTATTATGCTATTTGGATTCATTTTGACCCTTAAAAAGGATACAGTTGGAAGTTGTGTGGCCTTTGATATTGTTTACAGGAAATGCTAATTTATGACAGTCATTGCCAGTAAATCTCCCTACCCTTTGGAAAGGATCTCATAATCAAACTAACATATCTCCAAGTGCCCGCTACACGCACAGTAAGTGGAGGAAACAACCACTCATTTCTGGTATCTCTTCCTACCACTGCCAGTCTTCAGGCACACTCAGCCTGGGTGAGGCCTTGCCACTTTTTCCTATAGTGCAGTAAGGGAGAGAAAGAACATCCATTCAAATCATGGAATACCTCTCCTTGCTTTTTGAGCTTTCTAGCTATCCGAACTTGATCTCCTTTCTTTAAGGATCTTCAGTTCTCAGACCTGTCTTTGCCAAGGACTTAAGAACCCCAAAGTGAAAATCTTGTGGGAATCTCGCTTTCCTCATGCTGTAATGTATAGCTCAATAATGAATCCCATGAAAACAGTTTACCAAAAACAAGAACTTCTCTGAATCTCATGGACCAAGTGTCTATTGATTTTGCAGTTGGTTATGAAGTCAGTAGGGAAATTTAATTGTGAATAGCTTATAGCAAGATTGCTGTAAACACTGGGATGGATGAAAACTAGCATTTTACTGATAAAAGTTTATAGAGACAGATTTATCTCATCAGGTGCATAGTGTTTTCCTAACAGAGGAAGGCATCACATTTAAGAGGACGGACTGAAGAAGCTGTTGTCCTTTATTTGCTTATGTTTTGGCCTGTTCCCCAGAGCAAAAATGATCTCTTTTTTAGCCCATTGTATCAACATTAACCAGGTTTGTTAAAGGCATTCTTGGGAAAGCACGTATCGCACATCCAGCCCCTGTAGCAGATGGACTCTCACCGGGATGTCTTTAGCTGGCCAAGAGTGAATCTTCAAATAAAAAGACAAATTTTAACTCCCATCTAGGACAAAGAACAAGAACTGGAGCAGTTGACTAAAGAGCTGCGGCAAGTCAATCTCCAGCAGTTTATCCAACAGACAGGGACAAAAGTTACCGTTTTGCCAGCGGAGCCCGTTGAAGTAGAGGCCTCACATGCAGACCTAGAAAGGGGTAAGGTGTTGAGAAATCTGCTCGCTTTACTTTATTCTCACAGGTTAACTTTGAAGAAACTACTTGTATTGAGCTAAAATATTAGCCTACTGTTCAAAGCTTGGGCCACTTAAAAAAAAATTGACGTACTTCCTGCTTCTGGGGAAAATCAATAATATCTAGATTGTTGATTTACGTTCGTGGGCATGTAATCCCCAAATCTTGTATCATTTGTTTTAAACTGCTTCTTTAAGAAACCTTTTCCTTATGTTTGAGTCTGTCATCTGTTGATTTTTATTAGCGTTTCTAATGCCCCTTCTTCCTCTCCTAAGAGTCTTTATTATTAATTTGTGCTGATATTTAAAAGATGTGTATCATCTGAACAACCAAGAAAGAGAAGCAAAATGCTCACCTTTTTAAAAAGATGTTGAAATCACTGAAAACTGTTTTTATCAATGGAGAGGGTCAAGAAGAGTTAGCCTTCTCTTCTTACCCCAGGCCCCACAGGGGACTGCAATTTTACAGTTTGCTCTTTGGCTCTTGAGGGCAGGAAAAGTTCTAGTTTTTCATGTTGCTGACTACGTCGAGTTGCTGAATACACCAAATGACTTTCTTTGTTTTCTGTGTAGAGGCACCATTCCAGTCCGGGTCCCTGAAGCGGCCTGGTTCATCTCGGCAGCTCCCCAGTAATCTTCGTATTCTACAGAATCCTATCTCATCTGGTTTTAATCCTGAAGGCATCTATGTATAACATTATCTGTCTTTAGGGGAGAGACCCAATAAAGGTACCAAGGACAGTAAAAATTCCTTCTTTGATTTGTGCCAATGATGAACAGAGGATCTATTTCACAAGCCACCGTCTCTTTTTTCTGTCCTAAATTGCATACCACTTGGAGCCATACCCTATGCACTGATGCTAAAGAACAAAGAAACTGTGTTTTCACACATCGACAGTGTTGACATGTTTGTCCAGCAGCTGTAATGCAAAGCCTTCATTTTTATTTGTAGCATTTTGAGAGCGTTAGGAAAGTATTATACTGTGTGTATACGTAAATAAAACCATGACTTAAGAGCAAAGAGAAATATGTGACTGGCTTAATTTATTCCATATAATCGATTAATGGGTGAATGTTGATGTTTTAATATTTTTATTAATACTTATCCTGTGACTGAATTACATTATATATTGTGTGAAATACATTATGTATGAATTACATTATGACTGTGTGTGCATGTTGCCAGACTACATTTGTACATTGCTGATCTACAACTATACAAGTGTCATAGGGTGCTCCACCATCAAAACTAACTCCAAAGGAACCCACTTGTATTTATTTTGTGTACCCATCCTAGCCATTGCTTCATTAGATGAAATAATTCCGGTTTTAGTATCTGTACTTGGATCTTTGCTTTACAATATTTCCAGTATATGAATGACCATATACCAGAAGAGAAGTATTTTCACGAGGTGTAAATTTTATGTTTAGAAGATTTGCAGAACTTTGGGCACTGTAAACAAAAAATGTAATTGTTGAATATCTGTCCAAACAGGCATGGGGTTTCCTGATACATTATGTGTTTTGTTTCTGCCCTGCCTTAATCATTTAAATCTCATGGATCCTCAGAGTTGCCATAATACATAAGTTAGAGATAACTGGTTGATCTACTTCAGAAAGGTTACTTTAACTGATATATTTTTAAAATAACCCATTTCATATGTATAGTCTGTTGGTGTAAGCACCCATGGGTAAGTTATCGCTTGCACATAATTTAATCTGTACTTTATGGATTTTGCTATTTCTCCAGTCACTTAGATAGAAAGTACATTGGAGTTTAGGTATTTTTTACAAAGGAAATAAAATTAAATTCGTTTTTTTTTTGTTTTGTTTTTGTTTTTTCATTCTTGAGCTTGGCTTTTACAGGACATGAGATGAGTCTCCCAATTGTACATATATTTTCTTATTTATTTATAAAACCAAAAAGTCACAAGTAGTATCTGGATGGATGTGGTCAGATACCATTTTGCCATTTTTACATTCCCTCTGATCAAAATTTGGTACAATATAATTAAGACTTTAAACTGAAATTTAAAGTGGTTTTTAATTCTGAGGAAAATATATTCTCTGTATTACATGCAACAAAGTAAAAGTGGATTAGTATATTAATTCCATGGTAACAATAAAAAGATGTAAGTTATATCTTATGCATGAAGGCAACTTTGGATGTTTTAACACATTTGACTTATTTTGGTTTAAATGAATGCTGAGAATGCTACATTTAGGTTTCCAATGAAAAATTTTAAGAATGGCTATGAAAATATTATATAGCAGCTTCTAGAGAACTGAAAGTAATAATGCAGAGTTGCCTTTTCTAGTCCAGCTAAATGGCAGACCTCAACTAAAGGTATTATTTTCTTTGGGTTCTTGGAGTTATCCAAGTCAACTTTACAAGTTGACTTTGCCATTATACTATTTTGCAAATAACTTGAGAAATAATTTATTCTTACCTACATAACCCCAACCTATACACATTTGTTCTCAATTTATAATAGTTATTTCATATCTATACATATTTAAAAATTAAAATTAAAAAAATCAAGATACTTTGTAGATTTTGTGACAGTAATGATTTATGTATGCCCACTATAAGCCTTATTTTTAAAGGGTTCCATCCTATACCAAGAGTCATTTTGTTAACTTGTTCAGAGAAATTAAGATCTTATTCACAAAGAAAAACATTTTTATAAATTGATCACATTCTATTTAAATCAAAATGTTAAACTGAGGATATAATAAACGTTGCAGTTTTTAATTGCAGAGATGCTTGGTATGCCATCAAAAACACAAAGTCAATGTCCAACTTAATTGTAAATTATTATCAGCATTAACCTAATAACTTTAAGACTGGCAGCATTGTGACAACTTCATCTGAATTTTCAAATGCCAAATAATCTTTATGGACCTGATTACGGATAGAAATACTATTTCCTAGATGGGAAGAATATATAAATGTGAATTTGATAAATATATTGAGCAGCTATACTTTTTAATCAGTTACAATACTTCTGAAAGAACATCTCTAAGAAATATTTTCTAAGTCTTTTTAAAATAGAAGAAAGAAAACTCATTTCTCCTAGAACATCTTAAAAATAATATAGTCCATTCCTGGTCATTTGTATCTATTGTGAACACAGAGGAGTTAGATTAAGTGCCACATCTTTTGGATACATTTCAGGGGGATGGGGAGGGGGAGAGCAGGCAATGATATACAAAAATACCAAATATAAAATTTTGCATCTGCGGGAATATTCAGGTTCTAAATACTAAACTAGATATATTACTGTTATACTGCAAGTTGTTTCATTATGATTTCCTATAAGTATTAAATAAATTAGAAGATAATTTTTTTTCTTACCAAGGAGTGATTTGAAATAGCATTGGTATATTTGACCCTTTTGAGTGTCTAGCATCCTCAGAGAATGATCCATAGTGGGTTGCCTCAGTCCTGTTTTTTGGTTTTTTTTATGAGATATTTTGGTTTATTAGCATGCTTTTTGTCCTGATAGCACAGAGAATTTATATATGAGACTTTGGTTGGTATTGATAGGAATTACCCCTTTAATTCCCTCAGTCATCTCTGAAGTAATCATCAATTCCTATAGTTCAAATTAATCATAAACTGGAGCTAAAACAGCAAAAATACAGAATTTATGGTATGAAATGTGATTAATAGTGTTTAAGAAAAACAAATAAAGCACTTACTTCCAGAGCATAAGTAAATTTTGTACCTGCATTAAAAGGACATTTTCTTTGTGAATAAGAGAAAAATGGTCTTTCGAGTAAAGAAACATCAGTTAAAGCCATTTCTGTGAATATCTCTCCAAGTTAGAACTATAATAATGGATTGAGGAAATGATACGGAAAAGGCAAAAACTCTTGATTTCGGGTGTGCAAAGGATGTGGGCAGATGGGCATTTCCCTGTGTGCATTGCCTTTGAAAAATTGGGCCTTAATTTATATGTATAGAACAATGCTGTGTTCCCATCCCTCTTCTACCTGAAGTTGTCTTTATTAATCTATATTGTATTAAAATTTAGCTCATAAGTATTACTTTTATATTATGTCCATTTTTTGCATGTTTATACTATTTGCTACAGTGTTTTTAGGTTTTGGGTGAAGGCCATCAGCTGTGTGGAGAAGAGAAAACAATCACTATTTATTCAGTATTGCTGCTTTACATTTCCAGAATAAGCTTTCGATGCCAGGACACTGACTTCTTGAAAGCTGCAGGAGCTCTATTCCAATGCATTTTATATATTTTTAGAAACCAAATAAATGCAGATAACTATTTAGTATACTAATTATATTAAACCAGCAGAAATAGGCAATAAAGTATATACATATATATATATATATGGGGGGAGGGAAAGATTTAAAAAATAGGTTTACAGCCAGACATGGTGATAGCCCTAAATATATTTCCAGTCTGTCTTTATTGACCCAAGGAGGATTTGAGTTGCTGCAGCTTTAAACAGAAAATTGCCATGTTCACTACTGTGGACACATAAATATGCTTTTAGTACTGCTTTGCTTATGTACCAATAAAATAACTGTAATATGTATTATATGTAATTATTCTTTTTTTGATGTTCATTTCAAAATGTATATTTTCTGATTATTATCATGAGCTGTAAAACAAAGGATCAGTATCTGATATTCTCCCACATAATAAATTTTCAGGATTCATTGGGGCATTATAGTTGCTGGTTTGTTTTTTATGTGTTTAGTATTTTAAAATATGTTTCTTTTCTTTAAAAGATGCCAAAGAGAAAAGGTCTGCATATCAGTGATATAAAATTACATTTCTTTAAAAGTAATGTTAATTATTATAACTAAAGAATTACCTATTGCTAAAAAAGGCTGTTTTGGGGCACCTGGGTAGTTTAGTCAGTTAAGCGTCCAGTTTGATTTTCGCTCAGGTCATGATCTCAGGGTCATGAAAGGGAGCCTGGCGTCAGGCTCCGTGCTGGGTGTGGAGCCTGTTTAAGATTCTCTCTCTACCTCTCCCTCCGCCCCCCGCCACACACACACGTGCGCTCGCGCTCTCTGTCTCAAATAAATCTTTTTTTAAAAAGCTGTTTTATCCAAGTGAAACTGAATCAAGAAATTAATGTCTCCCTTTTATTTCAAAAGCAAAAGGAAACGTGTCTTAATGAACCTCTGTATTCTCAGACTTCTTTAAAACCACAAGTGAGGGGAATAATTCAGTACCTACTCTGTTCCAGGTACAATGGGAGATACATTCAGCCATCTAGGGAACCTCTTCCAAATCATACAGCTAATAAGTAGCTTACAGGGAACTTGAATATAGACCTTTCAGATATTGAATACTTCCCTATATTCCATGATAAGCTGCATAAGTAGCTTTTTATGTTTTTAAAGTGAAAATAATGTGGAAGTACATAAATTGTCATTTTCATATTTTGTGTAAGTTAGATCTTGGTCAAGAAATTATACATATGAATAATAATAGTATGTTATGAAAAATGATAAATTATTAAAATAATGCAAAATATAAATTATTCTTTGTCCTATTTTGGGGGACTTTTAAAATTTTAATTTTACTGTTCTCCTCTAAAGCATTTGTTTAGTTAATGGCAGAGCAAGAAATAAACTTCTGTTCACTTGACTCTTGACACCTGCTGCCCACTTCACGTATTTGTGCTGCGTCTTAGGCAGGGTCAGCAGAATCCTACAAAACAGGCACAAACTTGCTGGACACGTTTGTACTTTCTGTAGACATTTAGTGAGGCTTTATTGTTAGCCACACACTGTGCTGAAATTAACATGATTTGCTTTGCAGCTCAGGGAGGTTACAGTCTAATGCTCACCATTAAAGGAACAAGGATAGAGGGCCGTGGAAACACACCAGAAGGGCTTTACCCCAATCCAGAGTGTTGGCAAACCCTGGAGAAGGGAATATAAAGTGGGGAGGGATATCTGACTGGATGGTGAAAAGGTCGGGAGGGCTAAGAGAGAAGGTATCATGGAGGGCTTTGGTTGCTACGGTAAATAAGGACTTTATCCTTAGACTTACAGAGGAGTTTTAAGCATGGAAATGAAATGATCAGACTAGCATCTTAAGAAGATCCTTCTTGCTGCCACTGTGGAGAACTGACTAGAGAAGTGTCAAGACTAGAGGCAAGAAAGACCACTGAAGAGGTCTGCAGGAATCTAGGCCAGAGATAATGGTAACTTGAACTAAGTAAGTAATTGGGGCTTATTCAATAACAAATGTTTATTAAGCACCTACTTTGTGCCAGAAGAAGAGAACCAAACAGGGTATAGACATCCTAAGTAAACAGTAGCAAAAGGATATCATGTTTAAATGGTGGGGCAGAATAAAAGAATCCAAGAAACTCCAGGTGTTTGACAGCTATCCACAGCCCTAAATGGCTAATAATAATGGTGCTGAGAGTTTCTCCATGATGAGTAGTCACAGTACTCTGTTCTGTGTGCTGGGGGCAAAAGATTGGGAGAGGAGGAAGGGAAGAGAGAATAAAGACCTGAAGCATCTGTATTTGAGAGTAGGTCTTCAAATGGGCCTCCCCCTTGTATAGAGTCCCTGCAGTCTTTTCTGCCAGGATGGTGTGGATTTGGGGAAAAGCTCTCTGCAGCACCGAATTTAACCATCAGTTTGTTGGAATCCTGTTTTCCCAACATTGTATTTGGCTCTGTTCTATATAGGCCACTTTAATTAATCTGCCATGAGAATGTGTCCAAGACGTTAGAAGGGTGTGACTATGATCCAGAATGGAAGGAAGTGAAGAGGGTGGACAATACAAACTCATCTCTGTCTATGCCAAGCCAGTATTTACAAGTTCCCTGCAACTGCTAGCAGCGTGAAAATCAAATAAATGATTGGAATACTAAAGTAACAGGAATTTTTAGAGCATAAAACAAATCATAGGGGCACCTGGGTGGCTCAATTGGTTAAGCGTCTGACTCTTGATTTCCGCTCAGGTCATGATCTCAGGGTTGTGAGATGGAGCGCACATGGGGGGCTCTGCACTGGTCGTGGAACCTGCTTAAGATTCTCTCCTTTTCCCTCTGCCTCTCCCCGCCATGCGTGCACACAGGCACATGCACTCTTTCTCTCTCTTAAAAGCAAACAAAAAAACAAAGACACTTTAAACAAAGAACACAAGCTATAATGCCGTGAAAATGCAGTGTGGCAACAGGTAGCATGTAAACGGAGGCTGGGAAGAGCAAAACGTTCACCAGGAACCACCCATGCAGCCAAGAGGGTGACAGTGTGGCTGTGACTAAGCTATGACCTACTTCAGAACTTCCCTACCAAACCCAGCCTGCAGCAGAACCTTCAAGGACTTGACCATCCTGGGTCATCTTGATAGGCTAGAAAGTTCTCCCTTTTATTAGGCCAAAAAAGGTTTCCAACTCTCCTTAAGACCCCACAGAAGAAAGTTTCTCACCAGCATGATGACACATCAGATATTGAAGGCAGCCTCTTACTGTTCCCTTTCCCAACTCCCAGTTCTTTCAAATAGTATTATTTCCAGTCTCCTCTCTCCTGAACATGCTGCAGAACACTCTTAAATGTGGCAGCCCGAACTAATCACAAAATTCCGTTGGTGATTTGACCAGGTCAACATGGAGGAACTTGATTCATTGTTAGGCAGTCTAAAACTAAACTGGGTGATTTATTTTATTGGTTAGTTTTTTATGAACCTTGGCTCACTATTAAATCATTGAACTGATTAATAGTTCACTAAAATCCTGTCTTCTTCACACTTTCTGCTTTCAGTGAAATCTCTCCTATATGTGTGTATGGTTGAGTTTTAGGATGCATGTGCAAAATTTTAATATATCAAAATACTTATCATCTCTAAACACTGAAATTAAGAAATCCCAAAAGGAAGATGTGAGTTTCAATGTCAGATCGATAATGACATTACTTTGATCGAGGACAGAGTGCTATAGGAGCAGACAGGAGGTGAGTGGGAAAATCAGGAAAAAGCACCATTGAGGAGGTTTAGGCTCCTGAATTGAACTCTTGAAGAGTGAATAGGTTTTCACTCATCATATTTATTAAATGCCCACTATGTGGTAGACACGAGAGATACAGCAGTGAACAAAAAAGACCAAAATTCCTGCTCACTTGGAGTTTATATTCTAGAGGGAAAGACAGAGGAATAAAGAAGTAAAATATATAGTATTTTTGATTGTGATACGAGCTAAAGAGAAAAATAATAAAGTGGCAAAGAGCAATTGGAAGTACCCGAAGTTAGAGAAAAATTGCAATTTTATATAAGGTGCCTGAGGCCTCTCTTAAAAGGTGATGTTGGAGTAAAGACCTAAAGGTAGTCCCAGCACCTGCAGAAATGAAGAGGAAGTATCTGGGCCATATAGCCCACGTTAGGCTTCATCTGAAATGTATGGGATGCCTGAGAACCCTGTGGAGTTTAGCTTTCTGTTCCCCAGCAACTGACTCAAAATGCATCAGCCTTTTTCTGGTTGTGAGCAGTAAATCCTTCTCCCAATTAGTCATTTGATCAATCCTCTCAAATCTAAGTAAGTGAACAGAGATATTTTAAAGATATTAAAAAATATTTAGGGGCACGTGGGTGCCTCAGTCAGTTAAATGTCCAACTCTTGATCTCAGCTCAGGTCTTGATCTCAGGGTCATGAGTTCAAGCCCCGAATTAGGCTCCATGCCCAGCATGGAAAAAAAAAATTTAAGATCTTAATTTAATTACTCTCAATCCTTTACAAATGTAAATTCATAGGTAAAATGTCCTTCTATGAAAAGACTTACATTGGATCTACTCTATTTTCTAAAATAGTGGCTAAAGGAATACTTTTATATCTAAAGATGCTTTATTTTACTAGACCTCCCTCCCAAATTTAAGGCAGCTTTCTAACCTAAAAATATGCTATTCAGTTCAAGATAATAAAAAAAAAAAAGCCATTTTCAGGTTCTCCACCATATGTCGGTGAGTGTTACAGTCTATGTTTATGGAAGGGAGGTCCATGGACTCCTAGGAAATGTTTTGGGAGCACATTGTATAGTGACTCCTAAAATAGACATTTGAGGAGTTGTGGAAAAGTAGAGTGTGCACTGAGTAGGGGGTAAGGTGAGGAGGGAGTGAAGGAGATAGGGCCATACTGTGAAGAACTTTGAATTCATCAGGTAGGTAGTGGAGAGCCAGATGAATTTAAAGGAGCCTTAAGATCAGACTTGATTTTTAGGAAGCTTACTGTGGCAATGTTGCAGTGATTGGGATGCAGAGATCAGTATTAGGAACACCCCTGCAAGGCAGTTGTAATAGATCTGCATCATTGTTAACACCTTCTATGAAAACTGGCCTGATCTTCCATTCCCTCCAAATTCACCTTTAATAAATAGCATTGACAACTCTTCACTTTGGGTTGTCATTTTGCCCTGAACATATGTCTAGCATAGCCCCTGAAAAAACCCCAGGTGGACTTAAATGGATAATTCCTAGGCTCTGCCAAATGAGAACAGATACAGAGAGATTACTCAAATAATGGCCCAGCAATTTGCAATGACGTGGATGGAGCTAGAGGGTATTATGCTAAGCAAAATAGGTCTGTCAGAGAAAGACATACCATATGATTTCACTCACATGTGGAATTTAAGAAACAAAGTAGATGAACATAGGGGAAGGGAAGGGAAAATAAAATAAGATAAAAACAGAGAGGGAGGCAACCCATAAAAGACTTAACTCTAGGGAACAAACAGGTTTGCTGGTGGGGGAGGTCGGTGGGGGGGATGGGGTAACTGGAGGATGGGTATAAAGGAGGGCACTTGATGGAATGAGCATTGGGTTATATGCAACTGATGAATTACTAAATTCTACCCTTAAACTAATTTAAAAAAAAAATGGCACAGCAAAAATTCCAAAGCCTGTCATCTGGCTTAAGGTACAGTCAAGTTTGATACATAAAAATTAACCATCACAGTATGTATGTACATCCCTATGAGCGTGTGTATATAAATATAGTTAGATGTATGCATGTATATAAATATGTGTCTTGTTATATACCTAGTATTCTAATACAATAGCCAAATAAAAACCTTTCTTATTGAATACCACTGTACACAAAGTCTCCAGTATGAGTCTCAAGTAAACTACTGGAATTGCTTTCCTGCTGTTGTTCTCTGACCATATCCCTCTTGCCAAGAACTCTGACACCAAATAAACTTCTGAGATTCAGAGAAAACAGAGGATCGACTCTTTCCAGGGTCTTCTCTGAGCAAATACCCACGGAGGGCTTCCCTCTGCAATGTGCTAAATGGAACTTTAAATGGAGCTACCAAATGGAAGTCCAGGCAAGTTCTTGAAAATTCTTTTTATAGGAACCAGTTCCTGTCCAACCATACGCGGCTCACTGCCTTGACAGCTCCTTTTCTGGCACAAGCAAATGTGAGAGAGTACTTCCAAACCAGACTTTCACTTTTTTTTCATTTGTTATGGCCTCAAAGTGATATCCTCGATTTTGCCAAATCAACAAACATTTGGCATGTTTTGGGGGTGCGTTTAGGGGCCTGGGGAGCTGGTGGACATTATACTGAAATTCTACCTCTTTGTGACATCTTTAATGCAAATGGGATCCTCCCAGAAGGAGCTACGTAGAGGACAGTGGGTAAAGTGTTGCCCCTGTCCTGCCAACATGCTGGCAGGATCCACACTGAGGCATCCAAAAAGCATTTGAATATGCAAAGCCCAAGATAGAAACTATCTGCACTCAGGCAATAGTTGAAAATGCAGGAGAAAACCCCATTAAATACATATGAATGTATTTTTACATGGAGAGGAGACAAGTGTGCTCTGAGAGATAAACATTTGGTACTCAGTACAGTCAGACGTGCAGCAGCCTCAGTGTGCCCCAGGGACCAGTTCGAAGTGTAGAGTCTCCGGCCCCACTCAGGACTTAGGGAGTTAGAATTTGGGCTTCAGCAAGAGGCCACACTTTTCACATGCACATTCAACTTGAAGAAGTGCTGGAGTCCTCCAAGAAGAGGACCGAGGACAGGAGGTGGAGGATCCACTACGTTTGCGAGGCCAACAGCCAGGAGACCAGAGAGGGAGGCCGTGAGGAATTAGGAGCCAAAAATGTCAGAAGGGTCATTGTCAACAAGCAGGTGGATGGAACACTCGTCTAAACAGAATTCTACTTAGGTAAGGGGGTGATATGAGGATGAAAGTAACCAGTGTCTTTTAGTTTTTAGTGTTTTTATTTTTGTTTTTAGCAACTCCAGATTTCCTAGAGAATATTAACAGCATCACCCTTCTCTGCTCCTCTGACCTCCAGGCCCTGAAAGGAGAAAAGATTATTAAGTATCCACACATCCGGGTTCTTCTTAGCTCTTAGGATGGCAAATTGCTATTTGTATTTGAGTGATTTCAGCTAAGTGAAGAGAATTTTGAGATGGGAGTCCCTGGTCCCGCAAACAATCTTTATGGTTTAACAGTAACACCCCAGCAAAAGGAGTAGGCTGGATTGGACCTCAGGAGCGAGGGGTGAGCAGGGGAGTAACCCAACAGCTGGAGATGCGATTGCCCGGGACTGAAAGAGGGGATGAAGATTCTGGGCGGCAGACCCATCTGTACAGTCTTCTGCGCACCGGGGCAGTGCTGAGCTTGGCTGCGGTGCTCGGGGCTCCGTGCGCCGTGCTCGGGGGTCGGGGCTCGGGGCTGCGTGTGTGGAGGTGGACGGAGCAGCCCAGCTGCCGTGGCCACCCTCAAATGCTTCTCCCTCAACAGAAGCTGAGAACTAGGCCCCCCCTTTTTTCCCCTGAATTATATAAGTTCAGGGGTTCTTGTGTTTCCAAACTGGGGCAAAGGGGGGGTGCCAAAAACTGACTGATACCATATGTAATTAAGAAAAAAAAAAAACATGTGATATTTCTTTAACTCTTAATGTTGTGGAGAAATGTATGCCTGTTTCATTTCCTTTACCCTCTCCTGCCAGAGTTGCTTCATTTCTGATAGATTTTCTTGAAAATGGTTTCTAATAGGTTAACATTATGTCTGCTTGAATTCCCCACTTCCTGTCTCTGTCAGATACTTTTAAAGGAAAAAAAATGATGGAGCAGCAAGTATAAAGGAATCTGGAGACTCAAGTTCTAACATCATCTCTATCTCATAATAGCCATATGACATTGCTCAAGGCATTGACTCTCTCTGGGCCTCGGTCTCCACTTTTGTAAAATGAAGGGCTAAGATGCAATGATTTCTCTTTCCAGCTCTAGCCCCCATAGTCAATGACGTGTAACAAAGACAATAAATGTAGAAAGGTCTGAAAATCATGAAGATTAAGAACATGAGGGGTGCCTGGGTGGCTCAGTTGGTTAAGCGTCTGTCTTCGGCTCAGGTCATGATCTCGGGGTTCTGGGATCAAGCCCCGCATCGCACTTCCTGCTCCGCGGGGAGCCTGTTTCTCCCTCTCCCACTCCCCCTGCTTGTGTTCCCTCTCTCGCTGTCTCTCTTTCTCTGTCAAATAAGTAAATAAAATTAAATCTTAAAAAAAACATGAATCACGAATACAGCAGCAACTAAATTTGTCCATCAATTTAATCTTTTTGAAGTTTGTTACTGAACATTGTCCATGATATGGGCCGCCAGGGAAGACAGAATTATTAAGAGGTAACCAGACTGAAAAGAGTCTGCTCCCACACCCTCACTACAGACTGTCCTCCTTGTATGTTAGGCTGCCTGTTGGCTCTTCAAGACTGATCCTGCATGAAGAGTCCCCTGTGTTGTCAATCCTCACATCTGCCCTACGGGGTTTAGTTTAAAAACTTGACCTAACATTTCCCCTTTCCTCCTCAGACCCCACTCTTTAGTTTCACCTATTATATGTTAATAGCACCCTTTACTTATTTTTTTAAGATTTTATTTATTTTATTTATTTGAGAGAGAGAGAGTGGATGCAGGTGGGGGGGAGGGGCAGAGGGAGAAAGAAGCAGAGTCTGTGCTGAGCTCAGAGCCCAGCGTGGGGCTCAATCCCAGGACCCAAATCTCCTGACCTGAGCCGAAATCCAGAGTCAGACACTGAACCAAGCGAGCCACGCAGGTTCCCCCCCATCCTTTACTTTCTATCACAGCAGTTATCATAACTAGAGAGTGGTTTGTCTGATTATTTAATGTCTATCTTTACTACACTGTAAGCACCACAGGACAGGGACCCTGTCTGTTTTGTTCCCCCTCTACTTCCAGCACCTGCCACAGGTCCTGGCACATGATATGCATTCAATAAATATTAATTGAATGAAAAGGTGAATGAATGAATTTCATCTTGCGTATGAGAAGATGAAATCTCACTGACCACGTCAAATTACTAACAAGTGAGATAACAAAAATGTGCACCTGTTCTCACTGGCTCCACTCTGGGTGGTATCCTCGCCCCTCTCCTGGACTTGAGGCTCCGGGCAACAGCTTGGGTGCAGGAGGAAGCCGAGCAGGAGAAGCAGGCGCACAGCTGAGGGTATGTGGCCGCAGACCTGCTCCCTCCTCACTTGTTCTTTCTCTGTGTGCTAGCCAATGCTCATATATATATATATATTTTAATTTTTTAAAGATTTTTTTTTAATTTCATTTATTTGAGAGAGAGAACATGAGAGGGGGGAGGGTCAGAGGGAGAAACAGGCTCCCCGCCGAGCAGGGAGCCGGATGCGGGATTCGATCCCAGGACCCCGGGATCCTGATCTGAGCCGCAGGCAGACGCTTAACCTACTGAGCCACCCAGGCGCCCATTCAGGGTTTACTTTATGAACATGAACTCAGCACCTACTTGGAAAAAGTCCGCCTGTTTGCACAAGGTCTCAGCGTCCGGTGCCGCCCTCACGTGGAGGAGCATAGTGACATATTCAGAACCATGACCTCTCATCTCTCACTCACCATCTGCCTCACGGACTCCAGGACACAAACACTCAAGTTGGAAACACATGGTATTTGTATTTCTCTAGTAGACTTGATTTGGGATCACCTCTCATTCCTAATGCAGCAGTTTTATCTCTGGCCCAGATACTTGAGGTCAGCTGTTGATCCACCATGCGAAGCTGTAGGTCCATTTCCAGAGCCCAAGTGTTCTTTGCTCCATTCCTTTCTCTTGCCCAGAGCTACGCTCCTCAACATGTCCACTCCATCTGCTGGCTTTGCCTACCACCCCTTCTCTCTTCCGGGCCCACAGCTCCCTCTCCCTGAAGTATTCCCTCAAAATCCACGAGGCGATAATACCTCTAATTTAAGATAGGCAGAATAAACACGTTCTTGCCGCAAAGAAAATTAGCTTAACTTATCTCTTCACCTTCGAATGGCATCAAGGCAAATTCTCAAAGTATAAATGGCTCAAAGTACCTTCTAATGTCTTTTACTTGCTTGCTCTGTTTATCTCACTCAACTCAGAGAAAACGCATTCCCAGTAGACTTTCCTCAGCCTCCGTGGACAGTTTTTGATTAAGAGCGAGGCTAACTTTCCCCAAACCAGCCTGCAGGGCAGGGAACGTGTGCAGAGTCAGAAGGTTTGCCTGCGTGGAGCACGCAGCCAAAGCCTGACGCTGCGTCCTTCCTTCTTCTCCAGGTGCTCAGAGCGTGATCAAGAAGGGTCTCTCTCGCCTTCCAGGGTGAGGCACTGCCCCACAGCTGCGCCTTCTTCCTGCCTGGTCATCCGGTGCCCTCTGCAGGAGGACTCTGTTTTGGCTCTGTCGTCTCCAGAGTGCCTTCAAAAGCCCTTACAAAGCCAGAGCTTGGTCTCTCGTGACGCTGTGCATATTACCTGTAATTACCCCCACAAATGCCCATCTATTTAAAGTTGGAGATTTGTTTTCATAGGACCGAATTTCACTTATAAAAAAAAAAATTCTATGTACGTTGAGAAACTCTGGTGCTTGGAAGAGTTTCAAATTTGAGGGGCAGGATGAATTCTGATACTGACATTAATGTTCTGATTTTAATTTACTTCAAAAATCCCTTGGCATAGAAAACCAATTACCTTTTGGTTTTTCCTTTGTTCTGGGTCTTTGCCCTATATTTTTTAGTCTGTATTTTGAGTTGATGCTTCATACTGCAGAGAAAACATTTGGAGCAGGCTGAGCTGAAGAGCGGAGAGTGTTGTAGTGAGAAACGAGTGAGGTTTTAGGCCTAATTTGCTGTTATTTTACTGTGAGGCCTTGAAAAGCCATTTCACTCCTCTGGGCTTTAGTGTTATCTTTTGTAAAATTAAATGGCTGACCAGGATGAGCTCTAAGATTTCTTCCAGCTCTGAAAATTCGTCACCCTGTACTTACACCTGGGTCACCCTTCTCTGCTGATATGTATCGCTTTTTTAAAAATTCATATTAATTCATTTTATTTCCTACTTTATCTCTTATGCCTTTTAATGGCCATATTTATGGTCCTGTTGCATTAGCTATATTCTCTTAAACAGACATGGATGATTTTACATACAGATCTTTCAAGAAAAACAATGACATGGTCAATGTGGCCATGTTTTCAAAATTGAAAAAAAAAAGATTGGTTTTCTTTCACTCTTCCCTTTCCAAATTATTTTTTTGTTATAGCACAACTTATATATTTCAAATGGACAAAAAATTAGTGTCATTTACAGTATCTTAAGATAAATTGCCTTTGAATGGGAGCTGCCTTTCCAGTACTTTGAGGTCTACAAGACGAATCTAGAAAATGTACTACTGTGGAAAATGACTGCTTCAATCGAATGGGGGGAGGAGGGAGGGCCTGTGGTTTCTCTTTTTGATTAATTGCTGTAACACTGTCCTTCAGGTGGCTGAGGGAGTTTCATGTTTTCTTTAGACATCATTAGGTGCCAGAGCTCTTGCAGGACAACTTTGATACTATATGAATTCTGCCATTTTGTTAGCACTGATATGGCTCTTGGGTCCACCACTCCATTAGAACTATTAACTCCATTCGTATTAATTTTTGTTACAAATCTTACAAAGGGGGGTGCTTCTGGGTATTTAGGTCCACATTCTATTTTAAGGCTGTATATTCGGTTTTCATAAATTGTCCGAGCCCGTAGTGGCTGCCATCTTGCGTCACTGTTGCTGGAAGCTCCAAATTATTTTTAACTTAGATGTTTCTTCACTCTGCAGATTCTTCAGTTTCCAGCATCAGTCTTTTAGCCAGGGATAATAGTTAATGATCTTGATCATCCGACAATAAAAACATTTATTGAGTTCCTACTATGAGTCAGGCATTCTGCTAGGTGCTACAAATACAAAGACAGACAAACTCTGGACCTTGTAAACTAAGACTAAGAGAAAGTGTCCCTACATGCCTGGAAGTTAATGTGCTGCTCCCTCCCCCTCACCATTCCTGCTGGGTCCCAGGACTGACTTCCAGGATATCATACTGAAAATCTACTAATGTGAACAAATAATCTAGAGCAGAGGAACATGATTTTCATGCAAAAAATATGGCTTCTGTTGTGTACATTTGGCAAATGAACTTAATTCTTACAAATTGCCTCAGCTTTCTTATCTGTAAAATAAAAAAAATTGTGTTTGTGGACTTGAGACAGGGATTGGTCTCCATGATTCTAAGACTCATTCTAACCCTTGCAGGTCTGTGGTTTTGATTTAAAGTTCAATTATACAGGGACACCTGGGTGTACCAGTTGGTTAAGCTTCGCCTTCAGCTCAGGTCATGATCCTGGGGTCCTGGGATCAAGTCCCTTGTCGGGCTGCTTGCTCAGTGGGGAGCGTGCTTCTCCCTCTGCCCCTCTGCCCCTCTCCCCCTGCTTTGCTCTCTCTCTCTCCCTGACAAATAAATAAATAAAATCTTAAAAAAAAAGTTCAATTATACAATGCTTTCAATAAAGAAGACTCAGGACTGTACTTCTTTATAAAGACTAGCAGAAATGAAGTAAAATCTATGGAATCTTCCATTGTAAGAAAACTTCCTTTGTAGGAAAACTAAATACATATCTAGAAATAAAGTTGAAAGAAAAGAAATAAAGTTGAAAGTGAAGAAAACAGGAAAAAGAAAATTTATTGGAGGAGGGGGAGAAAGAGAGAAAAAATAAGTTTAAAATTCTAATAAGTGAATGCCAATTTGTGTTGGCCACCAAGAAAAAAAAATCAAATTCAAAATACCCCTTAAGAAAAATGAGATATGTCTATGAATTTTGTCTAAATTGAGTAAAATAAAATTTCCTTACTAGACTAGTAAAAATTGTTTAAATAGACCTTATACCATTTTCTGATAATCTCGTGGCTCCTGCTGGGTCCTGGTTGGCAGAAACTCTGCCTTCTGCCTCTGGATCCCTCGGGGCACGTGCTCTAAGCACAGGACTCATGCAACACATACCTTTGATTGAATCTTTGATACATTCATTTCCAGATTTTCCACTAAAATTCAGTCCTCCTGAAGGCATAGTTAGCTACCCCTTTTGAAAGGATAAGCTGAAGAAACCCTAGCACTTGTCTATTTTTCAAATACTATGAAGTTTTAAAAGCAAATGTAATTTTGCTTCTTGTTCCATGTTTATGCTGAGTCAGGAAGACTTTTTCTGATTGCTTTATGGCAAATATCCTTCTTGTCTCTTAGACTATGCCCCCATTAGACGTGGTGAACATTCTCTCATGATTCCTACGTTAGTAATCTTCATCCTCACTTTGAAACTATGGCTCTGAACACAAACCAGAGTGCAAATCACAGCGTTCCAGAGGCCACTACCCTAGCACCTGGACCCATTCGACCACAGAATCCCATTTTAGCTGTCCCTGCCACGAGCTGGCCAGTGGTTGTGTACTAAGAAAAGTCCCTCCGCATTCTTCCAGAGTCTAAATTATGCCTTCCCATGCGGAACTGATGGAAGTCCAAACAAGCGAAACAGAACTGATTGGAAGTTACACAGGGCCAGATTCGTGGCGTGCAATCTGTGCAGTCATATAGGCAGGCCCCTGCACTCAGAAGGGCCCTGGGCTTGCTTTAATGCTCTGCTGTCACTGTCATGAAATATTTAGTAATTCTGGTTTTGGACTTGGGTTTTGTAAGTGACGTCAGCTGGGACAACGGAGCGTCCGTGTGAGCAGAGGGGATCCACTCACATGCATCTCCATTATTCCCTATCTGCCCCTCCCCATATGGCATCACAGTGTCCCATGGACACAGAAGTCCGGTGAGCCCATGATGCGGGGGGCTTCAGCAAGACTCAAAGCAAGTACCAGGTTAGTGTGTTCCATCTCTGATTGAGTAAATGGGAGCCCTGAGAGCCCTAAGAGGTCATCCTTTTCTTTTATCATAACTTCTTCTGATGCAGCTAGAAGGCAACAGTGTTCTAAGAAACACAAATGACCAAGAAAACCTGCCATATCCTTTCTTCCTCATGTGACTTAGCCAACCACTTACTGTGCATGTTTGGCATAGAAAAAAAAGGAAAGATAGGACAACCCATAGTCCCTTTTTCTTTCGGTCCTTATTTACGCATCAGTAAGCCAAAAGCAGAGTGTTGACTGAATGTGCATGAATCAGGAAGTGACATAAAAACAGTTGAAGTACTTTTGTTCAGTATTTCCACCGCTCTGGGAAGAACAAAATGCATATGCATATACACAATGTATATGCAAATGTATATACATTGTGTAATTTCAGTACAAGTTATATTTGCACTTAATACAATTATATTTGTTCTTATAGTTGCAGTTACAATTTGCATTGCACAATATAAAGATGAATGATAAAGATAAAATTCATGCTAGTAATTAAAATCTTAATTTTTTATTTTAGAATGACAATAGCAAATAAAAAGCCACCATAACAAGTCAAGAGAGAAATTGCAGAAGAAAGGAGAAGGTACTGTCGTACCTTTAATAGTACCCTTTCCTTGATTTTTAAACCAAGGATCCCACATTTTCATTTAGCGTGAGCACTGTGAATTACGTACCCAGCGGTGAGGTAGGAAAAGCAGAAAATGATGAGAAAGTAAAACTTGAAGCAGTAACAAGAAAACATTTAAATGACTATTTCTTCGGGTAATTACCAAAAAAAGTGTTGTAACTATTCATTCCGAGAGAATGATATACTAAAAAATTCTCGGTTACCTGCATCATTTAGACCAAGCACCTTTATTTCCCAAGCATTTGTCAACCTAATGTCTGCAGTAACAAGGAACAATACGCTAGGGGGCAGCAGCTACCGCGCGTCAGCCCTATAGGGCTCTGAAGCCCAGGATCAGTGATTTCCTTACTTAGGAGACCCTGAGGAGATGAAGAGATACTGACTACCTAAGAAATCGGCTGTTTATGTTAATTTGCTCTGCTGAGTTGTTTCAGAGACGATGGGCTTCTTACTCCAAGGACTTGAGGTGTTTCTTGGCCAAAAATGAAGTAGCAGTGAACGTGTTTTTATCTGCTCACACTCTATGACACATTCCTAAAGTGAAAAGTAACATAGTCAAGGGGCGCCTGGGTGGCTCAGTCCATTAAGCGACTTCCTTAGGCTCAGGTCATGATCCCAGGGTCCTGGGATCGAGCCCCGCGTTGGGTTCCCTGCTCAGCAGGAAGCCTGCTTCTGCCTCTCCCTTTGCCCCCACCCTTCCCCTGAAATAAATAAATAAAATCTTTCAAAAAATGGTAACATAGTCTGAAAGATCTTTTTTTTTTTTAAGATTTTATTTATTTGAAAGAGAGAGAGTGAGCGAGAGAGAGAGGGCACAAGCCAAGGGGAGCAGCAGAGAGAGAAGCCTACTCCCCGCTGAGCAGGGAGCCTGATGGGGGACCCGATTCCAGGACCCTGGGATCATGACCTGAGCCGAAGCAGATGCTTAACCAACTGAGCCACCCAGGCACTCCCTGAAAGATCATTTTAAACTTAATTTCCCTGTACAACCTAGTAGTAATTGGTCATTTTTATCAACTATGGATTTGATCAAAAGAAACAACTCATTTCACTGAGGCCACTTAGCAGCTATCAAGTGATAACAATTTTGTAATCATGAAGGGTGTGCAGATTTCAGAGGAAAACTGCCAAGTCAAAGGATTAGAAAACCATTTACAAAATCCATACTCAGTCACTCAACATGGCTGGAATTGAAGAATCAGAATGTGCTGAACAGAACAAGAATCTAGTAGCCTATATTTTAAAGGAGATAATTTGCAAAGATCACTATATTTACCAAGATATGGAAAGCTATTCAGTTAGCATGAAGGTGAGAATAGCATTGCCCTACAGATGAGTTGGCTCAAACATAGCTTGCAGCATTATATTCAGTTGCTCCCACAAGATTTCCCAAATAAAAATTTTGTAAAAGTGGACTGAAAGTTGTATGAAGCAATATGTTAAGAAACCACTGTAGTGAATTCGACTCTCTGGAAAGAATTAAGAAAAGGTTCCTTTTATCCCAGTTTATCACAAACCTCCAGGACGGTGCTTCTCAAAAGAGGCAGTTCTGTCCACTAGGGGCATTTGGAAATTTGCAGGGGTGTTTCTGGTGGTCCCTGTGATTAGAGGCACGACTTCCTTTTAATAAAGTGGCGAGCCAGGGACCTTAACTCCTACAATGCATAGGGCATCCCCCCAAAATGGGAAAGTATTGTCAAACATCTCTCACAACTTTTAATGCCCTGCCTTAAATTTACAGGTGAAAAATTCTGTTTCTTAGAAACTAAGTCTATTTTACATATAAGCACAAATTACTTGTAGTGTCGTTTTAATAAAACTCAGTGTTCCAGGGATATAACTACCAGGTAAGTCAAGGGAAGATCGGGCTTTATTTCAGTCAGAACTTCACCAAGACTTGTAACCATCTCTGAGGAGTGTGTCACCAGCAGCATCTGGTGGAGCCGAGTCACCAACAGAACACATTGGGAACATTCTGCATTTATAGCTCTTGATTCATGGTGGTTCTAAGTGTACATTTAAATATACCTTTTTAGTTTTTATTCAAAATGTTAAATATAAAAAGAAGAATCAAGTTGAAGATTTTCCTGTCTCTCTTCAGTCCCAGCATACTCATAATCAGTGTAGGCATCTGACCACTTCATCGTGCTTTTTAGTGTAGCTATAATTGTGCGTTCCCATACTTGGGTGTAGATTTCTTTCATTTCTCCTTTGTATGGCAGTTAAGGCATTCTGTCTGTGTGTGTAGAGTTTTAATTTTGTGTATTACAGACTATATTTTCTATGGATTCCATTTCAGGGTAGTAAAGGAACATAACAAAATATTTGTCATGAAAGGGGCTTCGGGTCTCCTAGGTTTGAAAGCGAAGGCTTTAGGGGTCTTCCTTCGGCAGGCAGCTACCTCACCTGTTCTCCTGGTCTTCCCCAGCCTATCCCTGCCACTTGCCCAGAAGGGAATGGGCAGTAACAAGAAATGGTTAGTAGCTAGCCCATGAAGAAAATTTTATTCTGGTTAATAATTTTTTTCTGATAATTTTTAAATAGTTGTTAGGTTGAGCATTCTTAAATGATATGGATATAAATATAGCATCGTCAAAAGTACATATTAATTATTTCATTCATTAAGTGTTACCAACTACCTTACTAGTAAAGTACTAGTAAACAGATAGTGTCTAAATAACACCAAAATCATTGCTACCCTAAAGAAAATCTCTTTCTGAAAACAAACCAACCAACAGGGATTTAACAAGGATATTAAAATAGGTGACAAAGCAATTGACTGGGTGAAATTTTCAGTCAGATATTTTGGAAGCATTTAATTTGTACCCATCCATTATAAGCAGGTTAGGTCCCAATAAACCAAATCAGAATAGATATGCAAGAAAAAAAATAAAGCTAAATCTTAAAAAAAAAATTACATTGTGAGAGATAAAGCAAATTTTTAAAAAAGGTTTACTTATTTAATTTGAGAGGGAGAGAGAGAGAGAGTCAGGGGGAGGGGCAGACTCCCAACTGAGTGTGGAACCTGATGCGGGGCTCAATCTCAACACCCTGAGATCATGACCTGAGCTGAAACCAAGAGTCGGATGCTTAACCAACTGAGCCCATCCAGGTACCCTGAGATAAAGCAACTTTTAAGAAAAAAAAATAAAATATGATAAATAAAATAAATATACTTTTTTTTTAGAATCAGAATTACGTGACTGTGAAATTAGTGTATCTTTTAAAGCTCTTTGGTATGGCTGGAATCAAACTCTTTACAGTAAATTCAGTAATAGAAAGAAATAGTCCTCTGCACTTATTAGAAACAAATGTTACTGTGGGGTTTTTTCCTTTCCTCTGGCTGGTTGCTAAAATCAAGTGTGGAATGAACAAAGGCAAAGCAGGTTAGGGAAGGGGGGCTATGTGACTAGGAGCAGGTTGCCTGACCTCTCAGTGCCTGGGTTTCCTTATATCATAGTACCATATGAAATGAATTAGGACATATGTGCTCAGAACAGGACCCAGCATTTATAGTCAGAGGCACATAGCGAGGTGTTAGCATATCTCTTTTCCAGACCAGAAACATGAGGGCTGTTGATGGGAACAATTGCCTAACTTAGGAAGGGCCGTCTTGACCGAACTAGGCAGTCACATGACTTGCTTCGTACTTCAGGGCTCCAGATGTGAGAGATGCCAAACAGTGCCAGTGTAATTAAAAGTGTTTGACAGCCTGGTAAGCCTAGGGCATTCCTGACTAAGCTGTATCCAGTTGTTCAAGTTGGGAAAATGGAAGGTTTGTGTGGATTTAGATATTGGAGTTTGTTACCCAGCAAGAGACAGAAGTTCCCGAAGAAATTCTGATTTAGCTCATGAGCGAAGCAACTTCTTGATAGGTGGCTGTTGACTCTGACCACAGTGAACCCAAGAACTCATGATCCTCTGACCCAGAAAAAAAAACACCACCTCACGTGAGAACTGATTAGGTGGCAAGACACCAGGAAAACTAGTTTTACAACCTATCAGGTGGCTAAAGATTGGTCACATTGTGTGGGGGAGCAGGAAAAGCAGGGCCACTAGATCTCACGGGGCGGGGGGGGCATCTGTGTGGAGTACACTGCGTGGGAACGGGTTCTGGACCCTCGTGCTGCTCTGCTGTCCCAGAGAGGGCCTAATGCAGCTGGGACACGCGAGCCCGTGACACCAAATGGAACCTTCCTTCTCGTCTTTCCACAGCATTGCATAACCACTGAACTTGCCCGGAAAGAAATGCAAAGGAGGTTTTAGATTATGTATTAAACTATCCTATCTCATTAAAACCATTCTCTTTACAGGCAAGAGAAACATAGATTTAGAGACGTAACACTTGAGGTTAAGCCTCACACCAGGCTGCCTCACTCCAAATCCCATGCTCCCAAACTATGTGCTAGCCTGCCTCCTTGGAACCAATCACAATAAATGTTTGTTTAGTGTTGGAACACTCAGGAAGTTCCAAACCCTCGTGCACCTTCTATCACTACCGTCTCCATTATGTAGATAAGTAAACAGACAAAGTGATGTGTAAGGCATTTCCCCAAATTTATACAATTAGCTGGTGGAGGCAAGATTTGCACCCAAGTCTTTTAAATCTAGTAGAATTTACAACAGGAATGCTCAGAAAGAATGGGGTGAGCTATGCTGAGCACCCTGACCAAAGGGAAAAGATTCTGAGATCCCGACCTCAGCCTGTTTTGGTCTTTGCTGTCTCCCTGGAAATGCTTTTACATGAATAGAATTAGCTAATAATCACCTGCATCCTGATTACTGCATTTGTACCACCCTCGAGCTATACTCCGTTTCTCTAGATGGTATGTAGGATTTGTAGAATCTGGAAAGGTCTTCTCTGTTGAAGATGAATATTTGAGAGAGCACTTTTAGATTTAAGCAGTATCCTTAAAGTAATATGTCTAGACCCCATGGAAATCCCCCATAGGGTTAATAAGCAAATACTAATGGTCCAGGATGCCAAGAGCGAGAAGGACACCACAACATGAGAAACTTCCATCCCTCGGGAGGACAAACATCTCTGAATTTTGGAGAAAATGTCATTTTCAGACTTACTCCATTACTTTTATCTAATAACCTGTTACTTATTATGGATTTCAGAAGGTCTGGTAAAGGGACGTTAATAATCAATAGGACATTGTTCCATGTGAGAAAGGAAACAACCTGTATAGATCTCTGTCAGAGTTTACTCCCCTGAGTTGGTCATGAGGCACTGTGCTGCCTGGTCTCAAACACTGGCAGCCATCATGAGCAAGTTTTTGTGAACTCGGTGATACCTGCAATTATTCAGAGGAGGCCTCGAGGCCTAAGGAAGAAGAGAGTTCCTGGGATCAGTTACCTCACACCCATTTTACCACATTTTCTCCACCACGGAGGTACTGGATCTGTTCATCTGGAGAACTGGTTTGGTTTTTTTTTTTCCAGTTATAAAATATAACAAAATGTTTAATCAGTTAATCGCTTTAGGTTCAATTGTAAAATTTATTTAACTTTCTCAAATTAATTTGTTGTCAATTTATACTGTAAGTAGAGTATATTGTTGTCATGAGATAAAACTTCCTCAAAAATATTTTCGGGATCCTCCTTCTCCCTCTGCCTCTCGCTAGCTCTCTCTGTCTCTCATGAATAAATATATAAAATCCTTAAAAAATATTTTTAATCCATGAAATAAAAGGTAATGCATTTTTCCCCCTCAACTACATAATAAACTGTCAGCATCACCAAATTTTACCTATTTCCAATAGTAGAAACATAAAAAGTTTAGAAGGGCCATTCATTTTAAGAATGAATGAGTGTGACAAACCCAACCACATTCTCTGTCTAGGTAGTGGAACCTGCGGGCTGGGAAACTTCAGGATGGTTCATGCTAAGAGCTGGACCCTGAAGAAGCACTTTGAAGGCAGCCCTACTCATAGTAACTTTGAGTTAAAGACAGTTGAACTCCCATCCTTAAAAAATGGAGAGGTCCTGCTGGAAGGTTTGTTCCCTACCGTGGATCCTTATATGAGAGTGGTGGCCAACAGATTGAAAGAGGGTGATATGATGATGGGGCAGCAAGTGGCCAGAGTTGTGGAAAGTAAAAACTCAGCCTTCCCAGCAGGAACTGTGGTAGTGGCTTTTTCAGGCTGGACAACACACTCTGTTTCTGATGGGAAAGATCTGGAAAAGCTACACTGCAGAGTGGCCAGACATGGTATCAGTGTCTTTGGCTCTGGGAACAGTGGGCATGACAGGGCTAACACCCTACTTTGGCCTATTTGACATCTGTGGTGTGAACGGTGGAGAAACAGTGATGGTTAATGCAGCAGCAGGAGCAGTGGGCTCTGTGGTGGGGCTGATAGCTAAGTTCAAGGGCTGCAAAGTTATTGGAGCAGCAGGGTCTGACGAAAAGTTTGCCTACCTCAAAAAGCCTGGATATGATGGTGCCTTTAACTACAAAAGAGTAGAGTCTTTGGAAGAAACTTTGAAAAAAGCCTCTCCTGATGGTTATGATTGTTAGTTTGATAATGTAGGCAGAGAGTTTTCAAACATTGTTATCCCCCAGATGAAGAAATTTGGAAGAATTGCTATATGTGGGGTCATCTCTACATATAATAGTACTTGCCCTCTTTCCCGGGCCCACACCCAGAGAATATTATCTATCAGCAGCTCTGCATGGAAGGGTTCATCGTCACCCGCTGGCAAGGAGAGGTCCGCCAGAAGGCTCTGAAAGACTTGCTGAAATGGGTCGTAGAGGGTGAAATCCAGTACCATGAATACATCACTGAAGGATTTGAAAACATGCCAGCTACATTCATGGGAATGCTGAAAGGAGATAATTTGGGAAAAGCAATAGTGAAAGTATGAAAAAAATGACACATGGAATCTAGAAATCATTTGGATAATTAATTTCTTTTTGACCATTTAGTAAAAATGTATACTACTTTCATCATCTAAGAAATAGTCATTGTGATGAGTTTGATCTACCTAATAAAACACATCTAAGTGGTATGTAAAACAAAACAAAACAAAAAAGAATGAATGAGTGATGGGTGCATGAATGAATTTTTAAAATACTTCCTGAATGCAGGCATGGTACTAGGTACTAGGAATACCCAAATTAATAATCAAATAAAACCCAATAACCTACCCTGGATGTCAATATAATCAATAAAACTTCACGAGCAAGATTAAGAAATATAAGTATGGGGCGCCTGGCTGACTCAGTTGGTAGAGCACACAACCCTTGATCTCAGGGTCATGAGTTTGAGCCCCATGTCGGGGGTAGAGATCACTTTAAAAAAAAAGAAAGAAAAAAAAGGAAAAAGAAATGTAAAGACATCAGAAGTATTCTAAATGGAAACTTTGGGGAAAAATTCAAAAATAGAAATTAGAAGGTTTTTTTGCCCTATTCTGGTTTCATTACTTTGTTGTCTGTGTGAGCTGGAAAGCACATATTCTCCCCCTGTGTGAGGAGAGGGGTGTCATGCACTCCAAACCACCCACATGTGCCTTGGACAGAAACTGTTAATGTTAAGACAGATCACATACAGTTTATTGTAGACATAGATCAAAACTGAAGGAAAAATATTCCTGAAACATGGCCTTGGTGCCTGATAACAGTGCTTTGGTGCTTGACAGGTGTAAAGATGAGCGGTTCACCTTTACCTCTACCAAAATATATATTCTCTACCAGCCAGAAAGATTAAAATGACTGAAGCCATGAATGGCTCCCCTCCATGAGGAGGGGAGTTGAGTATTAAAAATTTGAGATGTCTTGCAGACTGATGCTCAATCCTGTGAGGAACACCAGCACATCGGCATTCTTCCCACAGCCAGCTCTCCAGGAATGGAAGCCTAGTCCCCACAGGCTGGTGTCAGAGTTTACTGGTTATAAAGGGATAGAGCCGCACTGACTTGCCAAGTGGCCACGACCATGGCAAGCCAACTCATCAAGCCTGATAACCAGTTCTTTGAAATTGGGCCACCTGGGGGATTCCTAGCCAGGTACAAGAATGGGCCTTCACCAACAGGAAAATGAGGAGCACCAAACAATGAGGGTGCTCCAAATGACCACTCAGACAAGTGGAATGGGGTAGTTTGGAGAGGCCTGTGCCTAACTTCTCAATCAGAAAAAGATCAGGGTGGTTATCTTTCTCTAAATTTGGGTAGGAAGTACAATCAGTCACAGTAGAGAAGGCAAGCCCTCCTGACCTGATGTTATCTCCTATGACTCTCCTCCTTGCTCACTATTAGGCATGCAGACCTCCTTGCTGTTCCTCACACGTACTCCTCACTCAGGACCCTTGCACTTCCTGTTCTCTCTACCTGGAATGCTCTTCCTCCAGATTTCCTCACGGCTCCCTCTCTCACTCCTTTCAAGTCTTTGCTGAAACTTCACTTTCTCAGTGAGACCTGATGTATACATTTAACTCTGCTGCTATAGCAAATTACCAAAAACAGAGTGATTTAAAACAACACAAATTTATTATCTTACAGTTCTGTTGGTTGGAAGTTTAGTATGCAAGCTGGAAGTTCACTAAAATCAAGGTGTTGGTGGTCTGTGTTCCCTTGTGAAGGTTCTAGGGGAGGATACATTTCCTACTTATTTGGGTTGTTGACAGAATGTAAGTCCTTGTGATTGTAGGACTGAAGTCTCTGTTTCCTTGCTGGCTTTCAGCTGAGGGCCATTCCCCACTTCTAGAGGCTTCCCACATCCTTTAGCATGGCCCCCCGCCTCCATCTTCAAAGCCAGCAATGACACGGTAAGCCCCTTTCCCACTTCAAGGCTTTCGTTTTTCTTCTTTCTTCTCTTCTCTCTCACTGAACCAGGAAAGATTCTCCACTTTTGTTATTTCATGTGATTACATTGGGCATACCTGGATAATCTAGGATAATCTCACTATATCACATCTGCAAAGCTTCTTTTGCAATGTAAGGTAACCTATTCACAGGATTCAGGGATTAGGGCATGAATATCTTTGGGGGGAGCATTAAACATATTTAAAATCATGACAATTTAGTCAAGTTACCCAGGAGAACAAATAACTTTATTTAAAAACCCAATTCAGGATTATCCACCCTCTCCTATGATCAGAGTTTGCTTGAAACCCAATGCAACGTGTAACTCAAGGTGTTATATGTGTCACCGACCATCCTTCCTAAGCTCAAGGCCTCTCATGAAAATTTCCCCGATCCCAGCAATTGATGACAAGGACAGCTGTGCCGGGCATGTGACCTTTTCTCGTAGTCCCAGCTGATTGGAGTAGGGAAGACACTTTACCCAAAGGGCCACCATTCCAGTGATTCTTTGATTTGAGCAAACAAGATCTAAAAATAACGGACAAACAATGATATAACCAATATTTTCCAAGGTTTGTTGTTGTGTGCCAGGTTTGTGTAGCTCCTTACTGACCTTTACTCTGTGAGCACAGTTTGCTCCAAATGTAATGCATACATGTGTGTCAATATACACAATACCTTATGATGAAGACACTCCTACTAAATCCAAAATATGAACCCAGATAGTCACTCTCCAAAGCCCACAGTCCTATTATTGCCTTCTAACTGGGAAGGAATGATTCCGGAGAAGCCAAATATATTTTGTACTGAAAAATTCCTTCTTTCTTCCTTTCTTAATGACAGGAAGTATATATGTGTATATTTTTTTAAAGTATGTAAGTGCCATAATATTTTAAATATTATTTTAAATAAAGATATCCTAAATGTCATTCAAATGGTATGAATGACATTAATGCAGTAATCTTGGCATTTGGATTAAAACAGAACTACACTTAAAAAGAAAAGTCAGTTTTATACAAATGTCATATATTTCTCTGGACTATAAAATTGATAAATGAACACACATCATAATTTCTCTACAGATAGATTCTACTTAAGCTAGGTAGACATAAAATGAAAAGGCTATTTACCCAATTTAAAAAAGTATTTAAGTATTTACCCAATTTAAAAAAGTATTTAAGGAAAGGTATATTTAAGGATACCCGTTAATTCTTAAATCTGGTTATAAATTTTCATTGAGAAAACCTTTTCATCATGTATCAGTGGGCACATGATATCTACATGACTTACCACTGGTGATACTAGCCTTAATCATTTGGTTAAGGTGGTGTTTGCCAGGTTTCTTCACTGTAAAGTTACCGTTTTTTCTTTCCATACTCTAACTTTAATGGGAATCACTAAGTCTAGTCCTCATGCAAGGGATGGTTTGTTTACTTTTTATTTTGGAAACATTTCAAACTTCTAAGAAAGATACAAAAGCAGTGTGATAAATCCCCACATACACTTCATCTAGATTCATCACTGATACCTGCCAGGAGTCAGGTGGGCAGAAGGAGGAACGTGGAGCAACAATCACTTTTGTGAAACCCTGAGAACTAATGAGCTAAAACCCAGGAAATAATGATTTGGTGAGAGAGTGCACCAAGCGTAAATAGAAATTAAGGGGGGGAGACAATACCAGATTTGCCTCCTAAAGTGCCAGTCATGATATTCTCTAACCAAAATTCCAAATTATTTAGTTGTAGTTTATTCTTAAATCAATTAAATAATTACCTCTCACCATAGCTTCTTCATTCCTGAGCTCTTTATTTTGATTCATTTCTTTGTTGTCTGGGGTTCATCTTTCAGTAGTTCTTTCAAGGAGGGTTTTTGGGCTTGTTTTCCCTTGAATCAATGACTCGCAATCTTGGCCACCTATTGTAATGACCCGAGAGCTTCCGAAAAACCAGTGACTACGAGCGATCATCCCAGACCAATTCAATCAGGTTCTCTAAGAGTATGATCCATGCAACAGTATTTTAAAAAATTCTCAAATGGTCCTAATGTGCAGACAAGTCAATATCTCCAATCTCAGAGAAATTACACAAACAGGCTCTCTTGGAGGAAAATAATGTCCAAGGGAAGTTGCAAGCAAGGGTCAAAGAGAACCACGGCTTTATTCTTTCAGATTTGAGAACTTGTTGTCTCTATACTAGAGACTCCTTGGGTAGGCTTTTTTTTTTTTTTTTTTTAAGATTTTATTTATTTATTTGACAGAGAGAGAGACACACAGGGAGAGCAGGAACACAAGCAGGGGGAGTGGGAGAGGGAGAAGCAGGCTTCCCGCAGAGCAGGGAGCCCGATATGGGGCTCGATCCCAGGACCCCGGGATCATGACCTGAGCCGAAGGCAGACGCTTAACTGAGTGAGCCACCCAGGAGCCCCTTGGGTGGGCTTTTAAAACTTGTATCACATTTTTGTTCCCTCAGAATGTCTATAGGAATCACCTCCAAATCTGGTCACATGCAGATTCTGACTCAGTTGATATGGAATGGCAGGAATGGCAACCGAGGTCCTGCATTTCTGAGAAGTTCCCAGGTGATACCCGTGCTGCTGGTACATGAACCACATTTCTGAACAGCAAAGGTATAAACCTAACTCCTCTATGTTCCCTAGAGAATATTGCTAGGGAGGAATCTGAAGCTACCTGAACTTGACCTTTTCTGGCCTTTTGGGGGGCTTGACTCTTCTTCCTGGATGACCATCTGATTCTCTTTTTAATCTTTGAAATCCAGATTTAGTTAGGTTACCCATATTAATAAAGTCTAAAATGAAGATTCCCGCATTGATATTGCATTGGCTTCCGAACATTTTTGTTGTTGTTCTAGTGCCTGTGAGGCCCAAATCTACAGCAGTTCTAGCTCCTCCATGGGGGCTCCATGTAGGACTGGCGTGAGGCCTGGCTTACACAGTGGCTGAGACTTCTGCTTGCCCTTTCACACATTCATTCCTACAGTAAAATGCCCATCAATTGAGGTAACTGGAATTAGCTTGTTCCTTGCAACCAAAAGAAATTAAAACAATTAGAAAGCATAGATTTCAAAATATACATTATAAAAATAAAGATTGCATAGAATGCTATGCCAAAAAGCAGCATGATGGGGTGCCTGGGTGGCTCAGATGGTTAAGCGTCTGCCTTTGGCTCAGGTCATGATGCCAGGGTCCTGGGATCGAGCCCCGCATCGGGCTCCCTGCTCAGCGGGGAGACTGCTTCTCCCTCTCCCTCTGCCTCTCCCTGGGCTCATGCTCTCTTTCTCTGTATCTCTGTGTCTCAAATGAATAAATTAAAAAAAAAATCCAAAAAACAAAAAAAACGAAAGCAGCATGAATGCAAAATAAATTATGTACTTACAGTAATGGTTGGCAGGAAGGAGGGAGGGGCAGAGAAGTTTTCACAATTTCAGTGTGTTGCTTACAAGTCATTATTTAAACAGATCAGCTGACAGATAATAAATAAGAGAAAAGGTAAAAAAGTTATAGTGCCAAAAAAAGAAAGGGAAGAGAGACTAAAGATTTAAATGTGGTGCCAAAGGATTCTGGAAGACTTACAAGCAATTAAAAGCTGAAAACTGAAAAATAAGAAAATCTTAAAGAAATAGTAAGGCAAGATTTTAAACCAGGAGGACTATAAAAACTCATAAAACAAAAGTACAACATGGGCTATAAAATAAGCTGAAGGAAGAGTAGAACAAGAAAATAAAATTCAAAAGGAAACCAGAAGGTTAATTTGTTAAAATTAAAATAAAAAGGAAGTCAGTTATAAAATAATTTTAAACAGATAAAAATTATTCAAAAATAAGAAAAGGTTGAAAGCCTGCAGGGTAATAAGGAAGACAGAAAATAGGATATGAGATACTTGTTTAAAAACATGAGAGTAGGATTAAAGGTAAATATAGTTAGATGATTTATATAGATTTAAAATACCGTCAGAGGGCGCCTGGGTGGCTCAGTCGTTAAGCGTCTGCCTTCGGCCCAGGTCATGGTCCCGGGGTCCTGGGATCGAGCCCCGCATCGGGCTCCCTGCTCCACGGGAAGCCTGCTTCTCCCTCTCCCACTCCCCCTGCTTGTGTTCCCTCTCTCGCTGTGTCTCTCTCTATCAAATAAATAAATAAAATCTTTAAAAAAATAAATAAAAAATAAAATACCATCAGAGTATTAAAAAAAATAAAAAATTTGAAAGTTAGAGGAAAAGGGAAGAGAAAAAATGTTTTGAAATGTAACAAGGAATAAGAAGGCTTGGTGCTTATTGTCTTTCCCCGAGATAACCTGCTAATGAAGTAGTGGTGTCTTTGGGTGGAACCTGAGGGGACAGAGAGCAATGTGACACCTTGGTCATGGAGGCTTCCCCCTTGCTCCCCTCAGCAACTGCCAAAGGCCAGCCTCACCAGCAGTAACCAGAGAAGACGGATAGGAGGTATTAATACAGCAAACTCACAGCTGGATGGCACCAACCTGACCCAGGAGAAACTCCCTAGCCTGCCAGCTACATTCCCTCCTGGATTATCTCCTCCAAATTTAGCCGACGTTCAGAGTCAGGGGAAACTACTTTCTCTAGATTAATAACCTACAAAGCATCAGGTGTCAGCAGTTGTCTTATGTCTCTAGACAATTTTTTAGGAACTGTGGTACAGCCCCCCAATAAAAAAGGCATTTATTTAATACGTGTTTATGGGGCATCTTCCCTGTCCCTAGCGGTGTGCTGGGCTCCAGGAATACCTTCATGAGGTAGTAACACAGCTCCCTTAACAGAGATCTAGACTCACAGCATGGACAGAATAGAGGAGTTTTAAAAGATAGTTTTGTTTTGTTTGGTTTTAAGATTTATTTATTTATTTATTTGAGAGAGAGAGAGAGAGAGAGAGAGAGAGAGAGCTCGCAAGTGAGCAGGGGGAGGTGCAAAGGGAGAGAGAATCCTGAAGCAGACTCCTCCCTGGAGCCCGATAGAGGCTCCATCCCAGGACCCTGAGATCAGAACCTGAGCTGAAATCAAGAGTTGGCTGCTTAACCGACTGAGCCACACAGACGCCCCTAGATGGTTTTACTGCACTACGGATGACACAAAGGAAAGGGTCTGCTCTGAGCAGGAGGGCCACCTCTCCTTTTGCTATGGTAGGAAGGGGAGTGAGGGTGTGGGAGGAAGAAGGCAGGAAGAGTTGAGGGTTTGGGGATATTATGTGCAATGGGCTGAATTCTCTTGATGAAGCAGGAGTTTTTCTGAGAGTGAGGAGTCTGGAGGCAAGCAGAGGTCTTGAGGTAAGTGCGAGAGAGAGGTCTGGGAGGGTCATAAAAGAAACTGGAGAAGGAGCTAAGAACAAGTAAACAGTCTGACACACAGCAGCGAGGGCCAAGCACCGAGCGGAGGCTGGAGGTGGTGCCAGCCTGAGTGGCAGGGTTTGGGCCACCAGGTGTGGGAGACACACACAATTAATTACAATACAATGTGGAAAGTCCCAGTGTGACAGGGTAAAATACTGAGACATTAATCTGTGTCTGCTCTCCTTGTAGTTTCCCCTCCACCTGTTTTCAAGAATGCCTTCAGGGCTATCTGCGTCAGGGAAGTTTGGGGTTAAATGCTTCAAGAAAACCTCCCGCCAGGCCTCTTGTAAAGGAGAGGTCTTGAAGTGACCTTCTCCGGGCTAAGACTTTTACAGGTATGCTTCGTTTGTAATGAAGTGTTTTGAAGTTGTTAAAAATGGTTGACAACATTTGAAAGTAGATTTTACCTTAAAATGCAGATTTTAGCCTCTCCTGGAAAAACTGGATGGCCTGGTGATCCTGGGCTGCATTTTCATCTGGCTACAATTAGTTGGAGCCAAGTGATGTCTGCCTCTTGTAAGGGGTACAACCCCGTTTCCTGTGGCCCCTATAGTTCCCTATGGTCTTCCACTTAACCACCACCACTCATGTAGCTTAACTGCCTGTCCCTAGAACCCCCTCTCAGGTTGGAGGTTATGTTAGGAGGAAGAAGTAGAAGCAGAAACAATAAGGCCTGTGGGCTCCCAGGTCTGCAGGTCCTTGGTGTGGCAAAGACACAGAGGAAAATGGGGACCCAGTGCCCTGAAGGTCTGGATCATCCAGCCTTAGCAAAGACTCTTACCCAGAAAGAGGCAGAGGAGCTAGGGACACCAAGCAGCAGGCTTGGACACTGACAGTTATCTAAGACAATCTGAGAATAAAGGGGTTCTTCCTCCATAATCATGGTACCCCAGGTCCTTGTGAAATCCTAAAGCCCGTAGGAGAGCTCACAGTGACAGTTTTCCACCAGCCTTTGGGGACGTGGCTTTAGGTTACAATTAATGACAGAAAACAAGAACACATATCACTTCTTGCACATACACATTTGTAGAATAAGATTTTAAACACCCAAATGGAGATTTAAGGAAAGGGCTAAGAGAACACAAAGCAAATGAGTGGGTGAGGTTAAGTTTTGACTAAGATCGTCTTGGAAGTTTTCTCAGAGGAGATTTAATTTGAACTGAGTTTTGAAGCATGAGTAGGCGGCCTCCAAATAAAGGCTATTCTACTCAAAGACAAACGCTGGAGAGTACAAAGCATATTCAGGGACCTGTGGTAGTTCAGGGCAGCTAGGGCATTGGCTGCCCATTCCTGGTTGGGGGAAATAGGAGATGAGATAGAATAGAAATGGGTGAAATGAAAAGGAAAGGTTTTGTTTGTTTGTTTTTAAATTTTATTTATTTGACAGAGAGAGAGAGTGACAGATGGAACACAAGCAGGGGGAGTGGGAGAGAGAGAAGCAGGCTTCCCACTGAGCAAGAAGCCCAATGAGGGGCTCGATCCCAGGACCCCGGGATCACGACCTGAGCCGAAGGCAGACACTTAACCGACTAAGCCACCCAGGTGCCCCTGAAAAGGGAAGGTTTAAGCCTTCATGCCTGTTTCCTGTCATGGGGAGTCCCTGGCAACTGTTTAGTACACGATTGTGCCAGCAGTGTGGCGGGAGCTTGGGGAAAAGAAGACTGGACAAAGGCCACTGAGCAGATTCTTGCAATAATGCAGGTGAGAGATGATAAAGCTTGAAACTAGGACAATGATTGTGGGAATGGAGAGGACAGTTTGGATTTCAACAGCCATTTATTAAGTGCTTACTGTGTGCCAGGTATTGTGCTTGGTACTGAGCATACCCTGATAATGATGATGCTGGCTCTTGCCTGGAAGAAGCTCATTCACCAGGGGACAAAGGTTACCACACCAGGCAGAGCCAGTGAAGAGCTGAAGCGTCTGGGAGCTTCAAACCCTGGTCACGTGTTGTGTATTCCATCGTGGGTGGAATTCGGAGGGTCTCACTCAGTTCTACACGGGGTCAGGAGCCATCTGAGAGCTGACATACAACCTGTTTTGAAACTTTCTCCTTCTACAGGGCTGTTGTAGCTTGTTCTCTTTAACTCAGGGGATGGAGAAATAATCAGAATATTTTTTAATTTCAAAGGAGGTATTTAAGTAAATAATATTTTTAACATAATAAGTTGCAATCATTTAGAATAAGATGAAATTGATATTAACTCTCTTGTTAGGGGGATTCAATGCTTTAATATATCTTATAATTTTATTGTGACAATAAAATTCAATCAAACCACTCTGAGTCTTTCGCCATTTGCAAGTATGGGATGCTAACTGCCTTTGACTCCTTACCACTTGCTGACATCTCCATGTCACGCAGTACCTGGAATATAGCAGGTGCTTAGTAAGTGTTGAGGAAATGGATTCATAATATGGAAAAGAACACTTTGAGAGGGACTGTGCTGTGGCCTTTGGTGAGATGATCAAGGTAAAGTGCTTGCCAGAGATGTTCATTCATTCATCCAGCTAATACTTACTGAGAATCCATACACGTTTCTTTATAAAAGACAAATAAATATTTACTTATTTCCAGCCAGGTACCATTCTTGGTATTGGACAAACAGCAATGAGCAAAGTCCCTGTTCATCCTGGTGAGTCAGACAAGCAGTAAACAAATTATGTGCGTGTGTGTGTGTGTGTGTGTGTACGTATATACATACACTATGTCAGGGGTGATACGTGCTGTGAAAAAAAAAATAGAGTAAAAATAAAGAATGATGGGGGACCTGGCATTTTATATAAGGTCTTTGGGCTGCTCAGGGAGCGCCTCTCTCAAAAAGTGGCATTTGAGCAGACATCTATAAAAAGGTGGGAATTGGGGGGGGTTTGGAATCAGCTATCCAAACATCTAGGGCTGAGTGTTGCAGGCAGATTGATGAGCAAGTACAAATATTCTGGGTAAGGATCAAGCTTGCCCTTTTGGAAGACCAGACAAGTGTGGATCCAGGGGGTGAGGGAAGGGGAAAAAGGATAGGAGAGAGGGTGTGCGCATTGATGGGACTGGAGATTTATTACTTTCACTTGGCATTTTTCTTAAGTGCCAAGTGAAAAAAAAATTCAGCACAGAGGGATAGTGATCACGAGTTTTGAGCACCATAATGGGTGATGAATTTGTCAATATGGATCACTGCTGTATCCCTGATGCCTGGCATATAGTAAGAGTTCAGTATAAATTTGTTGAGTGCATGTTTGAAGTCTATCTTTGCTTTTTCAACTTTCAGGATATTATTAATAACTATGCCTTCTCAGACATTATGCATACCTATCATTAAAAGGCCAACAACGACTTTGTCTTGTGGTTTGTGAACGTCTGTTAGCTTACAGCAGTCTGTCTCCAGGGTGGCACTGACTGTGCCCTTTACACTGGACAGTACATAACCATTCTATGATGTCTTTGCAAATAGTGGCACCTGACCTGTCCAAATATTACTGGCAACGCCAGAGATCACTTTCCATCACAAGACCAAAACCATATTTGCAGGGGGCAGTGGTGCTTCCCTACTTTTGTTACACTGCTGGGTATTCTCAGTTATCTAAGGGGCATCCTCAAGTCCAAATTCCTCCACACTACTCATTTTAGATCACTTATAAACATGCATGTTTCTGTAAGTTTTACAAAATCAACGCGAACACTTCGAAAAGTGGAAGTGTGCGATTTAATCACTTTTTCTAAAGGATTTCTAAATCATCTTGTAGACTATAACTTAAAAAGAAAAAAGCCATCCCTCAGCCCCTGACTACATTAATTTCCTTCACTTCACCGCACCCCTGGTGCCACAAAATCACTTCTTTTACTGTACACCCTGCACAAAAAGTCCCAATGTATTTTATCACAATTAACTAAATCCCCTAGTGCTTAATCAGTGGGAATTCAATTTGCAAAACAGACCAATGGAAGATGCAATGCCTCCACCAGCCTGGTTTGCCCAGATATCTGGTCTAGCACTCTCCCCAGTCCCACCGACCGCCCGGGGTTTCTCCAGCAAGACGTGGCCCCGGAACCAGGGCAGGACGCGGTCTGGCCCTAGTCCCGGCGCGGCCGGGTGTGTCCGCCACCTTCCTTTCCCCCCAACCCCCGCCCCCGCGCCTGGCACTTCACTTCCCCCGGCCGCGGCCAGCCCAGGCTTGAAGTCCCCGCCCCAAGGCCCTCCCCCGGCGGCTGTCGACCTTCCTCTAACCCGAGCCCAGGAGGGCAGGTCGTAAACTGCTGTGTCAGAAAGGTTCGAGGAGCCCGGAGTCCGAGCCAGCTTTAATTTGGGAGGAATGACTACCTAGAGGCGGCCCGCTAGGACTCAGCAGGGAAGACTGTGTCGCAGCTGTTGGGAGGGCGCGTCCTCAACCCCACCCGGCCGCCCCGCCCTCGGCCCTGCAGTCCTCCATCCGGCCCGCTAGCCTCCAGCTCCTGAAGCGCCCGCGTCTGCGGCTGGGGGGGAGGGGAGGAGGGGGCTGGCGGGCGTGGGGGCTAGTGCGCACGCGCGGAAAGCAGCGAGCGGGCGTCTCCCCGCCCCCGCCCCGCCCCCTCTCACGTGCCGCGCAGCGTGCGCCCGGGCATGTGCGGGCGCACGTGACAGCGCCGCGTCCGGCTCCAGCTCCCTCACCCCGCGCGGCTGTACTTTGAACCCCGGCGTGGGAGGGGGAAGGGAGGATGGGGAGGGAAGCCGGCCGGGAGGGGACCGGAGGGGGAGGCCGGCCTCCGGGAGAATGATATCATCCGCAGATTTATCGCTAGGCAACCTAAGAATGCTTCTCTTTCCAATCCTAGAGCTCCTTGAAGATCTCAAGGCTGATGACATTTTTCCCCTCCGCTTTAATTCCCCACCCAGCAGCGCTCGTGTGGCGATCTAAGGAGCTAGAGTCGGTTTACCAGTTTTTAAATGAGTAGTTTCAAACACAGAGCTCAGAAATAGATCCATCATCGTGCCCACTTGCGTCTACAGAGCTCTCCAGGGGTGCGGGCATATAGTCAGGTTTCTTCACCTGTTCGGTCACATGAGGATCAGCCAGCTAGCTACAGTACAGCTATGCAGATGAGCCTTGCTCAACATAATATATACTCGGAAACCAAGCCCTGCTTAAGGTATCAGAGAGAAGCCGGTGTCTTTAAAATGTGGTATTACAGGGTATTTTCTGACTACCCTAAGTAACTGAGGTCTACAGGAATTGGATGCAGGTTGAAGTTCCCTTGTGAAAACTAATTTTCTAAACACGATACTGAACCTGCAAAGCCGCATTTGGAAGCAAAGTTTATTACAGGGCTATGCGGTGGATACTCAATACTTCAGTTGTGAAACATTTGATATTCTAGGTATACACATGTGCATACCAATATGTAAAAGGCTTCAAATGAAACTAGCTAAAGTTTACAGCACCCTAAAAATATCCCATGTAAAAACTAGCAAATCGCCCTCTTTCCTACTTCCTCAATTCTTAAATGTTCCTTCTGTTCAGATTCATAGTTTGCTTTGATCCGGTCTTTCATGGAGCGTCTTTAGAGTTCAACCAGAGCCACGTAGGTAGGAGGGGTAGAGGTAGAGGTGGACAGCTCACCAGATCATGTGGGGACTTCCAAACAAAAGAGGGCGCATTTCTGGATGTCTTCAAATTGAGTAGACAGCGGAATTGTATGGTTCTTTGTAGGGGACCTTGAATATTGTGTCTCCAGAATTTCTGTATCTTCAATTATTGCATGCTCTATGCCATGTTTTAGAAAGCAAAGCATTACCCGACCATCTTTCCTTTCTCCACCAAGGACACATACTCTGCCTCTTAGGATCTCACATGGACTAGCTCAACTCATGTCATGAGCAAAGGTCAGATTGTCTCCTCCTCATTGTTATTGTTATGGGGTAATAACATAAAGAGCAGTGGACTCAGAACCAAAAAATCTGGTTCCAGTCCTGATTCTGCTGCTTACTCAGCTATGTGACCTTGGACTAGTTGCTTGCTTCAGCTTTCTCCTGGAGGTTTTAAAAAATAGACCTTAAGATTCCTTGTTTTCCTCTAGAACTGCTCTCTCTCTCTCATTTCCACTTCAGGTGCTGAGTGAAGAACATGGATCATCATGCCCTTTCTTGAAGGGAAAGAAATCAACCTTAGTTTCTGCTGTAAGGCAGATAGATGGTTGAGTTGAGATCAAACTCCTTGTGAGGTTCTAGCCCCTCTCCCCACCTTCTGCATTTGAAATTATCATGCTATAAATGCTGTCCTTTGCAGTAGGAAACACCATGACTCCTCAGTCCCAGCCTACGGTTCAGGTTCCCAGAAGGAGATGATGGTGAGAGCCAGTACAGCAGTCAAGTTCTAAAGAGACTGAGAAATCAGGAAATCGGTGCTCAGACATCAGTCAAATATAGGCAATTAAACTCCTGATGCTCAGCACAGGACCAGAGTATATGAGAACCTTCTCCTTGGAGATGGCCCCATGGACTCCTTTCCCTGTTCACTCTGTGAAACCCAGCTACAACTCTAGGCCTCTGACCCAGGCAGTTGAAGGTAGCACCCCTCACCCCCTAGTATTGTATTCACCTTTGTATAGCCCTTAGTATGTTCCATTGTAATTTATTTTGGTGTGGGTGTCACCCCCACTAGACTTTTGAGATCTTCAGAGATGATTAATCTTTGGTTCTCCAGCATGATCACAGCACCTCACATATAATAGAAGCAAAACCCATGCCTGTATCCCCATACTCACGGTTTATTGACTTTATAGACTCACAGAGAAAAGGCGTGTGTTACCATCAGCAGGGAGTCTGAAAGCTCTTACCCAGAAGCTTTCTGATGGGTGTGTCTAAGCTCAGAGGCAGCATCCGGGCCTACATACCTCCCTCCCAGTTCTCCAGAATGGTTTGGCTGGACCTGCCACCCAATATTTCCAAAACTCAGAGATGGAGGAAATTACACACCAGAAGCAGGGCCAGGGTCATCCATGAATCAAAATGCTGAAACAGTTTTCACATAATGGCCTTTGGTCACCTATTCCTATCAGTCTGAGAGAAAGAAGTGTTGATCAAATAAATAATTTGTTTCGGTTGTGGAAATGTATTTTGTGGTTAGTTGTGGAATAAAGCCATTAGAAAGCTGCTTTTTTATGTAATGAGATGATCAAAAAATATATAAACTATCTGAGGGCTTTTGCATAAGTGTTCTGATAGGGAACATTGCTGAGAATGTGCAAAGTAAAAGAAATGAAGAAAAAAAAGGTTGTGGGAGAAACATGTTACTGATTCTACAAGCTCTCACAATTTAGCAAAGTGCCCCTCAGGTACTTCTGTTAGAGCCTATTTATTCTAATTTTAGACACATTTCAAATGGGTGTGGTTTTGGTTAAATGGTTTCCCAGGCCACAGTTAAGTCAGAGATAGCAAATTAGATAAGAGTTGGAGGCAGGCACTCTGACACATCAAGAAGTGACAGCCGGCAGCCTGATCTAGAGTAAAAATACTGAAAAACCTATAAAAAGCAGATATAAAAACTCAAAAAGAATTTAGCGCAGATGCCAGTACTCCCAGATGACATGCATAGTGCAAAAGTGATGTTTACCGTGTTGACCCTGATTTATTGAGAATGGATAACTATGGAGAGGGTATTTATTTCTAGGACATGTGTAAGACACTTTAGAGGACACGTGTAATATTTTAGTAAGCTTTCCACTAAAAGAATGTAAGGAAAAAAAGAAAAGATAAACAATATTGGCACTTGAACATAGAAGCTTCCGTTTTCTGAATCATTGTTTCATGGGGCACAGATCATTCCCAGAAGCCAGAAAACTTGGGCATCACTGAATTCAGAATTTTAAAATATCAACTTTTTAAAAAAAACTTATAGTTTTACATTTGTTTGGAGTTTCCAATACGGAATCACTGAACTAGTGCAAGCAACCCAATTATAAGACAAATGTCCAACTCCTTTCTCGGAGCCCATTTTTAAAGTACACGCTGAACATGTTTTTCAGTATAAATCTCATCCTGTCACAGGAAATGTGTGATAATTTTCTGTGTAAATCTTCTAGTAAATTCTATGAAAAACTAGGACTTCTGGACGTTAGCCTACACTTTATATCCATTTTGAGCTGATGTAAAGCAACACAGAACAATGGGTATTGATCTGAGATTAAGAATTTTTGTTTAATGAAAAACATCAGATTGCCATCTGAAGTAAAAGACTATTATCACAATGGTACAGCCAGCTTTTGGCATTATAATGGCCTTGATTGGTTCATGAGGGCTCTGTTCATTTCTATCTAAAGGCCTTAGTATGTTTGCCCAGCCTTGTCTTCTAAGGATCTCAGAACTGGCAATCACCTTCCATGGAGAGCTTCAAAATTGACCTGTGACATATTCAGAAATAGGTTGAGGCTTCTTTTACAAATCTCAGATGATGAGCAATAACCAGACTTATGGCCTGCATGGCCAATAACGGAGAACTAAATGAAAAATAGTTTTCACAATGATAGGAACTAAAACTCCAGTCATACTTTAAATAGCTATTAAAAATGTAGTTTCTAGTGCCTTAGCTCTTTGTGCAGATAAGGCCGCTTATCAACTCAATATAACATTTGCTGAGAAATGTATGTATGCAAAATCAAGTGGCATAATCCTATGCGTATACTATATGTATAAAAGTAGCATTAACCCACGATTCACATTTGTCTTAAGTTGAAAAACCACATACATTACAACACATTTTGGTTAAAATTTCACCACTGCAGGTATAGGACCATCCTTAGTGAATCATTACTGGAGTCATTACTCCAGTGTTTTAATTTATGACATAATCAATAACCAAAATAATTTTCAGATGCCACATAGAAAATATTATTTTGCAGTTCTGTTCTCACTAACTTTATCTTATTACTATGTGAGTATATAGGCTTTTGGACTAAATAGCTGACCTGTAAAATCTGGCCCAATCCTAAGATTTTTTACTTCATTATACCAAAATTATACAAATGTTAAACATCTATTGTTCTCTGATTTACTTTGAATCTTTTTTGGTTGTGAAACTAGTATTATTAAAATATAGCATTAAAATGTAGCTCAAAATATTTAAGATACTACTTTTTCCCATTATTCTGATTTAGACAATATTTTTCTAAGTTCAGTAAATTACAATGCTCAAAAATCCTACATAGTTTCCTAATGGTAATTTTTATTTCCTTTGTTCTTGTGCTTTATTTATGACGCTTCACGAATGCTGCCCAATCAAATTCAGCTTATGTGGTTGAAGATGCTGCAGTGCGAGGTAGTTTACTGACTGGGGGATGCAGTAGATCTGGCGTTTTGTGCTGGCTCCGGGTAGCTGTTTATCTGATGTTAGGAGGATATATGATATCTCTGGGCTTCATGTTATAAAATGCAGGGGGCTGGACAAACTGATCTCTGAGGTTCCTTTGGCTCCACATTCTAGGACTTGTAGTTTGGTTGCGGTAAGTCAGCAGAGGGAGCACTTTTTCTACGTCTCATAAATTTTGACCATTATTTCAACACCTTTCAAAAATCAAGGGGTTTGTGAAGAACGTTATTGAAACTAAAAATTGACAGTCCTTCACATATCAGATCACAAATTTGGTTATGAATCTGAGAAAAGTCTACAATTATTTCTTTTCCTTGAATTCCATGATTAAGTCCCACAAGAGAATTCTTTTTTATAAAGGTTAAGGAGCTAAAAATATAAGAAGTTAAGCACCCCTAAGTGGCAGTGTATTTATACTGGACCCAGTGAAGGAGAAATGCCAGACCATACAAAAGTCTATCTGGAGTCAAGATGAGAAGTGAAAAATTCATCAGTCAAAAACATTAGTAAATTTGGTCTAACATAAACAGACCACGCAAGTGATTGGTAGGTTTTTCTTTTGCACTTTTCATTGAGATACATTGGAAACAAGTAGGTAGACACAGCCAGAGCTTGGAGGCTTGTAAGAAATTGGAAATGTGTGATATCAAGCCAATGACAAATAAAGTACATCTGAGAACGTTAATAACTTTCATCCCTAAGTTCATAGATACCTTAAAACTAATTGAGCATTATGTCTTTTTAATTAGTAGACAATATCATATCGTATATTAAAGTTTTTATTCCTTAGTAAGAATTTTAAAATCACAAAATAGTGTGGCAATATTTAGGTAATAGAATTTATGGAGAGCTGAAAATACCAGAATATAAAGATAATTTCTCATTTATCTTCACATACTAAAATTTTCTAAACCAGCTGGTTTCTTGCAGATGGTATTTATTTTTTTTAATAATTTAAGACAGCATAAGCTTGTACCAAGCATAAGCATTGTAACAAAAGTGCAACTTTTCAGCAAATCCTCCCCAAAAGATATTTTAACTCAAAATATCATTAGCACATAGTCTCTCCCTACAAAAATAGCATGTCAGACATCATTAATCGGATGTATTAACAACTATGTACATAAGAGCCACCTTGTAGGCTACGATTTAACGTTGTTTAAACACAGCGTTTGAGGCAAACAAAGCAACAGCAGCGGCAAATGCACCAAACTGACTAAAAGACCCAGATATTTTCTTCGCTTATAGTCAGACTGTTGTGTCTCACCCCTTACATAACATTCAAGTGAGATTTCTCACAGTGCTACCTTGGCAACAAACTAAAAATATCTAGACAAGGTCTTGGTTTAAGCCTTATTAAAAAAGCTTTCTTTGTGATTATCTGGTATCTGGTTTGGTCTCCAGAAAATACATAGACTTGGAGATAGGAAGGCCTCACGGGGCTTCATTCCACATCTTTACAGCTTTTCCAATCAAAACTGACCAGTTTAATGCTTTCCTCCCCTTTTGTTATTTAACAGAGTATAGGATAAATCATTTTGGATTTGTTTTCTTTGTTTTTAAGTTCAGTGCACATTCCTTTTTTACAGCAAGATTATAAAAATTTAGGAATATGGTGAATTAAATAATGACAAGGTGGGAATAGACGTACTATAGATGTGTGTGTGTATATATATATATATATATATGAATGAAATTAAGACACGTCAATTGATTCACGGTCAATTTCTTCATAAAGTGCTAGTAAGTGTACCAAGAATGATTCTGGCCTTCCTCATCCATCTCCTTCCCTGACTCAGTTCTGACAACGGCCCAACTCCGAGTCTCTTTAAACAAGAGCAAGTTACTAAGGGATACCATTCAAACCACTTCAGAATAGGTTGCAACGTGACTGCATTTTCACTTCTTCCTCTTTGAAAAATATATGCCTTTAAAAAAAGCTGAACATTATAAAATACTGAAGAGTAAATTCAATTCTAAAAGATCCTCATTCTGGTTGTGGAAAGCCTCCTGAAGCCGGTGGGACAGCTATGCGGCAGGCAGATAATAACTACCAGCCGGCTGTTGGACGTCAACTCCTGGGCCACCTTTCCCCTACCTTGGTTCAATCAGCTCACCCACAGAGCAGACCCTTCTTCCTCCAGAATTAGGTTCTGTATTTTAAAAGATAATGGAACATGGCCTAAAAGAAGGCAAAACTTATTTGGGCGAATTCTTTAAAGAAGAAAGTATCAATATCGCAGAGATTCTTTTAGAGCTGGTGGGGGAAGAAAGGGACGTTAGTGTGCGGAGGGTGGGGTGGTGAGGGATGAGCAAAACAGGAACTCCAAATGTACACGAAACACCTGTGTTGTTTTAAAAGCCTGTCGTGCATCTATTACACTTCCTCCCTTAAAAACGTTAAGGGTGTTTTAACTTATTAATATTATTATTCCGCGTGAACCCTCGTCCTGTCTAAGAAAGGAGGCGAGGATTCAGTGGGTTTCCTTTCCTGGCTGCGAGGGATCTTCCTGAGCAGAGCTCTCCGGGTTCCCGGGCTCGCGGGCGCCGGCGAAGGACAGGTGGGTGCGGCCGTGCGGGTGCGGGGGGTGCAGCGCCCCAGGGGGCGCCACCTCGTGCGGCAAGAGGGTCGCGGCGGCGGCGCTGGCCTTCTCGGGAGGGGGCGACAACACCGAGGACAGGCAGGGGAAGGCAGCGGCGGCGGCGGCGGCGGCGGCGGCTGCGGCGGCGGCTGCCGGCGCGGGGATGCCGGGGTACAGCAGTGGGAACGGGGCGGCGGCCGCCGCCGGGTACAGGTACTTCTCCAGGCCGCTCTTGTCCAGGAAAGGCTGCACGTAGGCGGCGGCCGCCGAAGGCGAGAGGAAGTAGAAGGGCAGGCAGAAAGGGGCCGCGGCAGCCGCGGCGGCGGCGGGCTGCGCGAAGGGCGCGCCCCCGCCTCCGCCGAACGCCACCAGCGAGCTGAGCAGGGCCGCGTCGGGTCTCAGCAGCGCTGCCGCGGCGGCCGGGTCCGGCCCCAGGAGCGCGGCCGCCGCCGCCGCCGCGCCGCCCCCCAGGCCGCCGCCGCCGCCGCGGGAATCCAGCTTCATCCTCTTGGGCGCCGGCGAGTCCTCCCCGGGGGGCTCCTGCTTGATGGTGACGCGGCCCGTCCCGGAGCCTTTGCCCTTCTCGCGGTCCGGCCTCGCCTCGGCCTCGCCGCCGTAGCCGCTGTCGGTGTCCGTGTCGTTCTCGGCGGCGAGCTCGGCGCTGGGCTGAGTCCGCTGGATGACCGGCACGCAGTGGGCGAGGGGCTCAAGCTTCTGCCCGGCGCGCTCCAGGCAGGGGGCGGCCGCGGACCCTGTGGGGGCAGCGGCCGAGGGCGCGCCGGTGCCTTTACTCAGAGGGACCTGTTGAGTCAACAGCTGGGGGGTGGGCAAGAACTGGGTGGCCACGGCGTGCAAGTGGTTGATCAGCTGGACACACCGCTGCTCTCTGGGCGTCCAGCTCTCAAACCGGGAGAGGTATTGCAAGACTTCTTTGGCGCATGTTTGAAATCCCGAGTGGAACGCATCCAAGTCGGACTGAATGGGCGATTTCAGAGATCGCTCCCCTAGGATGAGGAAGGGGGTGGGGGCAGAGGAATGGAGGCAAGAAGAAAAATACCGACGTTAAAACATCTGCTTATCACGTGGGCCCTACATTGACTAAAGTGATCTCGGTTTTTCCTCTGTATTCCGGTGATATAATCCACCGGTTGCCGGGGGGGGGGGGGGGGTGGTGGTGGTGGTGGTGGTGGCGGGGGTGGGGAGCAGGGGGGCGCTCTACTCCCAGCTGAAAAACCAAAGTGGAGAGCGCAACCGCCACTTTAAATAAAAATCTGATTCCTCTGAGTTCTGCTGAAAGCCTCTGGGATGCTTCGGGAAATGGGCACTTTCCAATGAAGGGAAAGTATAAGCAATTTAACAAATAAGAGTGAGCCCGTGGGCCCAAGGAAGGAGATGGGGGTGGGGGCAGAGTCCTAAACACTGCCCCTCTGTGGGCTGCCCGGCTTCATCAGGGTGGGATGGCCTCCCTGAATTGACTTACCATTCTGTAAAGCAATTATCTTCTGATGCTGCTGCTCGGTTAAGGCTGTTAAAGCTTTTAAGTGTTTCAAAGTTAATTCCAAGACTACCGCTTTCTCCAGATGCCCCAGAGTCTGCAGTGGTGCAAAAGAGAAGGGGGCACTTGGTTACTTAAAAAACACACATTTGGCTTGATTGGCTCTCCACTCAGCACAGCAACTTAAGCAAACACTTTGAAAGAAGTACTATTCCTATACTTCTTGAGCTTTCCAGAAGACGGGTTATACATGATTTCTTGCCTTCAGTTGTGAGCACCTACTCTTGAGTTTGTGGGAAACTCTACACTACAGCACAAGTTGTAAGGCATATGATATTTACATTTATTCTTATATCTCTGGGAGTAGTACCAAGCTATTAACACGCCCTTGGAGAGCAGCAAAGAATGAAAATGTGCATCTTACTGTCAACTTCAGATGTTCAGGCAGTAAATCTTTCAGCTGAGCAATGCATTCATTAATTCGATCTCTTCTTTTCTTTTCTATTAATCTGTGCGGTAATTTGTAGGTATCCTTAATATACGACAATCATGGAAGAAAGAAAACAATAAGCTACACATTTATTGGATAAATCCATAACCCCCCTCAGAAAACCCCCCCATATTATGTGATAAACTATGCCCAAGAAACCTTTTCCTCTGGACTGTTCTGAAATGCAATTTGAATTCAGGTGTGATGTTTAATCTCCCCCTGAGAGTATCCAGCAAACCACTTAAAATTCACAGTTGGGGAAGCTCAAGGGCTGGAATATATTTGCGGGCAGAGCTTCGCTGTGAAATCAATGACCCTAATTAACTATCCAGGCAGGTTATGGGGAACATCGGAAACTTACACTTACCTTGCTATCGTCTCGCTTCATGCTCCTTTTGGGCTTACACATATACAAAGAGGAATAGTCCAGTCTGCAAAACAGAAATCAGCATCAGGCACCCATTCGGGGAGGGGCACTGCCCTTGCCCGCTCCATACCACTTTCTGGAGAAGAAAAAAAATCACTCTGAAGCCTAGACAGATATTCGCAAGGGTGCGTGCACCTTACCCTATAAAATCTCTATGTTCCAGTAACTGTCTCTCTTGCAAATGAGGAATTCCTTCGTCCATGTTCAACCGCTGTCCGTTTCCTCTGTTTCGATTTTTGGGGTTCTGTTCTATAATCTGTGGGACGATAGCTTTGGGAGATCTTGGGGGGATCTGAGCGTCTCCAGTCTCTCTCTCTCTCTCTCCCTTCTTCAGTGCAGTGTTGAAAGTGTGAAGCAGTTGGTTCCCCCCCTCCCACCGCGCTCGCTCTCTCGCACACACGCACACACACGCACGCACACTCGCGCCGGCCCCACTGCGCTGGTAGTTTGCTCTCACTCCGGGCAGTGTTTGGCCACAGGGCACGCGCGTCGCCGGCCAGACCAGCACCCAGCTCACGTGCGGAACGTACCATCCGCGGTCCAGCCCGGAGGGGGGCGGGGGAGGAGGGGCCGGGCCAGGAGGGGGTGTCGGGAGCAGGCTGTGAGGGAAGGCGCAAGGCAGGAGGGGGCGGGGACACCTGATCAGGGCCACCGGAAAGGAAAAACAACTTCGGCCAAGCTATTCATCTTCCCAAAGGCGTTGCAGTCAGCTGGGGGAGGGGGAGGAGGCGCCGGGGGTGCGGGGCAGCCCGGGCTTTCTCGGCTCGGAAATGCTACTCCCTCAGTTCGTCCGTCATTACGGTGTAGGAACGTGAACGTGGCTTTTTGCTTCGCCACCGACTGCACTGGTGGTTTGGACCAGAGAAAGGAAAGAGAGAATTAACGGTGGGTAAACTTCAGTCCCGAAGGAAAATTTGGAGACTTGTTTGCTCACCGCTCAGTGGCCTGGGGGGACCCCTTGGCCCCGGTTGGAGGTTGCCCCTTAATGGGGCGACTTGAAATCCGCTCCCTGAAGGATTTAAAATAAATGAAAATGTAGTCACTGGGTCAGAATGTCGCAATCCAAGTGTCTTTCGGCGACACGGTGTCCCTGAGCCACCCAAACTTCCCGCAGCAGCCGGAATTGCGGTGCCACTAATCACAGAAACAGATGACGACGACTGGGGCCTCTGGTGCTCCCAGAGGAACGCGGCGAGAGGGAGGGGGTAGGAGGGGGTGGCACAAGAGGGGCTACCGCGGAAAAGCAATGCAGCATTATCACTCGCCAGCTAAACTCCGTCGCCCCTCATCGCCTCGGGTGCTGCTGCGTTGTTCTCCACCCCAACCCCCCCCGCCCCCCCGCGGTGTGATAAGCGACGCCGGGAGTGTGCAGAGCCCACGTTTACTACCGCTGGCACCTCCAAAGCCTCCCTCCTTAATCCTGTCTCAAACGGGTACCAGCACAGGGCCAGCAACGTGATCCGACCTGCCGCTGCTGCCACATCACTGCGCGGGGAACCCGTGCGCGCGCGCGCTCGCCCTGTAGCAGCGGCGCTCGGCGCGGGGAAGCGCAAGCCAGCACGAGCCGGCTTATCTTTCCCCAGAGCCATCCCGGGAGCATGACTCACTGCTAGCGAGAGTTACCAAGAGGTGCCCAGAGATGCGCACTGCCCACGCCGCCCGGCGCAGCGGGCGACCAGGAGCCTTGGAGGCCGGGGTGGGGGTAGGTGGGGGGGGGTTAAATCTCGTCCTGCGGGACTCCCAGGGCTCCCGCCCTGGGGTTGCCGCCACTCGGCTCTGCTGGGGGAGGAAAGGAGAGAATATATGTTGATTTCTCTTATATAAGTAGATAGATATAAAAATCAGAGGTTTTTTCTTCCTGCAGCAAGAGTAAGTTTCAATTCTCGTGGGTTATCCCCGAAACCTTCCTTATTGCCAGCGGCGCATGAGCCAAGGGGAGAAGTACGCTGAGGGAACACGCACAGGGGCTCAGCAGGGACTGGGGCCGTCGCTACGTGTCCCCGCTACCCCCACCCCGGCCCGCCCCGCACAGCGCGGGTTCCGGGGACGGATCTGGGTCGCGGGAAGCGGCGGCTGGGAGGAGGTCACGTGTCTGCGGGAGTCGCGTCTCCTCCCAGCCTCCAGGAGCCGCCCGGGCCGCGGCCGCGGCGCGCGCTGCTGCAGTCTCCCGAGTCCTGGGCGGAGACGCGCCGCGTCTGGCTTCGTGACTCCCGCTGCGGCGGCGGCGGCGGCGGCGGCTGCCCAGCTCACCCCGGCAAGAGGAGACGCTCGCGGTCCGTCCACTTTGTCTCGGGAGAGGGCCCTGGAAGGTCTCTCGACTTCCTCAAATACGGGGACGTAGTTTGCACCAAACAGGCCCTTTAGGGATAATACTTAGAAGAAGTAATTTTAAAATACTGATTTCATTTTAAACCTCTATTCAACCTCTCTCTAGTTTCCAAGTCATTGGGTGGTTAATTCTCTTTAGTGGGGAGGGCACTTTGATGCCCTACAAGCGGCATATGCCTGCAGTACTCTCTGCTTCTTCTAAACTGACCCAAAAAGAGGGGGAGGAGGGGGATGCCTTTAAGGTGAAATCTCCCCTTATAGGTTTGTGAATGTTCGAAGTAGGACGAGGGTATAAGTGTTTGCTCCACAGCTAAATGTTCCCTTGAAAAGGATAGATAGAATATTTAGTGAAAAGAAGAAGGTCTGATCACTTCCTCTTGGTCTTGTCGGTAGAGCAGACGAGACACAAGGAAGACATCTGACTAGGGCCAACCTTAGGGCCTAATTCTGGGGCCAACTCTAAAGCAGTTTAGAAGAGGAGGAAAAGGGAAGGAAGACCAGTGGATCCTGGGTGTGTTACTGTCGGATGCACACTTCTCATCATTGGAAGACAGAGAGGCCTGTGGCTGCGAAAGAAGCCTTTTGTGTTATTGCTTGGATCTCGTCATTCTATCCCAAGCTTCCCTACCATGCCCGACGCTGGTGTTTTCTCTTCCAGTCCTTTCTCTTTCTGACGCCCAGCGCACACTGCGGATGCAGTCGTTTCTGATTTTTTGGTTTCCTTTGTGATTCGCAGTCCTCCTTTTCTTCTGTCTTTACTTTCCATGCCCATCTTTTTACTCATTTTTCTTTTTCTTTTCTCCTTTTCCCTTATGTTTTCCTCTTTCTACCTGTGCCCCATGAAGGGTCTGCTTTTGTTCTTCCTCTTTCGTTTTTACTTTTATCCTTCTTTGCTTTTTGTCTTTTTTCTTTCATCATTCACCTGGATAACTCTTCTTGCTTATCCACTTCCTTTAAAACCCGAGTGCTACTCCTTTTCTTAAACTCTTGCTTTCTGGAATATCGGGCATAGTTTAATGCTTTCTAATGTCCTTTTGCTGCAAGGAGGGTATGACAACAGCTAACAATTATATAGCATTTGCAGTCAGAGAACCAGATGACCACTTTAGGGGCTTTTTTGGTATGAACTCATTAATCTTTTCCACAACCTTATAAGGTAGATCCCATTATTGCCTCCATTCTACAGATGACAAAATATGTAGGGAGATAGAAATAAATGTGCCTATGCTCCCAGAGCCAGGATTTAAGCACAGACAGTGGGCTCCAGAGTCTGTGCTCTTAACTATTAATACCCCTTGGTGGGGTCATAGGGCCAAGGTCTGAATGTTAAGTAGCTGTGTTTTAAAAACACAGGTGTTTTAAGCAATTCACCAGTGTCAGTGTGCACATTTGTTGTAGTGTGTATGTGTGTGGGGGGGCATTGTTGGAAGAGAGGTGGGAAAGGGAGAGATGTTAGTATTGGAATAGATGGCAGAGAAAGGTATGAGAGAAAGAATGGGGGCAGTCTTTTGTCAGTCAGTGATTCCATTGGCATCTAGCTCCAAATTTATTGATTTAAACCCAAATCTCCTAATTAATTGTTATAATTTCATACAGATGGACACATGGAAGTACAGTGTAGAAAAGGCTAACGTTGACCAGCTGTTCACCATTTCCACTGAGCAAACGAAGCCGAACTCTAATGTGAAGACTTCAGGTTAGTAATAGCAAAAGTTCACCTGTGGTGAGGTTAGAAAAAGGGGGGAAAAAACCTCCCCTGTCTAACAGGAACAGAAGACTAGAATGCACTCTTTGGGTATGTTTAAAAATAGGTTGAGTTTTATCTTTTTAGGAAGGTTTAATGCTGTCCTGCTGAAAGCGAAGGAGATACAACATGAGCTTGAAACCCCTTTGAGCCTATAATTAGAGAATTTTGTGATGGCTTGCTTTCAATTAAAGATACCCATCTTTCTCCTTTTAATAGGTGAGGGGGAAACCGCTTCCATTTCTTTTCTTTGGTTAAGTAGGGAAATCACTACCTATAGAGACGCTAATGAAAGGGAACACTTATCCCAGTTCCCACCCCTCCCCCCACCCCCACGTAAGTATTCTGAGCGCTACGCTCATTATATTCACCTTGTGACTTTGGAAGGTCTTATCCTGTTTGCTTGCAAAGTCTTGGATTTCCAGCAGAAACTGAACTCTCCCGAGAGGATTAAAGTTTCCATAGAGAAGAGAGGTTTTCTGCCTCTAGGGTTCTGCAAGCCGTACCACTCTCGGGGGAGGTGACTAGGGTGTTTTGGGATTCCCAGTCCGATTCAAACTAAGCGCACATCTCTAATAGCCTTAAAGACCCCAGAGCTGCCCGAGGGTGTGACTCTTCTTGCCCGTACTGCTGTGAAAATACCCTGTTAGAGGGGCAGATGTTTTTCTTAATCACCTCTGTTTTGGGTGGTGGACAGAAAATTTACAGTTACTCCTCATCGTTTTACATCAAAAAGGGACAGGCATCCCACGAAGCAGAGTTCATAAAAATCTGAAGGAAAAAGTTGACGGTTAACGCTAAAATGAAGGCGGCGGGGGTGTGGGGGTGGGGTCGGAGGTAGAGTGGGATGATAGATTAGGGGTAAGTTAAAGCGTCCCCTGGAGTCCTTTCTCTGGGCATGCACACTGCTCTCCGCAGAGAAGAGTTAGTGCTGTCAGGCACAGCACAGAAAGAAGGCCACCTCATACAAGGATCTTAGAAGGGAGGGAAGCCCCAGGGCTACTCCCCAGAAGCCAGATATAACTTCTAAATATTGATAATGCTATTTTGTGAAGGTACCAGATTTAAAATCCCAGAATAGAAGGTTGGGTTTTGCAGTTCCATACTCAGCAAATTAGCAGGAATAGCACAAGTGTCTCTGTTTAATTTGTAAAAGAACTGAAGTCTTTCTGTAGACTACCAATTAATGTGTCTGTGGTTGTAAACATACACATGAATCACGTTTTATATTTATGTTAACACTGCTCAGGAAGTTTACGCACTTACTTGTCTTTACATAGCACCAAGGAGCGGGTAAGAGGAAGTAGAGGAAATTAATTTTATCACTGCTGAAACCTTTGTGTTTTTGTATTTATATGATTATCACAAACACTCATGGAGGTTATCCTGAATTTAACATATGCTTCAAATTCCTAGAGTGATCACATACAAAAGACAACTAGGAGAGAGACTACAAGGGGGATCTCCCTGGCCCTCCTCTCCTTAAGTATCTGCCTGGTGTGTCTGGGTGCCCATGTGCTGAAAATTCTGAACCCAGAAAAGTAGAGTGAGGAGCACGTGAAAGCCCATAAGGATTTCTACAAAGTGATCCCTCCCTCTCTCTGGATTCTCCTGGACTAGCTGGATAGTGGAATCCAGAGGAGCTGCATGAAGATGGGGTCTTGGGACTCCTTTTTCGCCCCTTGTTACTGCTGATGAAGATCTGTAGAAAGTTTTCAAAGAGATACATGTTTATGCATCGTGAAACACAACTAGGAATGAGAAGTACTAGACAACCATTTATCTCACCTGCCCATTAGAGGCGTGGTCCTTGGATAGTGATTTCAGATGGTGTCTGCACAGTGCAGAGAGCCATCTGCTAACAGAGTCTGGTACTTTATAAAGGCAACAAAAAGATTAGCTAAGGCAGATTTAATCTACACTTAAGAACTATTGGTAAAACTTATTCGACAGCTAACTTAAAGCAAGAATTCGTATCTAATTATCCAAAAAAGTAATACGGTTCTGATATTAACTTATAATCCTCATTGACAAGGAAACTGATGGAAATCTGGGCTAGATGTATCAGTTAAGAGCTGCGTTTGAGCTTTTCTTATAATTTCCACCCAATAACTTTTCTTATAATTTTCACCCAATAACTTCTGCTTACATCTATGTAGAAGTACAGTTTTCTAGTTGAGGTTCTCCAATAATGTAGGGGTTCTTTTAGTACAAAGGGAGCAGAGAATGGATATTGGGTTGGCACTAGCCATCTCTGTGGTGGTCTGACTAAAGGAAATGGCTTGTTCAGGTCCTCTTCTTTTTTTCATCAGTGGGCCTTTTTTCTCTTCTATGCCATATGTGTTGGCAGCGTCCCTTTATTGTATGAGGGTATTTCATACCAATTTCAGAAAATTTTCAGTCTTTCCATCTGCAATTGCCCAAACTTAACTAGCTCCTTAAGCACAAGCTCCTTAACATCTGTATTCTTAAGTGCTAATAATTACAGAAATCTGCTTAGGGAGGGAATTTAACAGGGTTTGCTCTTCTTCCCGTAGAACGCAAACTGCAGCTGCATGTTTTCTGGGAAATGATTGTCTTCCTTTTTATGTAGCGACATCTGTCCCCTGGTTGTTCTGTCTGCATAGCTCTGCCTTCTGCCCCTGGCGTTTGGTCGAAGAAAGCAATCCCCTGCAGAAATGCACTCTCCGATAGTGTCCACCTGCTTGTTGCTAGGACTTTGCTCTTCATCTACTTTGAGCCACACTTGGAGGAGGCCACAGCGGCCTCAGGGTCAGAAGATTAGAAGAGCTTTGTGATTGACTTGGGTTCTTAAGTAGATGAGGGAGGAGAGGAGAGGGAGGTGAACGCAGTGGAAGGGGAGGCAAGGGGCCAGTCTCTGAGGCTGGAATGGAGAAGTGAACCCTGTAAGAGAAGGCATCTCTGGGGCATGTTAGTGTGCACAGGTATTCGGGCAGTTGTCCTACAAACCTTATTTAGTTCTGTCAACTCTTGGATCTAGGCACCATCAACTCCACTTTGTAGATGGAAAAACTCAAGTTTAGAGACTTTAGGTAACTTGTCATTGCCATGTAGTAAATAGTGAAGCCAGGCAACAGGGAACCTAAGGCCTGAGGTGTGCTGCTGGGCGTTGTCACTACCTGGAGTCTAGGATTCTAACAGGCATCTTCTCCTCTCAACCCTGGAGGGGATACCCCCCAGCCCAGCCTTCTACCTTCCTTGGTGAATCCCCTGTAGGTCATGGGAGCCACTGCTGGAGGCTGGTTAGAGTAGCTGAGAGATGAGGAAGATGGTGGGATGAGGTATTCTTGAGCCCATGCAGTGGTGTCCTGACATGTGAGTTGGAATTCTGGGTTGGAATTCCACACAGACTTGTGGATGAGAATTGTGGTTAGTCCACTGGAGTATCTATTGTGCTGATAGAGGCTGTGCACTGGGCTGGGCTTTAGGGATTCAGTATCGAACCCTGTCTTCAGTGACCTTATGATCTAATAGATCATACTTTGTTAAAGAGGAGAGATCACTTAAGAAACCTGCGTAGTTATCCTAAAGCCACTGCATGTTCCAAAGGCAGTACTCAGTAACCTCCGCTTTGGTGCATGTGAGATACACTTACAGCGATGCTTCTCTACTAATGCACTTTATAAATCATTCCAGAAAGTGTAGTCAGTGACCTCAGCCTATGGGTAAGCCTTGTTCTCCTGTAATCAAAACATTCCTGGATGGAGAGAAGGGCGAGGAGAATGCTGTCTGCCCTGCTCCCGTCCACTGTCTGGACCATCATCACTCTCCCCGAGTCTGGCCTGCCCCCGATGCTGGTGGGAATGCCTCTCCGAGGGCATCCTCTGCAAGTATACACAGTTTCACATTACATGCTCTTGATCTGCTCTCTGTGATTCTCTCAGCTACTTGGACACAAATTGTGGATGAACATTTGGTTTTCCTCCTTGGTGCTCCACACCCTCTGGAGTCTCTGGTAAGAAGCTTCTGCTCCATCCCAGCCCCTCAGCCCTCACCCCTGACCCCAGTTAGCTTGCTCATTGCCCCAGGTTGAAATTTGGGCACGGCTTAACTAAGTTCGTCTGCTCCAGAGCAGGCTAGAGCAGTTTTGGAAAAGATGGTAACTCATTACAGCGGCTCATGACCTCCAGGGTATAGATTTTCACATCCTGCAAAAGGGCACATCTCCCCACTATCATCCTGCCAGCTTCCTTAGTTCATTTCTTGGCCTCGGCTCTTCAGTCTGGAAAGGGGCCAGGCCAGGCTGGCCGTTTGGGGCGGCCCGACGTCTGCATCCCTTTCAGCTCTATGGACCAGATGGCAAGTTTAGCAGGACTGCCGGACCTTAGAAACAGAAACTTCATGGTCATTTTTGATCTCTCCATCTCCCTCACTCCCCCCATTTAATTTATAACGATGTCCTATAGATTCCACTTCTTAAATACACATTGAATCCATTCTTTCCACCCCCTGCCCCGTCCTCAGTGCCTACACTCTAGACCAAGCCCCACCTAATCTTACACCCAAATACTGTCAGAACTGCCCAGCAGCTGGGGTTTAGTAAGGGAAACAGAAACTGCTTTAGATATCTCAGGCAGGAGGGACTTAACAGGGGGATTAGAAGTGGGCATAACCTTTGGATACACAAGCTGGGGTAATCAAGACTGCGGGAAAACTGCTGCTGACCTCCGAGAAACGTTGACAGTCAGAAGCTTCAGGGAACTCTGGATGCCGTTGAGCTCAGCTGCCTGCCTTGCCGAAGAGGCTGACTTGCAGGAGCTTGCCTGGAAGCCTCTGTAAACCTCACCTCCACACACAGCTGCCACTGAAGGAATATGGTGTGTCTTTTCCACTTCCCACATCATGCACGGGGCCTTCCTATGGGCACAGTCTAAGCTGGAACCCTGCGGGTGAGGGCCAGGGGAAAACGTCCTTCCCAAGTTGCTGACCTGGGACAGGAGCCGGGGGTAGAAGGCGGCAGGGCTGGTGTTGACAGCCGGCACCTCACACTCCATACCACTGTGTACGCCCACCTTCTCCCTCCACCACACCTAATTCACTCCCAGGTGAGGAGCAGAGCCATCTTTCTGTGCGTGTCTTTCCCTTGACCAGAACGCTTTGTTTCCCATTCCCATGAGGCTAAATAAAAAAAAACTCTCCCATGGCCCCAGAGACAGGCCCCCGCCTGCATCTTCAGTCTCACCTCTCATTTTTGTTTCTCTCTGTCTGTAATCCAACGTACCAGCCTTCTTTCAGTTTTTCTTTTTTCAGCATACTCCACTCTTTCAGGCCCTTCCCTCATGCTGTTCCAGCTGATTGGAATGCTTTTCTCCCCACTTCTCCAACCCCATTCAACCCCCTTCCACCTGCTAATCCTTCAAATGCCATCAGAAGTATCACTTTCCCCAGGAAGCTTTCTCTGAATTCCTAGAGCAGATTTGTCTCCTTCTGTGAGCTCCTCTGTACCTTATCCTTCTCTTTTATAACATTTATATTGTTGGAAAGACTCGTAAGACTTTCCAATATCTGCATCCCCCATGAGTTTGTGAGCCCCCTGGGGACAGGCACCTGAGTTGTTGACCGCAGTGTCTCTAGTGCCCAGGACAGCATGAAGCACAGAGCAGTCGCTCAACTGTTTCTTGAATGACTCCTGCAGGTGCGCCACCAAATCATCTTTGAACTGAAGGCTTGTTCCAGGAAAACGCTTGCAGGACAAGTCATAACCCAGCCACAAAGCATTTGAGGAGTCCTCAGGCCTGCTAGAGGTGGGGATCTAGTGTTGTTGGCTCCTGCCGTCCCTTCCCCCCACTAGGACTTTCCTATATTAATGTGGCTCTTATGGGCAGGAGCACCCTCACTCCACTTGGGGCGCTGTGAATTTCTTGGCCTTAGTAGGCATGCAAAAACTAGGAAGTAGACAACATGAGGGATCATAAAGTGCTCCTGATGTAGCAGGAGACCCAGGAGCCTGGCAGGGTCTTTAGTGGAGTGGCGGGCAATTCTGTTGGGGGTAGACCTCTGGAACCACTGTTGGTCACTCTGCCAGGGTGGACATGTTCTGTGCCCAGACGGCAGTGAACTCTGCCAGTGTGCTCCCTAATGGCCGTGGTACACCGGCGTTTCTCACTCTCAGAATTGTGCTTCCTCTCCCAGTGTGCATTAGCAGGGCAGAGAGACTGCAGGGGCTGGAGCTGCGCCAGCTGAATTCCACAGGTGCTCCAGAGACCATGCATCGGTGAGGTGACATCCAGGGCATGGCCCTCCGAGGCCAGAAGTGGGGAGGGGATGCAGAGTTCGGCGCAACAAGCTTTGTTTACAGGGTCTAGCCGAGCTGAGTGGCTCACAGGAGGGGGTCCTGGGACGGTGCCAAAGAGCTTGGTTACCAGGAGTACAGAAAGAAACAAGGCCTGTGCCAGGATGTAGGAGTCAAGCCTCAGACTTCGGAACAAAGTAGGAGGGTTGAGAGCCAGCGAAGCCAATCCATCAGAATGCCACACTGGTAGGCACAGAGGAGACAAGGAGTGAGAGGTCAGGAGAGACAGAAGGGAGCTGGAGCAGGAAGGGGTTGCAGGGTGGCGGGGCGGGGGAGGCAGACACCAGGTTGGGAGGAGAGCCTGCTGAGGTGGGGGAATTTCTCTTTGGGTTGGTCAGTCATGCCCCCGATGGGCTGGAAACATGGGCAAGACCACTTCGACCCTCATCCACAAACCAACTTTGCATGTACTCTTGGCACTGAATAATTGCAAAAACAGAGGTCCCATTCTTCTAATCATGTATTCAGAAAGGCGGTGTTGATTTTCCCGATCATGGGGTTGCAAAATCAGCCTGCACTTATGGAACATAGCTCTGGTGATAGCAAGCCATCAGGAGGCCTGGGTCTGATCCACACCTGCTCAGCCATCCGGCATTGCCAGGGGTGAGCCAGCAGATAAAATTCTGAGTCTGTTGTGATTTTGGATCGCTATGCTAATGATTTTTCTGGAACCTATGTTTTTTATTATATTTTTGAAATTCTGCTTTAGATGTACTGAAGGTCGTGAAATAGACACATCTCACATTTCTGTCACCTCTCATATTACTGCATGGTCCTGCTTATAGTGGCAGAGTGCTGTGGGCCCTGGCTTTAAATTAAGAAGACTTGGGTTCAAACACCATTTTACCCTGAAAAGCCGTGTGACCCTCGGCAAGTTATTAATGAGTCGATTTTTGCAAATGTGACACAGAGATAGTAGTGTCTGCTTCTGACTGGTTGTTGTAGGGGTTGGGGACAATGCATGGAGGGCACCTGAGGCATAGTAGGTGAGCCATAAGCAGAAGCTATTATTTTCCTGATTTGAACTGCCTGGTCAAAGTTGTGGGTATCATGGAATGTGGCTGGAAAATAATTGATAGGTTAAGTAACATATTTTAAGTTCGAGAGGTAAACCTTTTGCTTTCAATTATCCTTTACTAATAGGTGAATAATAATAAAACCGAGGGCCAGACCTGTCCATCTGATTTTCCCATTAATGAGATAACAGTTTTGTTTCATGTGCTAGCTGGAAATAGGCAATACCAGCCACAACCGTCTGATTTTAAGTCATACTCTTCAGACAGCCCTTCGGAGAGGTTCCATAGTTCCACATTTGTGCACGAATTAGGGGAAGTGCTGTCAGCCCATGTTTGGTCGTAAGTTAAAGCCTTCTTCAGGTTTTAAATGATTGGCATGGATGAACTAAGTTTCGCATTTTGTTATCTGGCTGTGGAGATATATTGACTTATTTCTTCTCTATGCCATCTCTTCTAACAGCAAGCACTTTTATTGCAGTTACTGTGTGCCATGCTCTGCTCTGTTTTTTTTTTTTTAATTTTTTTTCTGTTTTAGTGTTTTACAAATACCCAGTCCTTTCTTGCCACCAGACCCTTTAAGCTAGGTCCCATGATAATGCCCTTCATAAGAGGAGGGTAATGTGTCCATGCCACACAACTAGGAAGTGCTGGAGTCAGGGTTCCAGGCGGGCGCTATGCCCGCGGAACCAGTGCCCGCAATCTCGCATTTACTGCCTCTACTCAGTGGCTTCCCCAATACCCCGAGACAAATGGGATCTTTCCGTTCGCCACCCATGATTTTGTTTAGAGAAGAGAGGGGTCATAGTGCAGAAGGAACATCTGAAACTCTGCCTGCAAGGCTAAAGTTTTGCCACCCACTGTTTGCCTGACTGAGAAAGGCAGGGTATTGAACTTCTGTGAACCTCAGGGTCCTCACCTAGTCAGTGAAGAAATTATCTATCCATTGTGAGGGGGACTAATAGTATGTCTGACGCACAGGAGATGACCAAGAAATGTTAGTGCCCTCCTTGAATGCTGCATACCTAAATATACCCAAGTATGCAATTATTGGTGGTTTCTTTTCTCCTGAAAAATTTGTTATTGATTTCTTTAACTTTTTACTTTAAAAGAATACGGTGAATTTTGATCACTCAGTTAATAATCGTAAATCATTTTCTATATGGAAGGCATTCTCTATTGGTGCTATCCGACAGAACTTTTTGTGATGATGGAAAAGTTCTATAATCGGTGCTGTCTAATGTGGTAGCCACCAGCCGTGTGTGGTTATTGAACATTTGAAATGTGGTTAGTTTAATTAAGGCACTAAATTTCTAATTTTATTTAATTTTAACTAATTTAAGTTTAAAGACGCATATGTGGTTAGTGGCAGTCATGTTGCATAGTGAAAGCCTAGATGTTTTAATCTGGTCCAAATACTAGCTGACCAGCAGATAATTCTTTTAAGAAAGCCAAGACAGATTTTTAGTTTGTTCTTTTCCTAAAGTGTCTATGATGCTCAGCATCTTTATAGGAAGAAAAAAAGTATCAATTATCAAGCATAAATTCAGGCAAATAAAGAAAAACGATAGCCATCAACTTCACTAGGTTTTATGATATTTGACAGATCCATTTTAATTTTACGGGAACCCAAATGACATAACTTACCAACATTTTAAAATACTGATCATGAATTTGCTATGAATATTTAATGAGTTCCCATAAATAAATAGTAATATAATAATTTTAATACTGCATATCATATCATATGCCTATCAGGTTTGGATATAAGCCAGTGTACTGGTAAATGTTTAACCAGTCCTCTGGGAAATATGTGTGTGTATGTGTGTGTGTAGTTTATTATACATTTTCCTATTATAAAGGATGTGTAGCCCAGCACCCATTTAAACATAATGATAAAATATACATCACTCCTATGAATTCCATATAGCCAATTGATTCTCACTAAATGCTTTTATTGATTTGTGCCAGATTCTTTTATTCCTTGCCAACCTACGGTTGCAATTAATTCACAAGTATAATTCTGACATGAATGTTGGGTATTTTTGTTTATGTTGAGCTAGGTGAAATTGAAACAATAAAGGCAGTTGTTAGAGCCTGACTCCTTCATCAATGATATGAGCAACTTCTTCACTAAATCAGATAATACTTTTCACATACTAGAAAAAGATTTCCTCAATTTTCTGTGTAATTCACAATATAATGACTATAGACATGACACATTTTAAGTCCAATCTACATGATTCACATTTTCTCTATCACTTTCTTGAGTCTAAAAATTGACAAAATAATAAATCAAGCTCTAATTTGTAGCATTTGCGCATTTTCATGGCATAAGTACTCCCACCACGACCAACCATAGGCTAGCAATACAGCAGCACCAGAAGTCCAGTTGGTAAGCTATAGGAGACATAACTAACCTCAAGGGCATAGATAATGATAAGATGTAAATAAAGTAATTAGGAAGTGGTGAGTTTTGCATGTTAACCGCCTTTGTTCTTAATATGCTCTATTTAGTGATAAATTTATAGGACTTAATTTCTAATAATGGCTAGTTTCAGAATCAGTCCTGTGGTCATCAACAATTAATGGAGGGGCCACTCTGCGCTGGGACTGAGTGCTAGGCTATAAATATGAATCAGGCCTGTCAATATATGTGCCTTCCAGGATGTGCTGTTGCCCTCTTCTGTATCAACATTTTCCCCCTGGATGATCTCATCTAGGTTCATGGCTTTAATATCATTGTTATGCTGATGACTCCCAAATTTATGTTTCCACCTCTCTTTTCTCCTGCAAGCTCCAGACTCATAAATCCAACAAGACTACTTGATAACTCCCCTTGGATATCTTATTCTAAACTTGACATGGCCATTCCAGCTTGACACATCTTAATGTCCACCTTCTGCCCCAGGTCCATGCACTCTTCCTCAATTCTTCACCATTCTCTGTCAATGACACCACCATACACCACTGAATTGAGCCCTAAATCTAAGACCCATCCTTGGTCCTTCTCTTTCATATTTTCTACACCTAATCCATCAACAATTTCTGTCTCTCCTATACCAAAATCTTGCCTGAATCTGGACAGTTTTCAGCATCTTCACTGCTATCATCCTCATCAAATCTACTGTCTCTCATTGGGACTATAGAGAGACTCCTACTTGGTCTCCTTGCTTCTACTTTTCCTCATACAGACATTACACACGATATGAAGAATGAACTCTTAAAAATATAACCCAGCTTATGTCACCTTTTTTGTTTGAAATCTCTCTAGCAATTATTTATTATAATTAGAATAAAGTCCAAGTGTCTTGGCCATGTCTGTGGTAGGCGGAATAATGGGTCCCCAAAGATGTCCATGTCCTAATCCCCGGAACCTGTGAATAAATATTTCCTTACACGGCAAAAGGAACTTTGAGGATGTGACTAAATTAAGGCCTTTGAGATGGGGCAGTTATCCACACGGTCTCAATGTCATCACAAGAGTTCTTAGAAGAGGAAGAAGGAGGTTGAAGAGAGTTAGAGGGGGATGTGACTACAGAATGATCAGGGAGATGCCACACTGCTGGCTTTGAAGACAGAGGAAGTGGGGCAAAAGCCAAGGAATAAGAGTGGCCTGGAAAGGCAAGGGAGTGGATTCTTCTCCAGAGCCTCCAGAAAGGAATGCAGCCCTGCCAACACTGTGGTTGTAACCCAGTGAGACCCATGTCAGACTTCTAACTTACTGAACTACAAGATAATAAATTTGTGTTGTTTGAACCACCAAATCTGTGACCATTTGTTACGGCCACAATAGGAAATGAATGCAGGAGTCTGCAAGGCCCTCGAAGATCGGCCTCTGTCTGTCTCTTGGGTCTCCTTGCCTGTCCTTCTCACCTTGTTCACTGTGCCTTGGCCATCCACACGTTTGTTTTGTCTGCATAACAAGGTGGATCCTTCCTTAGGGATTTTGTACCAGCTATGCCTTGCCTATGACTTTCTTCCCAAGGTCTTCACGTAGTTGGCTATTCGTCATTTGGATTTCTAAAACCTCTTCAAAAAAGCACCATCCCCTAGTCACTTTTTAATATGTGTTTTATTTTCTGAATGGCTTTTATTAGGACCTGAAATTGTCTTAATCATTTGTTTCTTGTCTCTGTACTTCCCCTTCCCACCAGACATGTACCATCAAACTTCATGAAGTCAGGGACCCAGTGTGTCATGTTCACTCAGTAAGCACTCAATGAATATTTGTTGAAAAAAATGAGTGAAAACATGGCACCTTGCCTCAGCATGCACACATTTGGTGGGAGAGAAGATGAAAAAAGTGATGATGATAGAACAGTATAATGGAGGCTCTGAAAGCAGTCCCTGTGGGATGTTAGGGGCCCCCAGGAGAAAAGCACCTTGGCAGGCTTTCCAGAGGAATGACAACTGGGAAGAATCCTGAGGGGAAACTGGGAAAGCAAAAGCCAGGTGAAAAGGAGCAGGTGGATAGTCAGGCAGAGGATGTTGGGGGGGGGCAGGGGCACAAAGGTGTGAAAGGAAAGGCATTATGGGAACTGCAGGTGGTTCGGTTACCTTGGGAGCCTAAGGTGAAAGGTCAGAAAACGCCTTACCACAGAAGACTTGACATGACCTACCAAGAGATTTTTAATCTGTCTGGGTGGTAATTAGGGGGCCTTGAAGGGTTGTAAGAAATGTCAGTTTTGCATTGTAGAAAATGTATTCTGATGATACTATTGAGAACAGATTGAAGGGGAGGGATGCTGGAACAGAACACCAATTGGGAGGACATGGCCATTGTCAAAGATCCTAGGGCAGGGGCAATGAAGTTGGAGAATGAATGGGGAGATCTGAGGACTATTTTAGAGGTAGATTCTATGGGAGTGGTGAGCAATTTGACATGTGGAGTGAGGGAGATGAAGGATTAGGGATGACTGCCTGGGTTCTGGCTTGAGTGACTGGGCAGAGAGTGCTACCACCAATAAAAGTAGGGAATACAGGAGGAGGGTATGAGGCAAGTTTCACTATGATATGTTGGAGGTGCCATGGGTAAAGGAGACATCTCTGAAGCACTAGGATAATTGGATCTGAAGTTTGGAGGAAAGACCAGGACTAGAAATTTAGATTTGAGAGTCAGTGGCATATGTGATGTGAGTGGTTGGGACAGTTCCAAAGACATAGAGATTAGAAGAAGGTTGAGGGTGGAATCATGAGGAACATCAATTTTTATATATTGGATAAAAGAAGATTAGTCCAAGAATAGAACCAAGAAAAATTAGAGAGGAAGAAAAAGAATCAGGAATATTGATCTTATGGCCAGAAATGCCTGGCTCGGGGCGCCTGGGTGGCTCAGTCATTAAGCGTCTGCCTTCGGCTCGGGTCGTGATCCCAGGGTCCTGAGATGGAGCCTCATAGCGGTGTCCCTGCTCGGCAGGAAGCCTGCTTCTCCCACTCCCTCTGCTTGTGTTCCCTCTCTAGCTGTGTCTCTCTCTGTCAAATAAATAAAATCTTAAAAAAAAAAAAAAAAGAAATGCCTGGCTCCTTCATCTGCACATGCAATTTAGTACCCATTTTATTTTTTTTAAAGATTTTATTTATTTATTCATGAGAGACAGAGGGGGAGAGGGGGAGAGGGAAAGAGAGAGAGAGAAGCAGAGGGAGAAGCAGGTTCCCAAGGAGCAGGGAGCCCGATGCGGGACTCGATCCCAGGACCGTGGGATCATGACCTGAGCCAAAGGCAGACGCTTAACCATCTGAGCCACCCAGGCGCCCTTTAGTACCCATTTTAAATATGACCTCTTTGAAGTCCTTTCAAATGGATGCAAATGATTTTTATTGAATCTGTATCACACCTTATTTGTACCTATTTTATGTGATTGCCTCACGGAAACTTTCTTTTTTCTTTTTGTACTTTGGTCTAATTATCTCACTCCTATATTGTAAATTTCTGGAGTGCAGAGACCATAAATCACTAAGTTTTCATTCTTTGGAACTCTCAGTAGAATATCTTGCACATATTACTTTTATGACGAGTGAATATGACCAGTGAATCCAGCAAAAAATATTTGGAAAGTAAGAATTATTTGTATTTTAAAGAAAACAGTGATCATTTGAATAAATATAGGTGATACCAAACAGCTAGCAAAATATTTCAAGATGATCATAGTGTATCATCTCGATACACTTGATTGTTATGAATTCCTATGTAGTCATAATAGAGAATTATTTATTGAACGCTTACTATGTTTCAGCTGTTCTGTCGAATTCTTTATACATATGCTTTCATGTAATCTTTACAATAATCTGTTGGCATGGCATTATTATTATTCTCATTTCACAGATGGAGGATAGGAATTTCAGAGAAGTTGGGTAACTTGCCCAAGAACACACAGTCACTAAGGGGCCAAGATTTAAAGCTGAGCAGCCTATCTCTAGAGCTCGTGCCTTTCAGGTGACAACATATAGAAAACTCTGTCAAGGCCAGTCAGGTGCAGAGGGGAACTTCAAAGACCTGTGAAAGGACTTTGGTAATTTAAGTGCCCATAATCAGGGATGCATTTTGAGTGGTTAGAAATAAATATGTAACATATTTGTGTGTGAAACAGATAGTTGCATTTTTGTGATTTGCCTTAAAATAAAGACTTGCTGATTTAAACAAATACCAAAATAAGATCGATTCATCCAGTAAGAGATTTAGAATGCAGAACCTTGCTGTGGAATTCTATAGCACAAAAACCAAATATTGGCCACCATGATCTAAGGCAGAAACAAGTGAATCTAATGGAGTAAAGGACCCAAAAGAGGTTTGAGTGCCCAAAGTAGGCAAGCTTTAAGAGATATTGTTACTGCAGTTCTAGTAGTAATATCCAGTTCCCCCTGGTTCTTTATTGTTTAACAACAAGGTGGGGAATGGTCTTAGTTCTCATTGGCCTGTTAAAATTGTAACATGCACTGTATAAATTGTGTCTCTATTGGACTGTAAGCCTATCAAAGAACAGAGCTCACTTTTGCCATTATTCTGTAGCAAATACAAAAGGAGAGCAGGCAGTGAATAGGACACATGTAGCAATTATTGGAGAGGGGCAGATACAAGCTCCAGAAGGTAGGGGCTTTGCTCTTTTTGTTTACGCTGGCCTTTAACAGAGATTCTAAGCTCAGTAAATATTTGTTGAAGGAATGGTTTTATAGAATGGGGCAATTGCCTGACAGGTGAAATTGATTACCTACTAAATCTTTCCATTTTTAAGGTCTGGGATTATATTATTGATAGTCTTAATTCCTATTAAAAATTATATTGGTCACTTCTGTGCTAATGTAGTACAACAAACTACTCATTTTTCAGTTCATTTTTTCAGATTATTAAACATAATGATAAATTTCCTAGTGTATAATCACTTCGATAGCATCATATTGGTATGTTTTTAACTAATATTCAATTAATTGACTGATAGAGCAAATTTATTTATTTATTTATTTTTATTTATTTATTTGAGAGAAAGAGAGAGAGTGAGAGAGAACATGAGAGGGGAGAGGGTCAGAAGGAGAAGCATACTCCCCACTGAGCCGGGAGCCCGATGTGGGACTCGATCCTAGGACTCTGGGATCATGACCTGAGCTGAAGGCAGTTGCTTAACCAACTGAGCCACCCAGGCGCCCCTGATAGAGCAAATTTAAATGATTGACTATCTTACTATATTATTAGAGAAAAAAAATTATGATAATGTGAGACACCAGCAACTCAAATCCATAGTCAAGGGATTGTATATAGTGTCTTTTTTTCAGTTTATTAAGAAAAACTAGAATTGATATATCTGCCAAATTCTTGTCACATCTACATTTTTGTAATCAGACTTCACCAACCAGATAACACCACTGTATTATTCAGGACTCACCCCACTGCAAGTGACAGAAACCAAATTCAAATTAGCTGAAGCAGTGAAGGAGATTATTGGTTTGTGTAAGCAACGGAGGGGAGGGCTAGGTGACAGAACGATGGATGTGAACGTCATTAGATCTCTTTCTCTCCATCTCTTGAGCACTCTCTGCTAATTAGCTTTATTCTCGTCTTCTTCCCCAAGGCTAAAACTCAGGTGTGTGTGGAGGGGAGGGGAGGGCGAGGGGGCGGCTGCTGCAACTTTAAGGCATATCTTCATATTTGTAACCGGAGAGAAGAAGGTTAATCCTTCCAGTTTCAGTTCAAGACAGCTGGGAGAGGATTTTGACTGGCCCCTTTGGGGACTTGGTTAGTTTCTATGTCCTAGAAGGACTGGTGAGAGGCTCTGACCCATTATCCTCAGTAGCTCTGCTCTTATGGTTGGAGATGAGCTGGGATCTGTATCAAAGAGCCGGTGAAAAACAGCGGTGTCCACCACACTCATGACATTAGCATTCACACCGTGATGACGATGAGCTGTCACATAGTAAGGAGCAGGATGTCCGGTCTTGTACAGAGCCTCTGTGTGCTGAGGATTCTGGCCCTCCTCGGGATGCCTAAGACTCATTCTTGGCTTTCACTCCCTCCTGTCGATCCCACAGTCCTGGACATACTCATGAAACTCCGCATATGAGGCAGGACCAGCGCCACCACCACGGTCTTGGACTTGGTACTGGTGGAGATGAGTACTCACTCCACGAAGGCAAAACTGAAATGCTGTCCCATCCCCCTCTGCCAGGAGTCTGCAGTTCTCTCTCTCTCGCCCAGAGTGAGCGCCTTCTTCCTTCTTCAGAGTGCACAAACTACCTTGGTGGATACACTGGGGTGGGATGGATTTGGGTGTCCCTTTCCATTGTATATGCAGATGTATGATTGTACTAGTTACCTTCGCTTTTAGTTTGTTAGCTCTAACTTGGTGAGTTTCTGAAGCCCCCCGCAGTCTCAGTTTGACCTCTCTTGGGGCCATTTCCATTTAAGAGGTGTAAGGGACATTTATGCTGGTAGATTGCAATCCCCCAGGAGTGATTCTTTGATATCAGTTGATTTAGTTATCTGCATAATTCCTCAAAAGGCAGATTCACTTTAATTTTAGTACTAAATAGGAAACTCACCCTCCCTATACACAATTATTAATGTTTAAAACCATGTAGAGAGTTAAGGCAAACTTTCTGTTTGTAAGTTTTTAAAGTAACAGGTTTATTTAGATATAATTTGCATACTATAAAATCAGTGTATAATTAATTTACAGTGTGTAATTAGCTTTTAGTATATTCACAGAGTTGTGCAACCATCACCACAATCAGATTTAGCCCATTTAGCCCTTTTTAGACCAAAAAAGTCACCATTACCAGTCATTCCTCACTGCCCTCTACACCACTGTCCCCAGCAGACTACCACCCATCTTCTTCCTGTCCCGATGGATTTGCCTGTTCTGGAAATCTCATATAAATGGAATCACACAAAATGTTGTCCTTTGTGTCTGGCTTCTTTTACTTATAGCATAATGTTGTCAGAGTTCCCCAGTGTTGTAGCGTGTTATCTATACTTCATTCCCTTTTATGGCTGAATAATACTCCATTGTATGGATAGACCACATTTTGTTTATCTATTCATCATTCAAATGGACATTTGAGCTATTTCCACTTTGGGCCATTATGATGAATAATGCTGCTGTGAACATTCATGTACAGATGTTTGTGTAGACACATGTTTTCAGTTCTTTTGATTATATACCTAGGAGTTGAATTGCTGGTTCATATGGTAATTGAACTGCCGGACTGCTTTCCAAAGTGGCTGCACCATTTTGCATTCCTGCCACAAATGCGTGAGGGTCCGGATTTATCCACATTATAAGGGATATTTTAGCAGAAGACATGATAAATGTCAAAGTGAGGCATGTGAAGTCATGACCTCTATTTACTGGCAATAAGCTCAATAAACTTTAAATTCTTAAGATTCCATTGATTCAACCTAAAAAGTAGTACTTAAAATACATACTTCTGGGGCACCTGGGTGGCTCAGTCAGTTAAGCATCTGACTCTTGATTTCGGCTCATGTCATGATCTCAGGGTCTTGAGATTGAGTCTCACGTCGGCTACCTGCCGGGCTTGGAGCCTGTTTAAGATTCTCTATCTCCCTCTGCCCCTCTCCCCCTTAAAAAAATAAAATACATATTTCTACACATAAACTCTAAAGTTTATGTGTCTAAATAATATATAAGAATAAAACTTCAATGTGCAGTGCAAGTTTATCCAAGTTCTAATAAGTGACCAATAGCAAGGGTTAATGTATCTGAACAAAGATTTCAGGTTGGTAGTGTTCAACTTTCTTTCCAAGGAAGCTCATCAACATGTAACAAAATTAGTAAATACAACTGGATAGGTGGAGGTAAGAGTTTTATACAATTGCATTTTCTGGAACTATCCATATCTGAGCCTTAACTCCACCAAGACATTCTATAATATATATAATAAAGCAATAAATAATGTAGCTAGATATGGAAAAAATCAGTAATATTTACAAAGCAAAGAGGCTTGGAGGTGCTACTCAAATACTACTTAATGCAACATCATAAACTTCTTCATGACCAGAAACAACTGTAAGTGGTGGAGCACTTCTTTTTCTTCCCATTCTTCCTCAGCAAGCCTGACAGTGGAAGGCTTTTAAGGCAGCGAGTCCTTGCTTCTCAATGATTTGTCCCTTTCCATCATCAGGTGAAGTTTTGCCATTGTATTTGAGAGAACTTTTTGGAGCTTTAGAATTCATCTGAATATTTATATAATGAAACAAATTCTTCATTTCATAAAATTTAAATGGCCAAGGGATTATAAGATAATTGGTACATTTATTTTATGGTTTGAAATTCTATTATGTGAATTTCTGTCAAGGGAGGCACTCAAAGATCTTGTATGTGGATACCAGCCCGTAAAATGAACACTGTGCACTTCTTTATGGACTTATGTGATCTGGCCCTGTTTATTTTTCCATTCCCCAACCACTGTCCCCTCTACTCATACCTTCAGTGTCAAGGTATGTCCATGGTGGTTTGATGTACCTCAGCCTTACCTCGAGGCTGTTTTGGAGTCGCCTGGCTTCTTCCCCAGATTCTAATTCAGCAGAATGGCCTGGGTTTATGCTCTCCCGGAGTGAATAAAATTTAGATGCTGCCTAGCTTGTGTTTTTGTTCTGAGCAGTGATGGGGAGGAGATCCTAAATTGATCTGAATGAAATCAAGGCAGGGAATAATCCTGTTGAATGTTTTAGAACTGACATTGTGAAATAAATATGAACACTGTGGGCTTGTGTATTTATAAAAAATTGACCAACATGATATACTGCTTTATAGACTGGATGTAAGTGCAAAATTCAGGGGTTGAAGAAAGCTGTAGTCTCTCTACTTAAGGTTTTACATTTTGACATCTTGCGTTCTATAATACTTAACTCAATTCCACCTTGTTTCAAGCATGGTTTTCTAAAACTATGTCTACATCAAGTGAAAACAGGAACTCAAAAGATTGTAACATGGTGAATTTTTCCTTTTGAAAAAAGCTTACTTTATCATTATGAGATTCTCTCAGTTGTGCTATGTGACATTTGCATTCAGAAATGTCTTGAGGGGCGCCTGGATGGCTCAGTCATTAAGCATCTGCCTTCAGCTCAGGTCATGGTCCCAGGGTCCTGGGATGGAGCCCCACATCGGGCTCCTTGCTCCGCGGGAAGCCTGCTTCTCCCTCTCCCGCTCCCCCTGCTTGTGTTCCCTCTCTCGCTGTGTCTCTCTCTGTCAAATAAATAAAATTAAAAAAAAAAAAGGACTGTCTTGAAATAAATGAGGACTTTACAGGAATCACAGTGGACAGAATGCTATGTCTGCCCAATCATTACTGGCTAATCTTGATGCAATTACAGTTCTCATCTCATCTCACAGTTACACACTCAGACCTGCTGGGTGCCCCATGCAAATGCCTGGATATTTTTTTAAATCAGAAATTCTCTTTGTTCCTCATCAAGTATTACTCCTACTTAAGGTTTGCAATTAGAAAAACTTCAAGCCATCTTGGGTTTTAAAGTAACAGATTTTTCTTCTGGAACATTTATCTTATGTGGAGAAGTACTTACTATAAATTGAGGAATACAGGGCTTACTCCCTTGATATGTAAAAACTATTTCAAATGTGGCTATAGCCACAAACAGGCTATAGCCCTGCTTGTGCACGCAGTCTTGCTCTCTCTCAAGTGAATAAATAAATAAAATGTTTAAAAAAGTTTACTCATTGGGGCACCTGGGTGGCTCAGATGGTTAAGCGTCTGCCTTCGGCTCAGGTCATGATCCCGGGGGTCCTGGGATCGAGTCCCGCATCGGGCTCCCTGCTCCTTGGGAGCCTGCTTCTCCCTCTACTTCTCTCTCTCTCTCTCCCCTTCTCTCTCCCTCTGTCTCTCATGAATAAATAAATAAAATCTTTAAAAAAAAATAAAAAAAAATAAAAAAGTTTACTCATTCGTAATTCTCACGATTGGAAATCCCAATGCTTTGAGTTTTTTATCCTTGGAATTAGTGAGCAAATTGGTGATTCAGAGGTACTGTGACAACAGGCATTATTTTTTAAATCATCAAAGAAAGATCAAATTTTGTCCCACATGACTTAAATATTTAACTCTTTTCTTTTAGCGTAAAAAATAGGCTGCACAGAAACCAGACACCAGACGTGAAGCCCAGCCTCATCTTTGTCTCACTCTAACCTTGGGCAAGTTTCCTAACCTCTGTTAGCTTCATTTTCCTCTTCTCTTTTCTGTTGATAATGACATACAGCTTGTAAGTTTCACGTGCAGATTAAACAAGCCAGTAATGGTCTGGCACATATATTGTACCCTTGATGATTTGTCCCTTTCCATCATCTGGGTGCAATGGGTCAACAACAGCAATGATAACAATAATAATACTTTGGAAATACTATTCTATGTTGTAATCTATTTTTTAAAGATTTCATTTATTTATCTGAGTGAGAGAGCATGCACATGCATGAGCAGAGGTGGAGGGAGAGGGGTGAAGGGAGAGGGAGAAGCAGACTACCCGCTGAGTGCAGAGCCAAGGCAGTGCTGGATCCCAGGACCCCAAGATCATGACCTGAGCCAAAGTCAGAGGCTTAACCCACTGAACCACCCAGGTGCCCCTGTTATAATCTTTTTAACCAAATAACATGATAACCATTAGTCAATTACTGTACCTTCTATTATAAAAGGTAATAGATGTAGTTACGCACAAATGGGTGTGCACACACACAAGTCCATACCTACTGTAACTGAAGTTTTTCAAAAGAGGCTTTAGAATTTAAATCCTCCTATATTTGGATACATATATTCCCAAGGTCAATACTTCTCACATCTCAAGTGCAGGAAGAAACATGGGCACATAACTATGCTATATGGCGTACTGTCTCAAACTGGAAGACAATTCTGGCTGACTGAACACCATCTTAACCTAGGGCACCCATGGTTTATAGCTGCCTCTTGATTGTGTCAGGAAGGGCGCAAGGCCAAACTTGTATTAGCCATCAGAGAGAAAGCACTTCGAAGAGCTCAAAAGGTGGTTTTGACTCTGGGACGGCACAGGGATGCTTTGTCTTGTCTACCTGACTCACACACATTACACTTCATACAGGTGCTGTTGCAACATCACACAGTTCAGTATTCCAGGGCTGAACAACACATTTCAGGGAATGCTTTTGGTAATGTTTGTGTGACATCCTCCCCAGAATGGCATCCTCACATTTAATAGACTAAGGTTGGTCTATGCATCAGTTATAGTTTTACACACTGAAGCAATAAAACTGGTTTATTATTTTTTCACTTAAGCTAATGATTTTATTTTCCCAGGAATGACTAAGTTGTTTCTTTGTCTTATACATATACTTTAAATACGCTGCAAAAAAAGCTTGCTTGCAAGTGTCCTTTTAAAAATAAAAGCCAAGTATAAAAAAGTGTAAAAGTCCTATTTTATTCTTTTTGTGCAAATCCTTGTGCATTTTTAATTTGGAGAGTCATGTGCATCATTATAATCTATCTACCTACTAAAAAATGCATTAAGGGAGACCCTTGAGACCCCAGAGCTGAGAATACTTTGTAATAAATGAGCATAAAGCCCAATGCTGTGAGGGCTGATAGATTTTGGAAGGAGACATAAGGCTTTGTTTTTTGTTTTTTTTTTTTAGACCCTTCTTAAAAACCTAGGAACAGACAGTCATCATTGGGATTTGGATGTGTTCTGTATGAAGATAATTTTGCCTCTGGGAAAGTCAGAGTCAGGCCAGAATCACTCCTGGGATTTTGAAGTCTGAAGTCACTTGTTTGGCTCTGCTCACTAGAGAACCCAAGAATGCTATTCATTGGCCAGTGTGAACAATGGTTGAGAAATGACTTGTAACAATCATTTCCAGAATTTTTTAAGGTACAGAGAAACTTCTACATTGCTTTTTAGGCACTAGGAAGGCAAATCTTGGTGGGGTTTTCGGGTAGGGACTTAGAAATAAAGGAGGTAGTGTATATTTTAAAAATCTCCGTGACTCTACTTTCTTTCAGAGAACTCTGAAATGC